>NW_027526422.1:92462205-92871303 GCF_048455015.1 Haemaphysalis longicornis
GATGGCACTGCTCGCCATCTACCAGCTCGAATCGTAAACGTTTAAAAATGACCGATAGATGACGCAAAAAAACAGTTGGGGAGGGGGAGCTACTAAGCATCACTATCAGTGGGCGCTTACATCAAGGCATTTCCTCTATGGCTAACGTATATATAGCAACATTACAGAGGCAGCAGCATGCAGGAAAGAAAAGGTTAGGAGAGGCCCTGACGTCACATTTGTGAAGCCGAGTCCCGCCATGACTTGAGCCCACGGAGCCCAGCACTCTATCCCATCATCCTTTGCTGTATCCGGTTTGATTTGACTAACATGGCGTCGCCCTGCCCTCCCGCTTCGAAGCGAAAACAGCTTCGTCGCTAATTCCTCGGTGCGATGTCATCTTCTAAGCTGTTGATTTCGCCTTCAATTTGCCCATTCTAACCCTCACCCAAAGTTTCAATCAAAAAACGGCCTTCGTTTTTGAGATAGAAGGACGATTTTTCAGCTCTTAAGGCTGGCAAAGTAGCATTTGTCGTCGTCATAGCAACAGGCTCGCGCGATGGCGAACGCAGACGCCTCCCACGGCAGAGTTTTCAAACTGGCCTAATCTAAAAACGTTTGTCGTAGCGACTGCGCTGGTTTGCAAGCGTAGCGAAGCAGCCACATACCAAGCGCCTTAAAAATTTGTCCGTTCTATTCGCCCAAATTTGGCCGCCGCAGTTGTAAACAAGTAAGCAACATTGTCCATGGGCTCAATAAAAATCACGTGACTTCCCCCACACTTTTCGCAATGCATTGGGGTGCTCGGGGCCTCTCCTGAGTATTCTTTCCTCCATGGGCCGCAGGCTGGCGGACACAAATTGGGAGGAAACATTGCACAACACAGCAACATACACTTCGTTGAAGGCATTGTCAACGCACAATACATGCAATAGAAAACGGCGCAAGCATAATACACTTATACATAACACATTGCACAACACATAGTACACTTTTCACGTGTCCGCAAAGCACAAAGCACAACCACACCTTAAACGGCCACAAAGTATTTATACCACTGATTGCAGAGCGTGCAAACAGGAACACTGAGCTTGTTGTTTGTTTCGAATAACCCACAGCAATGCGTGAGACTCAGCTGTGTTTTGTTGTTTCGTCAAATGTAACTCGTGCAATTGCAACCTTTTATTAGTTTCAGGTTTTGTAAGTAGTAGAATAGCTCAAAGAAGAAAAAAAACGTGTAACGAAATAGTATGGCGCGTATCTTTGGGTTGTCTTGCTTTCCCTTTTTTAGCGAAGAGTGCTCCATTGGTCTGGCAACCATTCAGGCACGCCAGCCGAAACGCTACCGCTGGGGTCCTTTTGTTGTTGGTCACTGATGCATCAATATGCTGCTGTCCGTGTTTGTTGATGAAGAAAGGGGCAATTTAGTATAATCGCTGCCCACTTTTACCCTTGGGAGTGAGTACAAAGCGTCCACAAATGCAGTGGTAACGTTGAACTGGGCGCAGCCGGGTCGCACCAAGCACACATGCGGCGGCTACCACAGAATGTGCGCGAAACACACGGCTGGAGAACCGTGCGTTTGCGTGGCGAGAAAATGGTGATAAAAAAAAAAAAAAACAGTGAGCGGACAAGGAAGTACCACATTGCAGGGGCGATACTGCACAGAATAATCGTGTACGCACGGTCGGAGAAAGCCGTTGTGCAACGAAGAATAGCTTCGTTATCGGCGTCGGCGCCGACGGCAGATCGCAGACGACAGGGGAGAATGTATGCTCCCCGTGTTCGTGTTTCGTAGAGGCCGCACAGAGGGCGCTACGTGTAATGGGCTAAAGGGAGAAACTCGCCGGGCTGGGGGAGAAAACCCGCATTTTCCTCCCTATTTCTACCCTTTTTTCTAGAGTGTAGTTTCCAATATTCCAGAACGGTGAGCAGTGTTGATTGCGCCGAGAAATATTAGAGCGTAAGGAGAAACGTTCAAAGTTGTGATCTTCCTGGCAAACACACCACCATGCGCCGAGAGTGTGATATACACAGGAAGTGGGTCTTCCCCGGGCGCCCTGGGGGACGCGTGTGCGGGAAGGCTAGCGTTATCTGACCCCCCCTCCCTCCCCTCCCGCGAGTCGGTTTCCCGACCCCGCGGGCGCGATACGCGGAGGCTATCGGTATCTGGTCTAAGATAAAATCCAGTGGCGCAGCCGGGGAGAACGCAACCACAGCAGCAGCAGAAGCAGCAGCCCCCGTAAATCTGGGAGAAGAGGCAAAGAAAGTATCGCTTTGTATCAGGTTTTATCCTTTTTTGCTGCACGGAGAGGAAAGAAAGTAGGCTTCGAAACGACAGCCGGACCCGATTGAACCCACGCATCATGAAGATGAAATAAATGGGAGCGTGAAGCACGAGGCGCGGCATTTAACATCGGCGCTTGGGCTTTACGTGGCCTTCTGGCCTCGTGCTTTCCGCCTCGCTTTCCGACGTATCGTTTGTCGCGGGAAGGTGGCACGTGGCTGCGCTCGTTTATCAAACCACGTGGTCTGCCTTCCTCCTCCCTATGGAGGCACACGTGCGCTGGAAGTTTCGCCGACGCTCGCGTACTCGTGACGCGCAGCTACTTGCATCAATCAGTCATTCGCCATCTTTAGAACGCAGCGGTGTGCCTTGCTCTGCGCGCCTTTTCTTGGACAGCTCCTTGAAACGCGCGGGGTTTCAAGGGTTTCAAGGAGAACATGCGCCGGTATGGCGTTAGCAATTCTGACAGACCTAAGCGTGGTAAAATGGGCTTGCTTTGCATAGTTCTGTCCATTCGACCTTTATCAAGGTCATTGCGCAACACGATTTATCAATTGATTGATTGATTGATTGATTGATTGATTGATTGATTGATTGATTGATTGAAAAATCGCATTACCACAAAGCAGTGAGCGTCCTTATTACAAAACATTTTCGTGGTTGTGGCCCAGTTTCAGCGCGCGCTGGGCCTTATAGAGCAAGCTCGTCTGGCAATGTAGCCGCCTGAGTCAGCGCGACTTGGTCCGCGAGGGGTAGTCGGAAAAGAGGTGTTTAGTGGCTAGGTATTCCCACCGGACATGAGTCCAATTCGTACAGCCTGCGCAGTGGTGGCGCGTAGGAGAATGGCTTATGGAGCCTATGATGTTCCCTCGTTCTTCTTTTGTTTAAGCACAGCTTACATTTCGTTCCTAAGGTGGCATGCAATTGACCCCACCTCTCGCAGTAGGAAAAAAAAAACAACTTGAAACTATTACAGGAAAAAAAAAAAAACATTATGGCAGTTCCTTGGTGTGAGTGTGGTGCCGTTACGATGGAGCTGCTGTTGGAAACCCTTTCTTGAACGAAGGCAGGGGTCAAGGGGGTTTAGGTAGAGGAGAGGGGGTAGGTTGTGAGCTCTTGCAGCATTTCAGTTTTCACGCGGGAAAGGGGGTAATGGTGGACCCCGAATACACTGCCGTATATATCTTATTAGAAGAAATGGCGGCTTTGTTATGACCAAAAGATGGCCACAAAAATAAGGCATCATGCGTGTCGCGTCTCACAAACAAAACGCAAAGTTACGGAGCGTGCGTTTCCGTTGCTAGACAACTCCTGGGTACGGGCAGAACCCCTTGAGGGAGCGGAAAGTTTCCATCTGTCGCGGCCGCCGCGACAGAGGGAAACTTTCCGCTCCCTCAAGGGGTTCCGGCCGGGCTGACCCGCTGAGCGCGAAAACGCTGTTAGCTGCCGCTCTCCTCGACAACACCTCTGATGAAACCAGTTTGATCCGGATGTGTTGGCTTCGGAGATAGAACGGGTGCTAGAGATAGAACCGCTAGATGCGTCACCTGTGAAGTGCTCGCACTAAAACACGGGGAATACCTGCGACATTGCAGTGTGTGTAATACACGTAGAAACAGTACTCGAAGACAGTTCACCCGGGATTTATAACGCTCCTGCATTCCTGCATGCAAGCAGTCTTAAATGACTCAGCCGAATTTTTTTCCTTCCTTTGAATGTTGTTGTAACAGCTGTTGCAGCAGTGGCAGTGTGATGGCACAGCGCGGTGTAGTCACGCATATCGTGTTGTGCCTGTTAGAAGGAACAAAAAAAAAAAAAGAAAGAAGACAAGGGTACCCGTAGAGAGATAAGCGGAATCACGTTGCCTTGAAATTCCGGCTGATAAAATATCACATCGGTTGTGGCTCAAGCTAAACCTAGCACGAATTTGAAATAAAGAAAAGAAAGGCACACCAGACCAGGACACAAAGCTGCACAACCGGCGAGCATGCGGGCGGCCGAAGCAAGTTTAATTAACGAAATAACGAGGTTGTGCTTAAGCACCATGAATTATAAAGTGTGCAAAATACGCATTGCGTGTGGTAAACAGAGTAAGAAAGATTGCCACGTGTCGCAGGTCAAAGAAGGAAGTGCGAGACAGAAGGCCAACAAAAACAGCAAGTGGGAGCGTATATAAGAAAGAACAGAAACAAAAAGAAAACGGAGGGATTTTGGGCTGCTTAGCTGGCAGGGCTCATTTTATGGCGCCGTCAAGTGTCTCGAGCCTTCCAGATGTTCCCAGTTTACGTCTTTCTTTGCACGGTGAGGTTTGAGCTCGGCGTTGTCGTAGCAAGCCAGCCGGAAGTGTTTTTGATCTTGGCGGAGTTTTACGCCGCGTGTGCGGCGGACAGATTGTAAAAAGAAAACAGAAACACAAAACCTAAGCACTGTTTTTTATAGCCGGCACGTACAGTAAGAGAGAATGTCACGGGCTCCAAGAGCTCGCCTTCTACTCAAAATGACGGAAACTAAAAAAAAAAAAAAACTACGGTAACTGAATGGGCATGGGTGCGTTTCTTGTGGCTGTGAATAAACAGCAAACAAAAAATGACCCACAAGACACGAGCGCAGTGATAAGAATGTTCGTATTTATTTTCGTAGCCGTAACTCCGCCTCCTTGCCGGTTTTTGATTTGGGCGTACCCTTGTTTGTCGAAAATCCCGACAAGCCGGGATTTGCCGATTTAAGGAGTTGGGAAAACAGCCCCCGCAAACAACATTGACAAACAAAGCAGCACACGGACGAACACACAAAAAACAGACGAAGACTACGTTTCGAGGGAGCCACTCGCAATCGCATTGAGTTTTCGCGCGAGCCACAGACACAGCGGGAAAGATTTTGAAGGTAAGTTCGAGCGCCGAGAGAGAGAGCGAAGGTAGAAAGGGGCAGGTAAGCGCAACACAAGCAGCCATCATAAGACGCTAAAAGAGCGCACACACAGGCGGGAATTCACAAATGGCGGAAGGAAGTTTTTGGCGCCATGAGGACTCCCAGAAAAAAAGAAATTACCATCCCTTCGTACAGGAAGTTGAGAGACGCGCCAAAGCTAAAACCTTTGCTGAAGTCGAACTTTCGCTGAAAGTGCGTACAATCGATCGTCAAACCTTCAAATACCCAAATCGCAAAGAAAGAGCGAAATGATGCGACGATTTTTCGCGCACTAAATAAACGCATCTACGAACTGTCTAGATGCATACCGGCACGTAGTTTATGAGATGAAGGTATGCTATTGTATTCCTTCTTCATGATTGATGCTTGTATTGTGGTATGTAGAACCGTTCCTTTTCCGTTATTTTCAATTAACCGTTTCTACACAATGGAAGGCCGGTTTCACGCACGCGCGCTTATCAGAGCTTTTCGGCTAGCCAACTGCTCCACTAGAAAATGCATTAAATTTCTGACAGGACATCATCGGTCCATAGTAAGAAAGCTATCGCTTTAAAAATTAATTAAAATACCATCGGCGGATCTTTAGGAATGAGTGAGCATCTCGTACCTCTCCCTCGCAAACTTAAGGCTCGGCCCGATGCGTGCGTCTTGCTACTGCGACAGAAGTCCGCAACGCGGCGTTTCTGGCGCGCCTCTCGTACACCGTGATAACCGTGCTTATCCTGTACCCACCTGAGTGGTCACTTTTGCTCGCTTTTGTAGCGGCATTAAATTCCCATTGATCCTTTTGTTGGTCGTTCCCGCCAATTTCGTTCCCGCCATTCCCCTTTCTACCTCTTTTGCCGCCAGCACTGGCTGCAGACTCGATTCTACAAGGCGTACTGGCGGTGACGCTAGTAACGGGACCCGTCAAGACGGCCTGCAACCTAACCGCGAGTCGGCAGAGGCATGTGGCGAGCCACGCTTCGTCTTGTCTCCCTGGCAACGTCGCCAGCGTTGTGGAGGCAGCAATATCTCCACGCACTACTCTCTCCACTCGTGTAGTTCTGTGCTCTTCTTTCGCTCGCTTTGTTGTCGGAGCGACGCGCGTCGCTCACCGTGTTGACGGATCGACCCGAAACTTTCGCCGAGATACCCCAGCTATTGCTCCGTAATAAAAAAAAATAACATTAGAAACCATCCTTGAGACAGTTGCTCACGGGAAGAATAGCCGATTGTAGAACCATGCTTCAAAAAGCTTCCCTAGATCGACCGTTTCAGCAACGAACTGTTATGAAAATTTTCCTCTTTTAGATCCAATGAAAACACATTTCAGTTGAATGAACTCGTTTGCAGGAAATTGCTGATCGGTTAACTTCATCTGGGAGAAAGGCTTTTTATAAATCTTGATTTCCCAGGCCACCTAATTGAATGGACTATACTTTTTTTTTCAAAAACATCTATATGGGACGGTGAGGGTGAGATTATTTTGATCTATTTGCCGTCGTTGGCGAAGCTTGCAGCAGGAAACACGTCCGCTTTCGGCTTCCGGTGGTTTAGACCCTGGATATATGTTACATAGCTTCCGCCAATGGAAAGAAATTAGCTGTTGGCCTCGCACGACCAGCAAGGAATTACACGACGGTTGGTCTCCAAACAGCGTGTGGTTGACAGTGGGAATTAACGCGCCTGAAACCTCCCATAAGGCTGTTTTGCCCGAACTTAATCGCAAATCGATAAATGCCGCCCCGCTGAACGTGCGAGTGCAGGAAAAGATGGGAAAAGGCTTCCCCGACGCAAGGATTCGGCATCAAATTACTGTTGATAATTTTGTATAAATGTGTCACAGTAACTTGAACATTTCGTAGCACATTTTTCTTTTGCTGTTATCAAATTTTCGGTTTAAATGAAGTTTATCGTTCCGTTGAAGCTCGTTGAAGTAAAGTTTCACCGTATATTTTTTCAATAGCGAAAGGATGCCCCCGTGAGCGATCGTTTGCATCGCTGGTTATACTGCGAGTCTGCATATGTACCATTCTACTGTGTAGAGCCTCAAATTTAATCAGAGCACACTCTTTCGGTAGGAGAATTAGGACGCGCGGGCGAGCAGAAAACCGAGAAAGCGGCAGACTCGTCCGGAGCTGGGTGGCTGAAACTGCACAATAGTGGGCTATAGAAGTGTAGCTTGCTGGGCTAATTTGTACATTCTGAAGTTTTGGAAAAACCAGCGAAAAACACGAAGACACAGTAAAAGAAAGGACAACCGGTTACGGGTTCGCGTAACCGGTATAAATGACCAGTTACGCGAACACTGCGCGTTGACCGACTCTCAAGGAGCTGGTCACCTTGTCTGTCATTTTCGCAAGCACAACTGTTCGCCAAGAGTTGAAAATGTAACTATTCTGGGCAAACGTAGAACGAGAGGGGAAAGAATGATACTTAAAGCATTATATATCAGGCAGCAAGAAGAAGGAAATTGTATTAGTGCACTGTCGATTTCCTGGAGTTATAGAGGGATTGCGTTCCTAGAAGGCTGATTAGGGTGGTTGCAATTAATAATGCGTGTGGCTATGTGCGCTAAAAGCTTTGCGCATGCGTGGTGGTCGGTTTATCGTTGGATATATCATTATTCAATTATATGTTCAGTTCTTAGTCTAGCGAGTGTGTTGGCCTTTCTTTGACTGTGTCTTCGTGTTTTTTTCGCTGGTTTTTCCAAAGCGGTGTGCTGTAGCTAGAGCTATAATCGGTGGCGCCGTGGACAAGTTGACGGGGGTAGTGGCATGCCAGAAATGAAACTCGCTCAGGAGTGGCGCGACAGCTATGCTTTTCACCAGTTAACAATTGGGCGAACTCGATCGGAGTGAGGCGGTCGAAACCGCCGAACGCAATTATCGGTGGTAGTGACGTAGGCGCGACATTCCGCTCCCTGACAGAAACAAGCCCGGCCCTTACTGTGCCCACCCAGCGACATCTACTGGTTTAATTGGAACATTTCTTCTATTATTTCGACGAACTGCTAAAATAACCCCGCTGTTCGGCTTCAGTAGCCTTGTGGTAGAATCGTGGCTTTTGGAGCTAGTGGCTTTCGTTTGAGCTGCTGCAGTGGAAATTTTTTTTCAAGACCCGTGATTATTTTTTACTGCAAAAGGCTTTCTTAGCTCACTTCTACGCATTTTTTTCGTAAATAAGGCTGGTTTGGTGTCTTCTAAGTCTGTTTATGGGTGGGGTGTGGGATCGATGAGCGCGTCTAATTAATTTCTGCATCACACCGAAAGTGTCTGGCGTGTACAGTACGGTCCAGTGTTAAAGGGAACGGGCGAGCACGTGGACGAAGCGCTACGTGAAGCGCCGTCGCCGAGAAGTGGTGAGAATTGGAGACAGCCGCCATATTCGCACTGGCCACACGAGGCGGGGGCAGCCGCGCGTCGTCTGCTACATCCCGCTGCCTGGCCATTCAGCTTCGGAGAGCTGCATCACCCCGTGTTCGAAGGATGGAATAATAATAATAATATATATAAAAAAAAACAGAATACATTTTTGGTTCTCTCTGCGAAAATAAGCGCACTCTCTTGCAGCCTGTATTTTTACGCAGTATATTTAAAAGTCCCTTTTTTTTGTAACCAACAGGGCTAGCATCGTATTTTATGCATTGCCTTTTTTGTCAGGTTAGCCTAATATCAGCAATGGCGTCTACAGAAGCTTGAAACTGCTCGAGTTTCCTAAGACGAGGTTATCTATGTGTCTTGTTTCCAGCATGCGACAATGCTTCATTATACGCAGTAAAAATCATCTCCTTGCCCCCTCTTCACGTATAGCTATTGCTTGCTTATCGGAAGTGTGAGAGTAGCGATATGTATACACATCACAAGGAATAACACTGGAGTCATAGCGTCCTAGGCAGCAGGTCCGTGTGCGGTATCTTTCAAGGTGTGTCGCTTGCTACAACGCACCGTCCTCGCCGCAAATATTGCCCAGGTATTTGTGTTCAGAATTTCTTTCACCTCCACTTCATTGCAATGTAGCATCGGCTCTTACAATAATTTACGAGCCGGGATAAGCCATCCGTGTTTATTTCTGGCTATCGCTGACTGTCTCGCAGCAGTCTTGCAGAGTGTCGAAATAATATATAAAAAAGTGAACTAAGTTCAACCCAGTGTGTAATCTACTGATAATTTCGTAAAGCTAGAGTCGTGTTAGCAGCTAATTCCCATTTAATTTTTTTTTACGGATAGTTCCGGTAAAACAACCGTTACAGCCGTTTTTTTATAACCATACTCCATCCGTAGATGGCCATACATTGACAGCAGACAGTAATTCTGTTACGTTTACAACTTTACTGTGAGCTAACTATTTAAGACAAGTAAATGCAACTTGCCGTAAGGAGATCGTCGCATTAGCGGATAATTGTCATATAATTTGTTTCGGTATACTTTCGATAACGCAAGTGTTGAAGCCGTTTTCTGTAATCATAATCCTTCCGAAAATGGTCATGCTTCACTGCGGTACAGGCAATCTGCGAAAGTTAGCTTTGAAAAACAAAGCTTGCGGCGCCGATTTTTTAAAGTCGGCTTCACCGCACAGGATCATTGCTGGGAAGACATTTTTCAGGGGCAATCTAAGCCATCTTGTATTAAAATATAAAGGCCCTATGACATTTATTTATTTATTTATAGTTTTTCTCTACTGGGAACCGGTTTTATTTTTTCGGGGAGGAGAAACCTGTTCCAGAGGGACCGTGACCTGATACCCTCAGGTACGACACGAAGGCCAGCCCCAGAATAGCCCTGCTGTTAAAAATGTGTCTATGTACCACAACAATTTCAAGCTGCTTCTCGCGTCATGGCTGAGCTCAGGCTAACCCGCAAAAGGGGCAATGCATAAAATACGATGTTGGCCCCGTTGCGGACGAAAAAAAAGGAACTATTAAGCATAATGTTACAAAAAAGACAGGATGAAAGAAAATGGGCGTATTTTTGTAGCGAGAACAAAACATGTCTTCCTTTGCATTTTATTCCTTCCTTCGAGTACGAGGTGACCCTGCTCCCGGAAGCACAGAGACCCGGTGGCGCGCTGTATCAGACGACGCGCGGCTGCTCCCGCCTCGTGCGGTCAGTGCGCATGGCCCCCGAGATCACCCCATCTCGGACATGGCATGTGCCAAGTATCTCCGATTCTCGCCACTACTTGGTGACGGCGCTTCGCGGAGCGCTGTGGTCACGTGATCGCCTGTTCCTTTTAATGATGGACTGCACTGTACCTATCCGGGAACGGAATATCACGCCATCGGGCACCTGACCGAAACGTCAGAGGCGCTGCTTGTTCGGGTGGCGCATGACAACCTTTTATGTTTAAACCAATATCAGTTTTAAACCGAAATGTGATATTTTATAACCGTTCTATACCGGAAATGAATCAAATCTGTACATGTAATTAAAAAAAATTCCGCCCTCTGTTACGCACAAACGCCCTGCCTCAAATTTTCCAGAGGTTTATTTCGCGGTAAGAAATGTCGAAACGTTCGAATCTCGTCACGGGAGCTGGCAGTCGGAAAGTTATTCCCCCCTATGAACATCTTGTTTCGATGAAGTGTTGGTGAAGATTGGAAGTGGTATATTTTGTAACAGCGCGGTCTCCGGGGCTTCAAATCAGCTTCAAAGCAAACCAAAGCAAAACAAAGCAAAACAAATCAGCTTCAAAACAAAGCAGAGCAAAAAAACAAAAAAAAAACGATGTCATAATAAGGCGTCGAAAAACATCAGCATCATTAAGATAGGCTTAGGATATAAAAAAATACACAAAGTAAATACAATCATTTGCCCTGACTTCACAATAAGAACAGCTGCCTCCTTATGTATGTACTTGACAAAGTGGTCTTTCTGCAGACCACCCAAGTGCGTACATGCCCCTAGCCCACAACCGATCGACACGTATGCACCCGTCGGTATCACAAAGAAATCTGCGGCTCGCGTCGAGAGGCACACACCATTGCAAGCCGACAGCGATTTTCAGTGGACCCACACCTCACCACGCACTCTCTTACCGGACAGGTCGCAATCCACGCGATTCAACCGTACACCCTTTATCAAAACGCGTGTGGGGGAATGCATGTGCATAAGCCGCGAACACAGCGACAACTACCAATCTAGAAGAATTGACAACTGGGTAGTTCGTAGAGGATCTTGAACATCTTGAATTAACGCAAACGTGACACGGACACAAAAAGAAGGGGCGCTCTAGTCTGTCTACGTCCTTCTTGTTCATGTGTCAATTTACTCTATTTTAAAAATGTTCAAGAACTACCAATCCGTTCTCCGCGCCGACGGCATTTGTGAACCCTTAAAACCAACTATTAGCACTTGTTCCTTGTTATTAAAAAATACCGGGCCATCTCCAATAACCAGAAAACTGGGGAGGGGCGAAGCGTGCAGTGTATAAGTGTATTCTTGGCGCCTTGCCGTTTTTGCCCACGGAGATGAAACCGTTGGGGGGTAGAGGTATACAGCTTTGCTTGAAGCACGAAGCGTTCTGGAGCGAGGCGTTAGAAAACGAGTGTCCCGGTGCGTTCGTTTAGTACGCGTTACGTTGTTGCGCGAGGCGTTGGAAAGCGAGTGTGCCGGTGTTTTAGTGCCGTGACTACATGATACGAACGACGACGAGAACAGCCCGAGCCACCAAAGGGCTTCGCCCCTAAAAGTGAGGCGTAAGCGAAACGTTGGACCAGTCGCTTAGCAAGCGCGTACGCAACAAGCACCCGGAAAAACGGAAGAAGGGGCAACCTAAACCAGAAACGATGGCCGGCCGTGTTTACGATGTAGCCGGAAGAAAGACACTGCAGGGAAGGAAGGAGAAAGAAAAGCAAGGCTCTAAATGGGGAAGTTAAGGGCGCTGTTTGTCGACTGAAAACTGTAAAGACCTCATACATCCATCCCAGGAGAAAGTCATTCTTCCCTCTGTGAGGGAAGGAGGAGGGTAGGAGGGTTCTTGGTGCTGCCTCGGCGCACTAACGTAACGAGCGGCTCGCTCTCTTTTGTTGTTTTCCCGCAAAAGCGTGGGCGGGAATGTTTATTTCAAGAAGGGTCGCTTCGCAGTCCGCAGTGAGCAGCGAGGTATGGAGGGACGGAATGGGGGAAGGAGGCTGGTGTGAAAGGAAAGGCGCGCGGCACAGGCGGCGTAAATGGTGCTGGGTCATTCAATCTGCCGCCTCAGCCGCCTCGAGCGCTTTTCCCGTCGGAATAAATTGTCCCCCGCTCAGTTTTGCTCGGGAAGCTCGCTTCAGCTCAACCACAGCGGAGGAAAAGGGCGAGGAAGAAAACGAGAGTACAACTCACACGGGCGCGCGAGAGGCTTTCGGGAAAACACGTGGAGCTCCTTTTCTACCGACGCTCCCCCCCATCCAGGGGAACAAAGGAGGGGAAAGAACGCGGCCTAGGAGGAAACCCTAATGACCACGTCGGTGTTTCGCTTTTCTTTTCTTCCTGCCTCGCACGTTTTTGTAATTCAGGGAATGACATCTAAAAGGTTTTTCTTTTCCTGGCGGCGTTTGGAAATGCGTCTGAAGTGAGCCGCGAACGAGTTAAGTAAAGTTAGGTTTTGCTCGCTCCTGTCACAGAAAAGCTCGATCGGCGATGCTGTAGTTGAAAACGGCATCAAGCTAGCCCGGGAAGCGGGTAAGAATTCATCTCGGTTTCGCTGCACGAAGCATGGAATAGGTGGGGAAGTACGGGATATGAGAAAGAAATGTGCTGACGCTTAAAAATGACAAAATAAATATATGCTGGCGTCGCCACAAGTGAACTGGCTAGCAGTGGCGAGCGTGGCAGCACGTATACGGCTCTAAAGTAAAAGAAAAAAAACTACGGGGAAAGAGTTCAAAGCCTTTTTTTATGATCTGAGAATGTATCAGCATCCCTTTTCGCTGAGTTATGGCGCCAAGTTTAGTGTCGCTTAGCTTTGTGCTGCGAGTTGGCTGTTTCGCGAAACACGACAGACGACAAAGCGTCCATATTTCGACGTTTTCACCGTAACCCTGTTTCCTTCAGTATTTATTTATTTATTTATTTATTTATTTATTTATTTATTTATTTATTTATTTATACTGCTATATTTTAGAAGATCATTGCAGGGGTGGTACTAATAAACGAACACCAATGACAAGAGCAATGAAAGCACACCCACACTGCAGTCAATCTTCAAAAGCAGACAATATACTCTTCGTAACAACGTCGTTATTTAGGTTATTTTGTACCCCGATTTGCCTGGGAAAAAAATGAATATTTGAAACAGTTGGCGCGCTGCTGTAGTGGCGCTATAGTCAGATTGTGTCTGTCTTGTCGAGTAACTAGACGAAATGTGAAAAATATGTGATGCGTCAACCTGATAGTGACCTTTTATCAACTGGAACAATAATTGTAAGCGTAATTTTCGATTACGGTCCGGAATTGTTGACAATGTGCTTTTCAAACGAAGGTTTGTAATCGAGGAAGTACCGTAGGAGTTATAGATGAACCAATAAACCTTTTTTTTCACCCTTTCAAGATTTTGTATATCAGTCTGAGTGCACGGTCCCCTATAATCACCGCATACTCCAGTATACAGCGGACAATTGCAGTGCAAGCGAGGAGACGAACAGTTGGTGTAATCGATCTTAAGAAGCGTCTAAGGAAGAAAAGCTAGGGAATGAATTTTAGCTAATATAAAATCTGTGTTTTGAACAGCGTAGATGTTTTTGTAATGCAGATATCAAAATGTGTGTTTGTTTTACTTCTGACAGAATGTGTTTTGACCAGGGTAGATGTCTTTGCAATGCAGAGATCAAAATGTGTGTATTGTTTTAGTTCTGAGAGAATTGTAATATTGGTTGAGTACTGGAACCGGCAAGTTCTTTTTAAAGGGAATTTTCACGTGGACTGTTTTCGCCAAGTTAACGGGTATTTGGCATTGATCCCCAAGAAATAACTTTTAGAAAGTCCGGATTTAATATGATTTGATCTTCACTGAGGTAAGTTTTTTCGTTTAAGTCACAGTCATCGGCCTACAACCCGACGTGAACAGAAAGGTGAGTGGCAATATAATTTATACATACAGTAGGCTCCCGTTAAGACGAACTCGGTTAAGACAAACTCCATGATTAACACAAACAACACTTATGTCTCTTGTAACGTCCACAATGCAAAAAAGAAAACCTCCGCTTAAGACGAATTTCTGACAATACGAACAAATTTTAACGGCCTTTTCCAGTTCGTCTTAACTGGAGTCTACTGTAACAAAAAAAAAAAAAAGAAAGAGGCTTTTTTCCTCCGCTCCAAAAGTTAAATCCTTGACTGACTAGTCTTGTTAGGCCAATATTTAGGCTTGCCTTAAATTAAGGCAACGTTAACTCTGCGCTTGATGACTTGATATCAAGTCAAACTTTTAAGGCGAGCGCTTTTGATGTCTCATCGAGCGCAAGGTGTAACCGTAGTTGTCGTCATTGTCGGCGGCGGCGGCGGCGGCGGCGGCAACATACCAAATGGTAACCACGAATGCCTCTCCCGTGACTGGGGAATGCGATGGTACGTGCTCTCATAGCTCTCATAGTTGGGAAACTGCCGCGCCAATTACGGCCATCCTGCCTGTCCGGGTAATTCCCGTCAAAAGAATGAGAAACGAAAGCAAAGAAGGAGACGAAAACATGTCGCGGCAGTGAAGAAGTCGTTGATAATTGCTGACTTTCACCTTCATACCAAGCAAATAGCCAAAGGGTCCACGACGACGAAATACAATCTTATTTAATTTAGATGAAATAGGCTTCTGAGTTTCATTCCAGCCACGAAATAAGTTTTTTAACCAAAAGGAAAACGCAAGAACTATTTAAAAAACTTTCAAATTTTGCTCTACAGTGACGCCTAATTGGCCAGGACTGACATCATATGGGCCAGAACTAAAAACATAATGTTCACTGCGTTAACTGAACGTTGGCATTCAAGTTATACGATCAAACGGAACTAATGACCCCACTAAAATCGCTAAGCCATGTGTCTTAGCGCAGGGTTAGTTGGGCGGCCGCCAATCGCACAAACAAGATTCTGTGACGTCATAGAAAATTTTCCTGAAAGTGGCCAGTGAGTCGCGACTGCTTCGCATGTTTTCTTTAATATTTCCATATATTTGTTCGTAGTTTGCGATGAAATTGGTATCACTGTTATCGGGACAAAAAAACCTGACTTGTATTTTGTCTTAATGGCCCCTTTAAGTGTGCGAGGAATTTTTAACGCGTCAAGCTGCAGTATCGGCTGTTGACGTTGGCCGCCAAAGCGCAACGTGCTGCCTACTACCTAATGATGATGATGATGATTGATAGTGGTGTCCCCTTTGCAGCGGGGTGATGACGCGTCATCTTACCAAAAAAAAAAAAACTGAAAAGAAACTAATATACCTATGCGTTACACGTTACACTGTTCGTTTAATGCTAGCGCTGCTCTTAGGGCAGGCACAAAAAAAAACTTACTATACTCGGTTACAACTCAAGAACGGCACCACCTCATGTAGTGTATCACTCCGCCAAAGCGCAAGACCCGTGACGTCAGTGTGTGCGCGTTTTGAAAGGGGTTTGCTATGAATGCGTGATATCGTCTGCCTTCTCTCACGCAATTTGTTTGTCGTCACTGGAGTCGTTTATAAGCATATTAAATCCAAAAAATCACGGGAACGGCTCACGCCATGTTCAAAATATTCCCAGTAACGCCCTACTTGCGCCGCGCGGAGAAACGTCCGGCTACGGTGATAAGGCACAGTGGCAACTTCCGGTGCCGTTCTTAAGTTGTCACCGAGTATAGGCACAAAATACTTGATTTTTCTGTTACAGGTGGTAACTGTCCCCTCTCTGCTTTTCGTCCACCAGAATTCTGATCTCCTTTTCGTCGCCTCGACGAAATCAAGCACACTCGTCCTCTCCTCCTTGTGATGCGTCAGCAGTACGGGGGCTGGCGCATACCCCCGTTCGCAGACACGTGACGTGTCGCAGCCAATAGGGGCGTTATGCCTGCGGCATAGCGGTGTTCCCAGCCAAGGGGAACTTCGCGCCCAGGTTCTTTTTACGCGGATCTGGGGAAGACGCTTTTTACACCAATTGAGCCAAGTAATGCTTAATAGATTATGACGCACGAAAGAAGCGTTTTCAGGCAGTTAAAGGAACGATGTATGGAATTGTATAGGCGTAAGCTGATGTAAAAAAAAATGAAGGTAATTTTATTTGAGCAGTTAGTTAATACTACATTAAACCGTATATTCTGACGATTACCGTCTTACTTTTAACTCCTTCTTAGAGGACCTGAGGGGATGCGATTCGTCTTTTGAAAGGAGAGATCGCGAACGTGCATCGCAACTGCAGAAAATTATGAACACCTAGCAACAATAGAAATGGCTTTCGAAACTAGAAGTGTAAACGTGTAAATATGAGTCCACGCGCACGCTCGCGTACACACAAACACTTACAAACACACATGTGTTCATGCTTGCTCTTTCTTGGTCTTCCCCCGCCTAGTGTGGCGAAACTCATGAATAATGGCGATTATGATGATGGCTAAGAGGATATCGAGACGTGCAATATACAGGACCAGAGAAAGGTTTTGCTTGGAGTCAGTCACCCCTGAATTTCGAAATTACGTGACATTCTATGATAACTCCTCGAACTTCCGACAAAGAAAGCGGAGGGAGTAAACAAGCCCCGGTATCGTTAGAATTGTTGATTGTAGAATTGCAGTACCTGCTAATAAGTTGTGAGTCTCTCGTAGGGGGAGTTAAGAAAAGGAAAGAGAAAAAGAACATGGACATTTAACTTCCGCAAATGACGCTGGTGCCACCAGCCGTGCTCTAATCCACGTTTCCGGAATAACTTAGAACATCCGCATGGCTCGTGAGCGTTACTCGATGCTTATAGAACCTACGAGTGCTTTCACACAATGTACCACACGCGCGGAAAATGCCCCTACCGTTTCAGGGAATCGAAATCCGCGTCCTTGCGTTCCCAGCGCCAGAACGATTCAGTCCCAGGGCCTCCGGCTGCAAGTGCTTCCCTCGGGCCTGCCCATGCCCGAAGATGGCCACACTTACGCAGTAATTGCAATCACCGCTCCGTTCCTTCTCTACCTGCTGGAGTCAAACAAGGGCCGTTGCCCGCTCTCCCCTCACACGTACCCTTCCGTGCCTCTTCTAACGGCCTAATTTGTCCTAACTGACGCGGTCGAGCCGAGGCTGGAAAAAAGAGGAGGCATAGCTTAATCTCGTTACGGCCAGCATAATGCAATCAGCGCTTATTAACGGCGGACGCGAAACGCTTCTCCCGCAGAGGCGGCCGAGCCTTCTTGACCACGGGGCGATTTATTCCTCCCCATGGCCCCATTTCCTCCCGAACCCCCCGCTCTCCTTTTCCGGTTGGTTCAGCCGGAGAAGAAGAAGAAGAAAGGGGTATCCTTCGTTGAAGCGGTACCTCGCTATATGCAAACCCTGCCGACAAGAGCAAGAGCGAACTAACTAATGTGACGGAAGAGCCAGGTTGCTTGCCTGTGGAGTCATTTCGTTAAACAATCTTTCCTCTTTTCCTGCAAACCTGACGTTTTGGTTAGTCACGCGTGTCCGTGCGACTGCTTGTCGTTCTTCTGAAAAACCGGCCAGGAAGGACAAAATAACTTGACGAACGGGGAAGGGGGGGGGGGGAGGGGAGGGGGGGCGGAGGAGAAAACGAGAGGGCGGTGCGGTGCGCACGGCTTCTTTTGTGTACTCGGAGAGAGCTCGCGTTCAAAAGCTAACAAGCTTTCCCAAGGGGTAACGCGCAATTACAGAGGCGGCCGATGGCGTATGAAACACTAGCGCGTGTGCATGGCAACGCATGGTGCCGTCGCGAGACTTTTATCATATCGAGTCTGCGCCTGCATCTTTATTGCGTAGTTCTCCCGCGACGTCACAAAAGGTTTCGAGTGGGTGGGCGGCAGAGTCTGGCAAACATTTTGGATTGTTTTCGTTTCGTGATCAGCCTCGTCGCTAGTAAAGAAAGCGTCCCGCCTGCAACAACAAGATCGCGCAAACAGCTTGTTGCGCGGCTTTGCTTTCATTCCCACCGGCCCTGCTCTCATGAATGTCACTCGGTTCAGTTCTCTTTTTATGTCCTGCTTCTCCGACCAGCCGGAACCAGGATAAAAAATAAATAGAAGGGTAACTCGACAAAGGCAACACCGAACCGATACGATCAGTGAAAAGAAAACACACGAGTGGCAACAGAGCGCTGGAAAATGCGAAACTTTGTTGCTTCTAATGAAAATCATGCAAATTTTACCGGCACGCGCTGGCAGGAAAAGTCTGGTTGGCTGTGCACGTTCCTTGCTTGTAAATAGGTGGTACACGCTCTGATTCAGTAGAAAAATCAGTCTGGTAATATCGCTGGAGAGTTTCTACGATGCTTTTATTTAAACGGACGCACTTAACTACTACATGCTTGTCATTTTCACTGACCGTTAGAGGCTGCGGGAAAATCTACGAAAGTGATTTGCCCCCGTCCGGGCTTGACAGGACCCTGACTAGGTAAGCGTCATTAGTGGGTGTATTTCCTGGGTACTTTTCACTTCTACGCAAGACGGACTTCCAGGTTTATCTAAAAATATTCTGTAAGTGAAAAACACCAGCCGACCCATTTGGGAACAAGGTTACGAACGAAAGAAAAATCACGCAAACTAGAAAAAAAAACTTATTTCAAGCATCTCAGAGATGTCAGTGCAGCTTCCTTCTAGCGGGCGCTGCATGAGACACTAAAGTATTTTCTGTCTCTACCATGAACACCCCAAATTCCCGTCAAGCGAAAACTTCACAAAAAAGCACTTGTTCCCAGGAGCAGAAAGCGCAAAACGGAGAACGGTGACTATGGAAACCTGCATTTCTTTGCAGTTTGTGGTTTCAAATGCGGCAGACTTCCCAATGACTGAAAAGAAGACATCATAAATAATAACCTCCTGCGAATAAATTGTGACTCAGTGGTTACAGTCCCCGCTTAGAAACTCGTGAAGCATTCCTTCAAATTCAAGTATTTGCATTTTCTTTTCAAAATACAGTTAAACCTGGATGTAACGAACCTCTAGGGATTCCTACGAATTCCTCAATTTTAACGACGTTTTTCAATTCCCCATTGCCAGGCCCATTGAAACCCATGTGTTTGCGACCTCTGTGTTACGAAAGCGTTGCGACGGTCAACCTTGATGTAACGAATTCGCTACGCTGATGAGCTAGTGTTTTTTGCACTTTTTCTGAAAAATCAGCTGGAGAAATCCACTAATTTAGCGAGCTTTGCCCGCACCGGAAACTACCGTGCGTTTCCAGTGCGAGTACGGTGTCGGTAAGGTGCTAGGCCTGCCTGTCGGCGTGTAGTCGCGCGTCTGCACTGCCATCTGTCATGTCGGTTCGGCGGTGATGAGTTCTGCGGCCAGAACACGACATGTTTTGCCTTTTCAAGACAAGCTCGCAATTTTAAATGCCGTCTCCACCGGCGAGAAAGAAGAACATCGCCGCGAGGTACAGTACCCCAGCTAGCACCTTCTCCCCAATTTTGAGTGCGCCAAATAGCATCAAGTTCACTAAAAACGCCCTTTTAACAAAATTTTGGTCCTTGAAAAGGGTAAGGCGACGAGAAGTGTCAGAAGGCAAAAGTGATACTTAAGTTACGTTTGTGAAAAGGGGGGTAAGTGACCTTCCGTCTTTGGAGAGCCGTGTAGTCACTAAGTTCGTGGGAAAGCAGCAGGCGCAAATCACGCAGTTTTTCGCTGTGAAATAAACCTTTTAAGGGTGAGTTCACCATCACGGATGTCTAGCAGTTTGCTTTCGTCTCTGTTTCATTCACGCGAGCCTTAACCTGAAACCTGAATGTAACGAAAACCTGCATGTAACGAAGAATTACGATTTTTCGTCAACTTCGCCATATCCAGGCTTAACTGTACCCGCTTAAAGTGTCCCACACATGCGCCTATAGATGCACAAGAATTCAAATGTATGTTTAGGTGCTATTTAGTATTCTCATGCGTAATAAACAAACCCGCAGAAGCTTGAAATGTCTGCGAAGTGCGAAGCGGCAGTGTTACAGTGCCATCGCACTGAACGTCGACGCTTACTAGCTACGCGAGCAACTTGCCACGGTTGACCAAATTATTTATGGGGGCCGCCTCTGATACACAAGCAAACACGCAGAAGACACGAGAAGTGGCATTCATGTATCTTCCACTCGTCTTTCAAGGTCTGCTGGAGCGTAAAAAAGTTACAAGGCCACGTTGGCAGTCTTTGTAACGGTGGAGCGTTTGCGACGAGAACTAGTCTACGATAAACCACCACTGCACCTACAAAATCTGGGGAAGTTATTTCGGTTGTTTTTTTCGTAAACCACGAATTTTCTACTGTGACCTGCGCGGCGCACAATGTAGAATGGGAAGCCCCGGAAAGAGGCGTTTGGGAGTCGTACTGTAAAGCGTGCTTTTCTGCAAGCACACTCTTAGTGCGGGAAAGCATCTTATGAACAGAAGGGGGCATCTGTATTGTCGGTGGTCTTATACCCCTCCTTAGTTCTCTTGCGTTCGCTCGTAAAGAGAATCCTCGAATTTAGCCTTTCACCATAGGGAACACGTTAAGGTTAGAGGCACGTGTCCGTTCCTGTTCTTCCCTCACAATGTTTGTCCCGCAGGTTACCACGCGAACGTCAGGGTCGTTCCGTGTTTTTACACTTGTCAGAACGGCACTAGGAGATAGCTTTGCGTCTAAAACTGGCGGAAAAACGCATTTATCAGCAAAGCTACACTTCCAACCGAAACGAAGCATATATATCTTGCCAAGAACACCTTTTGTGGAAAAAGAACCGACGAACACGCACGTCGTGTAGCAAGGGCAGGCTGCTGAACATAGCGACGGAGTCCCCGAAATAAAAATGTCAAACAAAAAATTGAACGCACTGCATTTCGGGTAGCAACAAGGAATCGTTTCTAGTGAGTGATCGAGAAGGGGAGTTTCCAAAGCTTTTACGCGCCTCAAAAGACGCATTAAGCCTGACGTTCATGGCGTCCGCCGCCGAGAAAAAAAAAGTGGGTAAAATAAAAGTTCAGCGAAGGACGAAGGCGGGAAAAACAAAACGTCGAAGACGAAAAGTGGGAACTACGACCGGACGACTTTGAAATTGAGCAGGCATCAGGACAGGATTTATACTCTCTTCTTCTCGTTCCCGTCGCCATAGCGCCCTTTATGTCCTAAAGTAGAACACGAAGCCGGCGGCCCGCATACTCTCTCAGAGGCCCGTGAAGCAAGCAAATAAAAAAGGGTGCTAGGGTGTCCTCGTTTCATCTCGTTGAGGTGGCCTCCACGGGGCGCCTTTGAGCTCCGCAGTTTGTGTGCGCCTGTTTCTTAAAAAGTCAGGAAGTGCCCGAGAGATGGAAAGAGAGGTAGACACCGAGAGAAATAGAGACGAAAAGAGGGAGATGGAAATATATATATATATATATATATATATATATATATATATATATATATAGAGAGAGAGAGAGAGAGAGAGAGAGAGAGAAAAGGAGAGGTAGAGAGAGACTTATATGAAGAGAGAGGAAGTGCCGGTGAGGGAAGAAGAGAGAGATATAGGGGAAGAGGCAAAGAAACTCCAAATGAAAATTAAAGAAAGGAGTTCAGCAAGTAGCCCCTTTTATCTTAAAGTTCCTCGTTAAAAGAACAAGCAAACAAGTGCGTCCAACAAGGGTGAAAAAACGGCACCCCCGTTTTATAGGTCCGGCGCTGCCGCTAAAACGGCGGTTGGACAGCGTCTATTAAAGCACACTGCACCACCGGGAGCAAACCAGGTCGTGACCGGAGAAACAGTGAAAACATGAGAACAAAAATAAACCAGAATATAAAGAGCCATTTCCTGCGCTACGAGAGATCAACCGGAATCATGTGTTGCGTTTCTCCGAAAGGGCTGAACAAGGCGAAAAAAGCTTCATTTTTATGCGCCCCCGTTCCTTGTCTTTTCGCTCTACGGGAAGTTAGTCAACTTTTGAGCAACTGCGTCCTTTGCAAAATGTTATATATGCGAATAAAAGCTTGTGCGCGCGGTGTGGGCATAACGGCCATCCGCACATGATTCGCATGTCTTGAACGCTCGTCAGGGAGCGATATTCCGTTCCCTTGTGGGCACAGGCCCGCCATTTCCTGCTCGCAGCCAGCGCCCGCCATCTACGGTTTCGCTTGGAACTGCCCTTGTATTCTTTTATGCAACTGCTTTTATGCGACTTCTAGGCAGCTTCGTAGCATACGGTTATAATAACTGGTTGTGGACGAGCGCTCCAGGTTCGAGCCTCAGCAGTGGTAGTATTTTTTATAAGTGACAGAGAACAACAGTGCCTAAACGGGACGAAATAAAGATTGGCAAAGCGGCGCCTTGTCTTTTTAATATTTCTTTCGTCCCGTTTAAGCGCTGTTCTTGTTCTCTGTCAAATATGTACCAGCAAGCCCACACTACTACGCTTTTTCAGTTTTTTATAAGACCCGTAATTGTTTTTTACTTGAAAATGTTCGCCTAGTTCAATTCTGCGCATTCTTTACGTGAATAAAATCTGTGGTTGATTCCTCTGTAGTGGGAATCGGTAAAACACGAAAGTTAAATGTGCAGCGAAATCTGCAGCTGAGCATGATTTACGGGTCTGCGGCTGTCTTGTGGGTGTGCTTGGCGAACGACGTTCTGTTGGTGGATCGCTTCGGCAAAGGTGTACTAGCGCCATTTCCGTGACGGATATGACGTCAGTGAAATATTGGTGTATCCCGGCATAAAACACTGTAGTGTCAAAATATAAAACCCGAAAACGAACAACCCTAATAAACGTACTCTTTAGTACTAAAGGTTTCTTCCCCGCAGGAAGTCCGTGTGTGCAGGGGTGCACCCATTACAAGCCGCTTGCTTCGTTGTACTGGCGTCACTTCCGTGACGAATATGACGTAAGTGAAACCTTCGCAAATCCCGGTATAAAAAACGTTCGTGTTAAAAGCTCTTTCGCATATTTTAGGTTGGTTTAGAGGCGACGCGCGGCATATCAACACATTTATTAACATTTTGCATAGCACTGGAAGTGTCTGGCTTGCCTATAGCTTGTCTATAGACAAGCTATAGTGTCTATAGTCTATAGTGTCTATAGCTCGGAAGGGAATATCGCTCTCAGGGGTCTCCTACAAACTTGTAGAATGCAAGAACGTAGTTACGTAAGTGTTCACGAGTCAACTTTGAACGGATTAACATTGATGCTCGCATATAGCGACGGTGAATCACATTATTGTGCACATTCGTATTATGTAAGAACAGATAGCCATAGCGGCAAACATTGATCGAGCCGAGCGACAGAGTGGAGGTATTGTGGCTTTGAAAGTTTGATGAATCCACTGTACCTTCAAAAAGTTGGTAACCCGAGTATCGTTGAGAAATTAGCGTAATGAACCGGGAAGGACTCCGAAACAGTATCTCGGTGGTTGGAGGCTGCATTTTTGTCACCAGTTCCTCTTACTAAAATTTTTATGATCAAATTTGCAGTTTAACCCAGCGAAGGCAAATCTCTGCTACGAGGGGCGCCGTCTTAAAGTGCTACGGAATAATTTTAACTGCTGCTGCTTGTAACGCGCAATTTCCTTTCAAATATCATTTGAAGTCTTTCCCTGAGGCTTTTGTTTGTTAGATGGTTATTTAGTTGGCCGGATCGCTTGGCTCCAACATGTAACCGCGGGTGCTATCGTGGCGAATTCACTAGAAGCCAATTTATGGCCAGTGACTCAGAACTTAGGTATGGAATGGTATGTTTTAAGGATTGGAGTTACGCACACATCCAGGTGAGGTCATATGGCAGTTATCACTTGTTATAGCGCTAGTCTCACGTGTGGACGAGGCAACAAATGAAAGGGAGAGGAGGACAAGGGTGTGAAAAGTATGGCTGGAAAGTAAGTTAGCTACGCGTAAAATTTCAATTTGACCGAGGGGAAGGGATTAAAAGTCGACTCGAGATAGTTGATATTTCATCAGAAGGCTCAGGTTTAAGTGCGAACACCAACTTCAAGAAAAATATCCCGTGTAAGTTTTTCTGAAGCTGTGGCTGGCGCCTAAACCTAAATCTTGCGAGCGAAAGGCGTTCGTGAGATTGAGAAGAGGACAGATGAAAGGGGAGAAATAGGAGCGACGACACGCGTGCCCTCATGGTCCGCCTGGCGGGAACGACGAACACTCACAAAGGCCAAACGAAGAAGAGCTTTTGTCGACTTCGCTGAAGGCGACTGCCGGTACCAATACCCGTTCTCTCCAGTGAGCAGCCGATCGTCCCATCGGTTTATCTCGGTGGATAGCAGACGTCTTTCAATCGAGGCCGTATTGGGGGCAACGGCACAGTACGTGATCTGCAGTTTCTTCAGCAGCACCATGGAGACGACAGCGCCCGCGGTTGGCAATCCCGATGAGGGAGGAGTGTACAGGCGTTCGTGGAGGATAATCACTCCCGACAAACTAAGGCCGCCCGACATTGAGAAGGAGCGGACGTGAGGTGGCGCTGGAGTAGATTATCCAGGATGTGGAGCCGGAAATTGGCAAACTTGTTTGTATTCCGCTTGTATGTGAAGTCGTGAGAAAGAAGGAAGCATCCTCGCGGCATCTGTCCTCCGCCGACGTGGCCTGGCTGGGGAACTTCGCAAGCCAAGTCGTTGCCGGCAGCCTGGTAAGATTTTTCTCAAATATCCGACGTCGGTTGGAGCAGTGTGAACGCTCGGTCGCAGTGGGTGGTAGGCGCAATTGATGGAAATGCTCATTGATGGTTGGTACTGGATAGTAGTTAGTACTGGATGCAAAAAATGGTATATTATAGAGAAGTGACCTAATAGGTTAATGCCCATGTCCTGGGTTAGGAACATGCAGTTATAGATGCACCTAGTTACAAATGACATCACTTGTCGATATGGGGTATGGTATGAATGGTGCTAGTGCCGACAGGCAGGAGTAGGGAATAAATTCGCGATATTTAAAAGAAAATAAAATTTTACCCGGCGCATCAAATTGGACCAGTTACACGTGTTTATCGTTGTGAGAAAGAGGAATTTTATTGAAATAAAAAAAAACCCAGAGAGGTCGGCCTGATGGTAGTATATCTGGCCAGCTATTCTGTGTGTGGGAAGGGAAATGGGAGGAAAGAGCGTGGATAGAGGACGAGAGAGATGAAGATGGCGGAGAAATGAATAAATGGCTATGTACAGAAGATACCTATACTTATACTGTGCATGTGTTCAGCCGGACGGGCCTCAACTTCAATATCGCTGAGAGGCCGCTGCTGCGAAGAAATGTCACCCCAGTTTTAAATGCCTTGTGGGAACGCTGCGCGTCTGGCCAAGGTCCCAGCAGTACTTTCTCCGACACCGCACGACAGTCCGAACGGGCCAATGATCTCGCTAATTGTTCTCGAGGATGCGCGTAGCGTGGACAGTGGCAGAGAACATGGGAAATAGTCTCTGGTACACGGCATGTTTCACAATCGGGGTCTCTCGTAACGCCGATGATGTGCTTGTAGCGGCGGGTAAAGGCTATGCCAAGCCGTAGTCGGTGAAACAGCGTGGCGCGGTTACGCTTAATACCAGGAGGTAACCGAAACTTGCAGTCGGGGTCGGGACGGTATTGTCTTCTATGACGATTGTCAGGGCGGGACCAGTGACTCGCCTAGGCGTGGCGGAGAATGGTAGACAGAAGGGCGGTCATGTCCGTCCTTGCGAAGGGCAGACGTACAACATCTGCATTTGCAGAAACCTTCTTTGCCTCCTCGTCAGCCCAGCCGTTACCAGCTAGCCCGCAATGGCCTGGTACCCACTGAATGGTGAGGACATGTCCTTGTTGCAGTGCCAAGGAGCATAATTCGAGTACTTCCGCAGCAAGGGCATAATAAGGTCCTTGCCTCATAACTCCGTTGAGGACCTAAAGTGCTGGCTTTGAGTCCCAAAACAGGGACCAAGCTTGAGGTGATTCACGGGAGACTAAACGAATCGCCTCCCGTATGGCAAACAACTCAGTAGCAGTAGAAGTTGTCTTGTGGTCTAGTGTGAATCCTCGGGTAACGCATAGGCTTGGAATTACCATAGCCGCGGTAGACCTGGATGCATTCACAGAGCCATCAGTATATACATGTACAGTTCCGTCACACTTGCCTGTCAAGAGCGCTAGAGTCAACTGTTTGAGGGCTATTGATGGCAAAAAGGACTTCTTCCATATTCCCGGGATGGAAAGGTAGATTGATGGTTTTGATAGTACTTACAGAGGATTCTGTGAAACCACCACTGGGGCGAAACCTGATGGAATTCTATGTTGATGTCGCAAAATGGCTACCACAAAACTACTTCTCGAGCACCTAGTAGGAAGAGCCGATAATGGATGGTGTTCATGCCTTGTGAAACATCTAAGGTAGACTCGAAGGGGTTCGCACAAAAGAAGTGCGTCCATAAATGAGGAAATGCTATAGACTATCGAGGGTTTTAGGCAAAAAAGCACGACCCAGATAAAGATTAAGTCATATGGGTATTAATTTGATTTGATTGATTGTAGGGTTTAACGCGCCGACGCAACGCAGGTGATGAGGCGCGCCGTAGTGGAGGGCTCCGGATTAATCTTGACCACCTGGGGATCTTTAACATGCGCCGAAATCTCGCACACACGGGCGTTTTTGCTTTTCGCCTCCACCGAAAAGCGGCTGCCGCGGCCGGGAATTGAACCCGCGTCCTCGTGCTCAGCAGCGCAACGCCTTAGCCACTGAGCCACCGCGGCGGGTATATAGGTGTTAATTTCCGCTGTAACGGCAAAGTTAGAGATTGCGTTATATACCCTATTGAGATGTCGGGTGAACGGACATCAAAATGGGACCACGATGCAGATAGTGACCACTTTTTAGTACAGTCATCACAAGTAATAGCAACAGTTAAAGTTTAAAACAATGTTGCATGACGAAGACGGTGGAAAATGAAAGCGGTTAGTGAGAAAAGGGCAAACGCAACCTGATAAAACGGCCATGCGTATGATTGGGTAAGCCTATAAATCGTTGTAAAATAGCTCACGAACAAATGCCCCGCCCGTAGTCATGACTGAGCTTCTTAAGATATATATATATATATATATATATATATATATATATATATAGCGAATCAGAATAGAAAATGAGGGGCTCGTTGAAAATAAGACAGAAATAAGAATTGGCAGTCAAGAAGACCTCGGAAAGCAAAGGGGAGGATGTAGTAGCTTAAGATAAAGAATTTGGAAAATAAGAAAGTGGAGCAAAAATGCCCGCCAGGTGGAATTCTTTATCTTAAGCTACTACATGCTCCCCTTTGCTTTCCGAGGTCTTTTTGGCTGCCAATTCTTATTTCTGTCTTATTTTCAACGAGCCCCTCATTTCCTATTCTGATTCGCTACATGTATAGCGACGGCCTCTGTTCTGGCAGTCTTGGTGCCATAGGAAGCTTAAGAGGGTTCAACGCTGGTCGACCACTATCGACATGTCGTAGACGCTCGAGTCACGGCCCGGGGGTTAAAAAGAACGTCCCCTTCACCCCGAGTAGTCCGAGTGGCGCTGGCTACCACCCCCAAGCGCAGGAAACAAAAACACCTGAGCATAAATACCCCAGAAAGTGGAGGCTAAAGTAGCCCCGCCGGTAGCGTAGTGGTTATCGCACCAGATCGGTATTTTGCAGGTCGTGGGTTCGGATCCCACCTGGCGGGCATTTTTTCTCCACTTTCTTATTTTCCAAATTATTTATCTTAAGCTACTACATCCTCCCCTTTGCTTTCCGAGGTCTTCTTGACTAGCAATTCTTATTTCTGTCTTATTTTCAACAAGCCCCTCATTTCCTATTCTGATTCGCTACATGTATAGCGAGGGCCTCTGTTCTGGCAGTCTTGGTGCCATAGGGAGCTTAAGAGGGTTCAACGCTGGTCGACCACTCTCGACATGTCGTAGACGCTCGAGTCACGCCCCGGGGGTTAAAAAGAAGGTCCCCTTCACCCCGAGTAGTCCGAGTGGCGCTGGCTACCACCCCCAAGCGCAGGAAACAAAAACACCTGAACATAAATACCCCAGAAAGTGGAGGCTAAAGTAGCCCCGCCGGTAGCGTAGTGATTATAGCACCAGACCGGTATTCTGGAGGTCGTGGGTTCGGATCCCACCTGGCGGGCATTTTTTCTCCACTTTCTTATTTTCCAAATTCGTTATCTTAAGCTACTACATCCTCCCCTTTGCTTTCCGAGGTCTTCTTGACTGCCAATTCGTATTTCTGTCTTATATATATATGTATATATAGAAATAAGAGTTGGCAGTCAAGAAAAACCTTGGAAAGCAAAGGGGAGGATGTGGTAGGTCATTGAAACAGATAAAGAATTTGGAAAGAAAGAAAGAAAGTGGAGAAAAAATGTCCGCCAGGTGCGATCCGAAACCACTTTCTTTCTCCACTTTCTTTCTTTCCAAATTCTTTATCTGTTTCAATGATCTACCACATCCTCCCCTTTGCTTTCCGAGGTTTTTCTTGACTGACAACTCTTATTTCTGTGTTATTTTCAACGGGCCCCTCATTTCCTATTCTGATTCGCTACATGCATAGCGAGGGCCTCTGTTCTGGCAGTCTTAGTGCCATAGGGAGCTTAAGAGGGTTCAACGCTGGTTGACCACTCTCGACATATCGTAGACACTCGAGTCACTGCGCGGGGATTAAATAGAAGGTCCCCATTCACCCCGAGAAGTCAGAGTGGCGCTGGCTACCACCCCAAGCGGGATCAACGGGATCCCCCCTTCAACAGCAGTCATGACCAGGACGCTGAGGACTGGCTTACCACCTTCGAACGGGTGAGCACCCATAACAACTGGGACGATAAACTGAAGCAGAACAATGTCAGTCTCTCCTTTACCGGTGTTGCAGAGACGTGGTATAAGAACCATGGGTCTGATCTCCGCACATGGTCACACTTCAAGACCGAATTTACCAAAGTGTTCAGGCGCCCAGCAGTTCGGAAAGTGCGCGCTGAACAGCATCTGCGCGAACGCGCTCAGCGCACGAACGAAACCTTTACATTTTACATCGAGGACATCCTTGACCTATGTAAAAGGGCAAATAACGCTATGACCGAAGAGGGAAAGATCACGCATATCCTTAAAGGCATAGACGAGAATGCCTTCCAAATGTTGCTCGCGAAAAACTCTCGAACTGTTGCTGAAGTCATCAATGCTTGCCAAGAGTTCGATGAACTCCGCAGAGAGAGGGCTCTCACTCGCAAACCAGCGGTACAAGACCATTCGATTTGCAGCTTAGCCGCTGATGATAGGGGTGTCCTCTTCACCCGGATTCAGCAGTTTGTCCGCAAAGAAGTGGCTCGTCAGCTTTCCCTCGTTAGCGACGTAGCGGATCCGCCTCAGTCCGATTTAGCCCCAACCCTCAAGAGCACGAACAACAACAAGTCGCTGACGCGCTTCCATGCACGCGGCAGCCCAATCTCGCGGTAGCTCCACTGGCTTACGCCGACATCACGCCGCAAACGCCAATGGCCGCTCCTTTGACTTTCGCCGACCCAATGCCACATATGCCGCTCACCTACGCCGAGACCGTGGCGCGACCTTTTACTGTAACCGTACCGCGACCCTACCTTGCGACTGCTGCAAGCTCTGGGACTCATGCCACTGCCGGGGTTCAACGAATCCGGCCCACGCGTGTCGTGCCGCATCCGGCGTCTCCACTCGCAAATCCTTGGCGCAGGCCCGATAATCGCCCTATCTGTTATTCGTGTGGGATTGTGGGACATGTGGCACGCTACTGCTGCCGTGGCATGACGGGTACGCGCAACTCATCGTGGTCCTTTCCCTATGCGCCCTCACCGCCCATGACGCACGCGCCAGCCCCCTTTCCGACGACAGCTATCTCGTCCGATGACGGTGACTTCGCCAGCCGCCGCGGTGCGCAGTCTCCACGACGCCGCTCACTGTCTCCGATGCGCCGTCGCCCTACGACGAGTCAGACGGAAAACTAGACGCCGCAGTTTCGGAGGCAAAAACTGCGTCACCGTTGAAATGCCAAAGTCTTCTTTCTTCGCCGCCTAATTTAATCAAATTGTATGTTGGTGTTGTTTCAACCCTGGCGCTCATTGATACTGGAGCTGCGGTTTCTGTTATTGACGACAAATTTCAGGGGGGTAAAGCGAGCTCCGAGACCGTACGAATCGTGGGCGCTGACATGATACAATTCCCATGGTTGCCAGATCAATTGTATTCAGTTTTGTAAAGAGTTGTTCGTTAATTATTTAACTAAAACAAAGAACTGAAGTAAAACAGTTGCAAATAATTGTCTCAGTAATTAAAACTAGCTCTACAAAAAACTTTTAGTGTAATTAAGCTCTAATTTGCAAACAAAAAGTAAGTGCGTAGCTCAGTTTTGGTTTCGATTTCTTTAAGTGTGCTGGGAAGTGGCGAGGCCGTTGCGCCTGCCTTGCGCAGTGTGTGTGTGTGCAGTATCCAGCTCAGATCTGCGTGCGTGCAAAACGCGTACAACTGATACAACTCGGATGCACGCGCTCAGCAAGTGCCTCCCCGGGCGCTTGCGAGGCTGTCATTCGTTTCTTCACGTTAAACACCCTATCTATTGCCCCTGAACTGACGCCGGAACAGCGATTCCGATCTGACCTTGACTACCGCAAGGTCACTACAGGCTACGGAGTGGCAGCCAGCGGTTGTTCCCGTTAAAAGAGAAATAAAAGGAACTTTTATAATTGTTCGGTTCCAGTTGTTTTATTCATGGAACTTCTTACAGCTTTCTTCTTACAGGAACTTCTCACGAACTTTCGCGAAGGTGAAGGTAGAACGAAAAAATAGGTAACGAAATGCGCTTTCTTTTTTAATCAATCACAATAAGTCAACAAGTCAATGTTCTCTCCTCGCGCACTCTGTGCGGCAAATTACTGCCATTCAATACTGCCCATTCAGTCCCGCAAGCTTTCCCTTTGAAGTGGTGGAAAGCCGCTAGAACTTGACGAATACAGACGGAAAGGATAACGGGACACGCCGCTGACTGTATTTCGCATACTCCCTTGGCATGCATTCTGCCACTCCGTTGGCCTGCGATCGACCGCGCTCTTTCGTTTCTGTGCTTCAAAGGGCCGCGACTCACCAGCAATATCAGCGTTGGCCCATGCGATAACGTTTTTCTTTTTTTGTGTGTGTCAACAAAGGTTTTACATTCAGCTACAAAGCCACAGTTCTTCAGTTCACTTCGTTTGAAAAGCATTGAGCGACTCGCAAAATGTCACAGAATGGCAAACAAAGCAGCACAGCGCAAAAATGTACGGAGATCATGACGGAGATTCATTTTTTCTGTGCGCCCCAGTACGGATCAGCTGATTCCTTGACGTCCTCGCGCATGCGATCAGTCGCATTCGAGCTTACGCGCAAGTGTTGTGTGAGCGTTGCCACACCTTGCTCAAATAGTCTCAGTACATACAAGTCACACGCTAAACCGAAAACACGTCGGTTACCTACCCACAGGAGATAAACTACGCAGTGCTGCCTACACAAAATCCGCCTGGCCAGCGGTCCGCCATGTTACAATTAATCCCGGCATGCTTCGCTAGCCGGACGCGGAAACGCCACAGTAGCCCGTTGCCAGATTACAACCCATCGCTTTCGCCGTTTTTAGTAAGCAAAAACTCAGCTGGCAACCTTCAAATCGTTGTATCATGTCTGCCACTGTGTGTCGTACGGTTCCAATGCATTGGCTCAGCGGTGCGCTTTCCCTCTAGAGTCAGTATATTATCTCTATGACAAATTTTGCCGATCGTTACGAAATGTGACGACACCTATATATGGTGTTACTCTGCGCACCGCTAATGCGCAACTCCTGGAACCACTGGCCGCATGCGCCGCTCGGATTACAATTCAAGGGGTCGTCTATATAATCGAGCTCATCGTCCTGCCTTCGTGCTCTCACAATCTCATTATCGGATGGGACTTCTTGTCACGCCATCACGCTATCACTGACTGCGCGCGCGCTGAAGTAGAGCTGTTTGCGGCACTTGAAAACGATTGCGGAAAAGGCGCTGCAAAGTTGCTTGTTGCTGACGACACGGACATTCCACCGGATTCATCTGTGCTTGTGCCGTTGTCGTGATGCAGTGTTTCAGACGCCACAGTCATATTCGCTCCTTCTGGCCTCTTTTCGCTTCGCAAATCCTTCCACTGCCGTTCGCTGTCCTCGACATGAAATCCGGTTCCTGTTCTGTGCCTGTCTCAAACCCTAATCAATGCCCCATCAAACTCTTTCGCAGTGAATCCGTTGGCCTTATAGAAGAAGTTGACCCTTTCATTCTTATCGACGTAGCCGAAGACGTTTCTCCCGTCGTTATTACCGCGCTTAGCTCCGGTTGCTTACGTGATATCTCGCCTGATGCGACTATGTTGCTCAACGCCATTGACGACGCCCTTACTTCGACCCAACGTGATCTACGACGCTTCAATACATCATTCGACTGTCATCACACTCCTTTGGGCCGCACAATATATATATATATATATATAAATATATATATATATATATATATATATATATATATATATATATATATATATATATATATATATATATATATATATATATATATATATATATATATAAGGTTAGTAGAGACAGAGACAAACGAGAAAGACTTAGAAAATAAAAATAAGTTTACTGACGTTTCAGGGAGAGGACTCCCTTTCTTCAGAGTACAAAATAAGTTCGTTTCAGAGCTATATATACAGAAAATGTAGCAAGCGCGAGGGCAAGGTAAGAGGAGGGAGAGTTTGTACAAATGGATTCGTGGTTGGTGGGTAGCAAAAGAATGAAGGGAGCGCGGGAAAATTAATTACAACAAGGATAATAAGAACACACAGTCACGCGGTACGAACTTGCAAACACAGAGAAAAAAATAATACATAATTAAAAAATAAAAATAATAATAAATAACAAGGTAATTTTCCTCCCCCGTGGCAACGGGGGTGAAAGAGGGGTCAAAACAAGATATATATATATATATATATATATATATATATATATATATATATATATATATATATATATATATATATATATATATATATATGCCAACACTGGAAACGGCCATGGACATGGCCGAAGCGCCACAGACATGGCGCGTATTGTGCCACTGCGCCCGCACGCCGCAGAAAAAACACACACCGGCGTATGTATATATATATATATATATATATATATATATATATATATATATATATATATATATATATATATATATATATATATATATGTTAGCAAAAGCCACAGCGAAAGCACTCGTGTGGTCAGGGTCTTCACTCAAACATCGCTGATGCGGTCGGTCCTCTTCGCCCATTCCACTAGCATCATGAGATGGGGATGGGGTGAAGATGCGTGTTTTGGCAGTCCCCAGAAAACATGGTAAAGAGTGGGAGGGGCCTACCACACGCCGACAGAAAGTACTCCCTATAGGTTGTATTCAGTGGCCAGGCACGCATGCAAGCAACCATGTAAGTGCGCGGTCACTGGTTATGTCGGGCTCCGCGGGATGGCGGAACTTGTCCGCGCTAAGCACATGATGTGTATTAGACGTTGCAAACTCTATCCCACCTAACGCAAAGTAATGCCTCGACCCCAGTTTGAGTGCGATTAATAACATCTCTGTTGACACCACCGTTGAGAATCGGGTTGAAATAGAGCAGACAACGAACGCAGGTGTTTGTTTTTTCTGCGGCGCGCGGGTGCAGTGGCACAATACGCGCCATGTCTGTGGCGCTTCGGCCATGTCCATGGCCGTTTCCAGTGTTGACCAGCGAAGAAATTGACAGCAAAACTTTTCAGTGAATACCATCTGTACTAAACCATCTGCAGATGCCGCTCTCAAAGATGCGCTAAACAAGCTTGTCCCGCATCTTCTTTTTTTTGAGAGAGAGGAGAGAGATGTATAGAGAGAGCTCTAATAAAAACTAGAGATGTCAGCCCCACTAGCGGCTGGGATTACCACGTTCAGATGGGCGATGAAGAAGGCTTTGATGGTGTTTTTGTCTCTGTGATGTGCTAACACCAACTAACTCATTCGTCAGTTCTAATGTAATATCGATCTTGTAAGTCACATGATACTGGTATGATCTGCAGTAACAGCCAACAGCGGTGATTCGCAGAGTCGAGAAACTCTAACACCACGTCGTTATAACGAGTTTTCATGAGTCAACATTGTCCGATGTGAGTGTAAGCTCTATCAAATATTTGCGCCGTTTTCCTTTCTACAGGCAAGTGTGATAGGCAGGTGCGTCATGATAGACACGCGTGAACATTTCGAGGCCCAAGCACCCCAGAAAACGCCGACAACATATATTGCTGCACGCTCGCACGCAAAATTCACCTTTCACACACAAAAGCGCGCACGCAGAAAACGGGCAGATAAAAATGAGCACATTCGTCGTTGCGGGAAAGTTATGCGGCTAACCTTATCTCAAAACGGCGAAGTAAAAGAAAAACAAAGCAGGCCCGGTGAGTTCCTGAGACAAAGACGAATCAGCACGCCAGAAACACTCGCTTCTCCCACTTCTAAACGTTGATGTATGGCTCTCTGCTTCATTGGAATGCGGAGATCGCGAGAAGAGCGTCTGTGTGACGATAGCTTATCTCCAAAAGTAGACACACTAAGCCGAAACACTGAACAAGCACATTCGCGATGCCCGGCGTACGTTAAAGTTCTTAAAAAAAAACCAGCTAGTACTGGCGGTCGGAAGTTTATTCCGCCGCCCTGCATGCATAATGTATCAGACGCGGTAATGGCCTCAGAAGCGTTAGGAGAATCCCGACGCCGTTTGCAAACTTAAAATTGGCGATTTCTTATTTTCCTTACCTCATTTTGTTCATATAAATTCTTTGTGTGGTACGAGGCGGAGCTGTGGCCTTAACGCGAACGTTGTTAGTGTAATGTTATATTGAGTCTCGTTACACGCTTCGAGGGCGACGATGAGGCTAGAAAAGCCCCGCTGTGCTGGCTTCAAAGGGTCATTTTTCGGCCGTAACGAGACGAACATTGATATTTTTCGCAGAGGGCTTTTAGAACAAAGTGCACTTTCGTTCGAGGCGTCCGGGCCGTTGAGCACACGGATTATACGGCCCAGTGTTGTTGGGGGGCTTCGTGCACGTGTTCATAAATTGATGAAATTACTCTTTCTTCTTTTACACGGGTCGAGAGAAAATAAAGGGAAGCCCCGTAAACGTGCGGACGTGGAAACTACGGGCTTCCACGAGGGAACCTGGAACGACATATCAGCGCCTCAATGGTTTAGGCGGGTGCGTTGCTACCAATCCCTTCCAATCACCATCGGTGAAAGTCAAATGGAATAATAAATTAATCTAGAATGATAGAATATGAGAATACAAAAAACGTTACGAGAATACCTGAGCATACTCCTTAAAATGAGTACATCCAAAAGTATTACGGTCCGATTGCATCGTTCTCTCTTGCGTCGGTATCTTTTCACTTTGCGTCACTATTCAGCATAAGGGCGCAAATTTATTTTAAAGCGTTTGCCAATACACCATTGCTGGTATGGCCTACTTTTTGGTAATGCAACACTTCACTCGACTAACAGCAGCTACTGTTCGATATGCGCTAGAGTTTACGAGCTCAAGCCGAAGTTTACGCATTGAGGTCTTACGACCTCGCTGCTTTAAGTACAATGAGTTCTTTTTCCAATGGGTACCGGTTGACAACGTTAGACGCCAAATCACGACGTTATGCCTAACGTCCAGTGTTTAGGCCTAATGTTAGGTAAGTTTAACGTTGAGCTTTACGACAGGCAACGGCACTTGTGTACCTCGAACTTCGTCGACCGGGTGACGGCGTCAGACGTCGAAATAGGACATTAGGCCCGACAGGGGCGTTGCATACCCTCTCCGTCCCCGCCGCGTGCTGCGAATCAGCCCGTGTTCCATCACCATCGGCTGCAGGAATTTGTTGGCCGCCAATGGGAACTTAAGGGTTGTGTTGATGTGAGCAAATGGGAATTTGTGACGCGGTTCTGGCAGGGCTGCTTTTTCATCAAACGAGCCATCTAGTACGTTGGCACTGATAGGTATCGCCGCACTGACTCAGTTACAGATATGCTTCAGCAGTGCGGGTTGGAACTTCTGGAAAGCAGAAGAACAAAGCAACGGCTGGAATTTATTTTCCAGATAATGTATGGAGCATTAAAACTAGATAAGGAACATATGTGAAAGCGCCTCCAAAAACATGGTTCCCGCAAAAATCACAGCAGAGCTATTCGAACTGTTAATGCGCTCACTGACGTGTATCGGTATTCTTTTTTCCGGATGTCATTGAAATATGGATAAACTACCAAGCGATGTTGTGGAGTGCTCGGGTGTACAACAATTTGAATTAGCTATAGACATGATTTTTAGAAATAGTGCGTCATCCCAAATCTGTTCATGACTGTGCGCTATTAGAGTATTTTAGTTAACCGTTTTGTTCCCTTTCCGTATTTTGTTCCCTTGTTTTTTTCCCTTGCAGTATTTTGCAGTGTTTTGTTCATGACTGTGTGTTATTACAGTGTTTGTTCCCTCCCTGTAACGACCCTCACTAGAGGGTAAACTGTATTACCAAATAAACAAATAAATAAATATCTGCGCACACGCATATGCATTCTTGCTTACCTTTACCCTTCTTCGTCTGCTTTCTAATCAGTTCCCTCTACTCCTTCTCCAACGCAATTTCTTAACTGTGCGCGTGACTCCAACTGTACGCGTTTGCGTTGTCAGGTACATATTTTTTACTTTTTATTATGGCGTTCCCTACATCACCCCTGGCCGTACAAGGACAGCTATTTTAACCAAGAACCATATCGTCGCACAATTGCACATCACGCACCGCACCGAGCATATATTAGTGGAGCTCATCCTCAAGACGAAAACACACACAAGCCTGTTCATCCTCCCCTTATACAGTACCCCAAGGAACCACATCCTGGACCTTGACACGCTCCTTAGAGAAGTCCGTAAAATTTTCAAAAAGGGCAAAAACTTCTGATAGCTGGAAATTTTAACGCCCGAACGTGGCCCGGGGAAGTCCAACTACTCTCAAGGAAGGGGATGATGTACAGACTGCTACTCAGCAACACATTCTAACACCCCTGAATCAGCCTCACACTACTGACCGTTCTGGGAACATCGTAACCAGGGACTCTACCCCGTACCTCGCCTTTGCACACTGCATCCCGAACTCCACTTGGCATTGTACAGATAAAGCATTTGGCAGTGACCCCTTTATCACTGAAATTCAAATTCCAATAAACACAAGGCAACAACCTCAGGAAAAGTTACAATCATAGATTGGGACAACTTACGGAAAGACACCCCAGCTCACCGACTCGACGACATTGACGAAAGGACAGCCCAATATTAACCCAAGTCCGCTAGCACACGAAAATTATTAGCCTCACAGAAGACCATCCCATGGTGGACACACATCTGCTCCACATATTGGAGGCAAGACGCAGCTTAACAAGATGCTGGAAGAAGAACAAAACTAACCTAAAACTCAAATTACGCACTGCTCGCCTTACACCGGAAGCTAAAGAGTATACGGAAACAATAAGTAGGCGGAACTCAAACTTGGAATTCATAACCCCTGGGAAGAGCTAGTCGAAGCCCAGCAAGCCAGCAAGACGACAAGTCTACAACTAACAACCCGGAGCACTTCTCACCCGACCGAGCTAGCCCCTAGAAGATTCTTCACACCTACCAAGTCGCCTGTCACCTCACATCAGAGAAAATATCTACGTATTCGACATCCCACGCAACATGCATCCAGGATATGACAAAGAAAGACGCCGCAGAAGAGCCCCGTATCTACAGCAACTAACAATGCGACACCCCAGAGACGTACTCAACACGGACGCCGCGAAATATCCACAGCGCAACAGCTACGCCATAAGTGTGGTTAATTGCTGTGAAGAGGTCACAGCTGCACCCAACCGATCCCACAATTCCCCGGTGGTGGAGGAGCTGGCTATAGCAATAGCAACGACGACTGCCACATAAACCGATGACAATAGTCACAGACTGTCAAGAAGCATGTCGCAATTATAAAAGGGGATCATACGCAGCGCCGCACTGCACGTACTCAACTCGCATCACCAGCAGCTACAAGACACCCACATCGTCTGTGCGCCAGGACATGCGGCAGTACAGGGGAATCAAGCGGACCACGCTGCAGCCCGCGGACACATACACCGGGCACTCCTTGCCACCACTTTTCCAGTCCCAGCAACTCAAGGCACAGAGACAATACGCAACACATATGGGCCCCTCCCCGAACACTACCGGAAAGAACGACAGCAATACCCTGCCCTACATTACAAGCTCGACCGCGAACAATATACCACCAGGAGCCGCTTACAAACCAACACGTATCAACATAGAACTTTGCTTTATACGATACACCAGAGACTACCGCGTCAGTGCCAGTACTACCAATACGAACCTAACACACTGCGACCCATGGCGCTGGACTGTCCCAACAGGCCCAGAGCAGCTCTGTGGCCACTGCCAACACCTCAACCACCCTGGCAGGCCCTGCTGTCCAACTTGACCCTGGATTTCCAGCTCTGGATAACAACCAGGGCGGCGCGGCAGCTAAGACCACGATTTAAGGACTGAGAAAGCAGACCAGGAGTGCAACGGTCGTTTTTGAAATGAATGGTTATTTCTCCATTCCTCTTTAGAGTTTTCTTTTTGCATTTAATTGCGTGGCGTTTTTTTAAAAGTTTGTATTTGTTTTCTCTGTCATTGTTGGCTCCAAAATTTTCCACGTTAACCCCACTTCCCTGTAACCCTCCCCGCCTAGCGTAGCAAGCCCTGGCGCTAGCAGGGCTGACCTCTCCAGTTATCAAAAAGCTCTATCTCTCTGTCTGTGCGCAGTGCTGTAGTGAGACGGGTACTGAGCCTGGTTATTCTACTTGCCTTCAAGACTGATTTTTCGTCGTCCTACTAAACACGCGAACTACGGACTCTGACAAACATTTCACTTGGTTCCTGAAAAACGATGGCACATGTATAAATTATAACTTCTAGACATGTTCAGAAATAACCAATAAAATGTTGTCACATTTCACTTCCGCGCAGCCATTTGTCTTGATTGTTTTAGATGCAACGCATCTCTTTTAGATGCAACGCATCTCTTTAACTCGCCTTGTCCCGCGTCGTTGTCGCGGCGTAGTCCGCATCCCTCCCCCATTCTTCTCGCCGCGGCAGCTGCGTGCTCCGCCGCTCTCACCGCAGCGCCATCTGTGCGTCAGCGCAGTTAGTGCGCAGCTTGCGCTCGGCTGCGCTCGCTCCCATCGCCGTGCCAGCTGTGCGTTAGCGCGCAGCTTGCGCTCGGTTAAAAATGTACACCATCTTCCCGCGAGGGGAACCATGGGGTAGATGCGACGCATCGGTGGTGAAGATGCTGCGTAAATAGGATACACAACAACAGCAATCCACACGCTGACATCGCTAACATAACGGAAACGCAACGGCAACCCCCGATGCGTTGCATCTACCCCATGGTTCCCCTCGCGGGAAGATGGTGTAATTTTTTTCTTTGTATTTTCGCCTGTTTCCACATCAGCTTACATCAAAACTTTGTATAAAGATGCAGCTTCGAAAGGCGCACCGAAAGCCGTCTCAGTCATGAAGCCCCACAGAATTCCCTGTAGCTCCACCCAATCTCAAAACGCTGGCGTCTCAGATATTCTCCAAATTTCAACACCCATCTCATGTAGCTTGACAGCGGAGTAAGGCCTCGTAATGGCAACGCGGTCCCAATCTTCCCGCGTTGTGTTTGGTACGCTACAGTGTACTCCGACGGAAGCAAGAGAATACGCCCCCACCCTCCCCCTGATGCAACGGTATTCATTACTTCCCGCGTACGTTCCTTTCCTGCGTCGTGAATTCGTTCGGCTCGAACGTCGCAGCCAGTATTAGGACTAACGCTGCGAGAACACTGCCCAAGGCCCCAACCACACAAGCAAACATCTGCGCGGGAGTACGTCCGGGGGGCATGTGATGATGTAAATTGCCGAGGACGCAGCTGATAGCCTCGTGTACCATTAACGCTACGATGCGCGAGCGCCTCGGGGGCGAAGGCCTAATAGCTTGCTCCACGGATCGCGAAGAGGAGTGTCTCGCCATCCTGTTCCCTTAACCTTCGCTCCTCCTTATCGTACACACCTGCTCATATACGCATACCTGAACTAGGATCAACTTTCGCTCCTTCGTCTCTCTCTGCCTTCTCGTTCTAATAGGCGCTGCACGGCGGCACCAATTTCGCCGCAACATCTTCCCGTATCAACCGCACCTCGTTTTCGAAAAGCGCAGGCCAACCAACCGCACATCTCTTATTTGTCACCTGTTGTAGGCGCGTTTTTCAATCGGCTGCGCAGAGAAAACGGAGCCAAAAAAAAAAAATGAATATGCCTGAATTTGCATGCCCGAACGCAACGAGTTTTAAATTGATGCTTCGGGGCAGGAAGTTAAGCCTTGGAGGGAATGAAAGACAGAAAGCGAACGAAAACACCCGCAGGCTTTACTGTCGGGGTGCAATTTGTCTCTGCGGCCTGCGGGAATGTGCGCCAATAAAAAGGTCGGGATGAAAGAAGGCCTTCGGCATTTTGCATTGCGGCCTGCTCAGTGATGTATGCGGTCCCGAAAGGGTTATGACAGCCCCGACAAAAGCATTATTGTTCTGAATAGGCCGCTCCGCATCGAGGGGCAGGTTAGACAGTGCTTTAAGATCGAGGCAGCTTGTAAAGGTTTCCTCACGCGTAGCTTAGGTGATGCGTAAAGAGAAATGAAAAAAAAAAACATTGTAGTTTCCTTTGCCAGACAGCGGAAACACACGGCTTTTATGTCCTCGAACTTTTATAGTATATATTGCTTGTTTTATCAAACACGGTATGCGTATAAACATTTTTGAATGCATTTGTCGAGCAATCTTCGAAATAACATGATTATGTAAAGCGCACGCAGTGAAACCTGTTTTGTGCGGTATTTTCTGAATTAAAAAGCATATTTAATGCATCAGTGTTTAATGCAAAAAATTTGGGGGACCGATAAACTTATAATACTTGGGTCCTAGAACGATATAGTGTCGTCGAGCTCCGTTCACACGTCACGAAAACTTTCCGAGCGGTGAAAACGTACCGCTCCTACGCACACGCCATCTCTTCGGGCAGCGCCTTACAATCACGGTTGTTTGAGCGGGTGCCGCAAGGTGGTGCTGCGGGATTTTTTTTTTCTCACGGTCAACGTCGCCAGCGACAGCGGCTTCTCTGAGATATGGGACCCTTAACACCACGTGTTTATAGAATGCCTATAAATGCACAGTAACAGCTTTGCTCGCAATGAAATCGTGGTTCGGGTAAGTCTGCTGAATTTTTTTTTTCAGCACAGAAGGGTTTAGAGGATACGCGTGATGGCCGATAACCCCTCACCGACCATTGTATATTTGACTAAGCGTTTGTAGTTGCGTTTTTAAATTTTGTTTCTTTGCGCGCAGCATTTTCTTGCATCACATTTTCAGCGTTTCCTGTTTGCCCTCTCAGTGAAGTCCCCGTAATATCTATCCTTCAACCAACGTCGATGTAGTCATCCCCCCTCCGTCGTAGCAAGCCCTTCTCTCAGCAGTTCTGTCCTTACCAATTCACAAACATCTGAGTTGATAGACAGCTCCTGCTCCGTCCTTTATTTGTATGCGCCGTGTCAGCGCTGTTCGAAGCATGGAACTAGAGCTCCTGTATATCGCCCCCCTAGGGAAGAAGAGCTGTGCGTCCATCCGCCATCCTGAGTCCCACGTCGTGCTGGAAAGCCACCTGTCTCGCACGTAGGAGCTGCCGCTGGGCCGCCGCGCCAGCGGCAGTGGCGCGGAGGGGCGCCGACAAAAACTGGCGCAGGACGGCTTCCGCAGCCGTCGATGCTCAGCTGAGCGAAACTGACTGAATACGACGTCTTGTGCACAGCTATGAAAGCGGGCTTTTCTGTCAAACTGGAACCCGCGACATGTGGCAATGAACGCGAACTCTTGCGCTACGCGATATACAGGAACTCTACATGGAACCATACCAATTATACTCGGTTACAACTCAAGAACGGCGCCACCTCATGTAGTGTATCACTTTGCCAAAGCGCCGGACCCGTGACGTCAGTGCTCACGCGTTTTGAAAGGGGTTTGCTATGAATGCGTGATATCGTCTGCCTCGTCTCACGCAGTTTGTTTGTCGTCACTGGAGTCGTTTATAAGCATATTAAGTCCAAAAAATCACGGGAACGGCTCACGCCATGTTCAATATATTCCCAGTGACGTCCTACTTGCGCCGCGCGGAGAAACATCCAGCTACGGTGATAAGGCACAGAGGCAACTTCCGGTGCCGTTCTTAAGTTGTCACCGAGTATAGCTCGACTTTATTGCCACACTAAAGAACTCTCACTTCCACTCACTCACTCACTCACTCACTCACTCACTCACTCACTCACTCACTCACTCACTCACTCACTCACTCACTCACTCACTCACTCACTCACTCACTCACTCACTCATATAGTCATCCACTCGCTCGCTCGCTCGCTCACTCACTCACTCACTCACTCACTCACTCACTCACTCACTCACTCACTCACTCACTCACTCACTCACTCACTCACCCACTCAATCACCTACTAACTCACTAAATCAATCCCCCACTCACTCACCCACTCACTAGCTCATTCCTTGCTCACCCACTCGCTCCCTCACACGCTCGCTCACTCATCCACTCATCCACTCACCCATCCACTCACTCACTTACTCACTCACTTACTCACTCACTCACTCATTCACTCACTCACTCAATCACCTACTCACTCACTCACTCACTCAATCACGTACTCACTCACTAAATCAATCCCCCACTCACTCACTCACTCACTCACTCACTCATTTACTCACTCACACAATCACCTACCCACCAACTCAATCACTCACCCACTCACTCACTCACCCACCCACTCACTCACTCACTCACCCACCCACTCACTCACTCACCCACTCACTAAATCACTCACTCACTCACTCACTCACTCAATCACCCCCACTCACTCACTCACTCACCCACTCAATCACCCCCACTCACTCACTCACTCACTCACTCACTCACTCACTCACTCACTGTCATACTGAAACAAACACGCGGGGTCCGTAAAATTCAAGCTACTGAATCGATTCGATATACTGCCACAATAAACACGCACCCTTAGCCTGGTAATGGCCGTTAAGGCAGGTCAACTGCTTTAACGGCCGTTAAGGCAACTGTTCACTGGTCAACTTACTGATCGTTACTGGTCAACTGCTCTCAGGCCAGCTGCTTTCTATAGCTGGCCAGAGAGCTCCCTGTGTTTTTTTGGTATTAAATTTGCTTATTTCTGCCAACAAGAACGGCCATCCCATGTTTTGTTGGAACTTCGCGCCTAACGCACGTGCTAAACTGTTATGTAACGTCGTTCAACGAACTCTATTACGAAACCCGTAATCGAGTTCGGTTGAAAGCGGTCGTAACGCAAGTGGCACTTGCGTTACGATCTCGTTTCGTTTCCCGATGTAATAATCCCGATGTAATAACACTGGAAGAATCCTCGGATGGTATACGCCATAGAAAAGCTGTCAGCCCACGCTACGTCCACGTTCTCGAGCGGGCGATTTCGTTCACCCAACTTTATCATTCTCGCGTTCTGATGATTTGCATTCATAATGGCTATTTGATATAACCTCGTCACGCCATAAGCCCCCCGAGAGCGTCCCCTTATTGCAGGCAGAAACATTATAATGTCCTCGTTCTGTTGATTTGCATCCATAATTGCTATTTAATATAACCTTGTTCGTTACGTTCCAAGCACCCGTAGAATGTCGCCGCCTTGGTAGAATACTCAATTCTCTTCATGTGACTTGTTTTGAGCGAAGCTGAAAAGATTAGCCACTATAATTCCCGCATGGACTCAGAAGTATATTCGCTTAAATTAATAGGCTCAGCTTCAGTGATAATCCAGGGCGCTGACATCAGAGGCGAAGCGAGATCGAGCAGAAAAGACGACCGGGAAATTTTTATGGCAAGAAACATGCAAATGTGCCGATAGTAAATAATACGTGGGGTTACTGCACGGGTACTGGGTGATCGACCGAGGAGTAGATGCTGTCACGCACGTTGCCCTTTCTTTTTTCTTTTGAAAAGGGGGTAAAATGGGTAGGAGCCCGAGGCCTGTTGAGACTACGAACATTGTCATTTAACCGTTATAAATTGTGGTACTCAGATGAGAAGAAAAGAAAAAAAAATTAGCAGTGGCTTAGTTCGGTTATGCCAGGATATACGTAGCATCAGCTAAGGTTCAGCTGGTTATTCTTAGCTTTCCTGGTTGTCTAGGATTAGCTTGATCATCATGCTTACTGCTGTTTCAATGACACCCACACGGTGTACGCATTGTGTGACACATGTGTATTTATCAAGCGGCTCCGGCGCAGCGTCACCAATCGCCCCAGAGCTAAGCTGGTTCCACAGGCGCACGCCGGTGTTGCTGCGACGCACGAGCCATCGGTTCCCCACCCGGCCACCCCTCGCATGATCATCAGGTGGACCGGGCCGCCACGTGCGGTACGGAGGTCGGCGAAGACGCTGGGTGCGTGGGGTGTGTGAGAGACGCCGGGCAGCGAGCAGCATTCTGTGCGCCGTGTGACGTCACTGCTCCTCGCGCATGCGCAGCACAGCTCTCCAGGAGCCACGCGAAACTGCTCAACCTCGGGCCAGTGTAGCTTAGGCTACAAAAAAGACCCTTGGCTTGGGCGCTCGAGGTAACTGTCAGAAAGGGCGTGATTCTGTACGGCTGGCGGCGCTGCCCGGAATTCGCTATTTCTCCCAATGCACCACGGAAGAAAGTTGCAATCGCTTCTACATAATGACACTGGCATAAAATCTGACGATAGGGCCGCGTAATTTTCTTTTTATTAGCGTGGAATGGCCACGATTCCTTCTTAATTTTAGTCGTAAAACATTTGCTTCAATTTTAGCATCATGATCCCCGTCTGAAGCATCGCTAAACCCATTTAAAATACCACGATAAAAAAAACATGGGCGAAATTTGAAAGAGAGAAAAGGCCTAATTTACTTATTTGTAGTCCGATTGTGAAAGCTGTGACTTATTTTCACCCTTCCGTGCTATAATGAAGATGTGCGCAGCCGCCTCCTTTCAAGAAAAAGAAAAGGAAACCGACCAGCGCGCCCCTAGCCATACAGACTATGGTAGTGGAAAGAGCACTTGCTCGTTTTCGATAAAACGTTTACCGCATTTACTCCCATAATGATCGCACTCGCGTAATAATCGCACCCCTGAAGTATGTCGTCCAAGTTAGATTTTTTTTTACTTCCCCTGCAATGAACGCACCCTGAACTAGCCGCACCAATATGTCGGATGTGTACAAAGTCTAGCTGATGATGATCGTGCGTACCTCTGTTTCCTTCCGTTTCGAAGAGGACATGGATACGTTATCGCGGCAGACCTGCCGATATTAGCGATATCGGCAATCAAGCGTTCAATATTGATGGGGAAGAAACTCTCACTAAATACAGATAATATACACACAGGACAAAGAAAAAAAAGGTTGCTGAGTCGGCCGCCATGACTGTTTTGATGTACCGCACTGTAACAGTGGCAGTAACTTATCAGTCGAATTGTTGTCACCTCCCAGCAAACTCGTACCGGCGCGTTCGGTAATTCATGAAAACACGACATTTTGCGACACTTTGCAGACCTGCTGGAGGTGGTGTGCATAGTTTTTATTATGTTTTTGTTTATTATTTTTATTATGTTCATGAGACCTATCATAAAAATCTTTACCCACAACTCGCTTCCGTTTCCTGTGCTCAAAAATGTTTTGCGAAAAATTTACCCCCGTAATGAACGCACCCCTAAATTTACATCAAATTTTATGAAAAAAAAGTGCGATCATTACGCGATTAAATACGTTATTCTCTCTCTTGCCAGCAGAGGGAGAACGAATACACCGCAAAATGAGGACTGGCACACGAGAAAGCAGACGTGACAACACGGTCGTTATAAAATTGAGTGCACAAGAGAATATCCTAGAAAGCGAAAAGAATGAAGAAAAAATACCCCGATTTAATTTCTTGCCCCGAGCAGCATTTTTTCTCGGCACAGCTCGGTGGAATTCCGCGATGACCTTTCCAAAACTATATAGCCAGCAACCAATCCAAGCTCCGGTGGAGGAGCCGGAACATGACAGCTAGTGTTAACGATGGGACCTAGGCGGGAGCACAGAGACGGGAAAAAAAGAGCAAGAAAAATGGATCACCGAAGCGAAAATGAGGTACACCCACTGAAAAGATACGGAACTAAAAGCTCTCCAAAGAAAAAAAGAGTAGCGGCACTACAACTTCCAGGTAACGAAAGGAGCACCTGAGTGGACCGTGGACCTTTTAGAGCAAACTCCCCTTCAGACGTGACTGGACGAGGAGAGCATCGTTTTTTCTTTTTTTGGTTCTGTTGTCCGTGCTTTCTCCGTTTATTTTGCGTCTCCCGAGCTTCCAGCGTTATCGACTCTGCTTCACTCCCGTCCGAACGTTTTACCTGGTTCAGCTCTACCTCAGCAACACCCGTTTCTCTCCCAGCTTTTTCTTTTTCATTTTTTTTCCCTTCACATCGCTAGCTTTCCGCAGCGCATTTTGTTCTTCCAGTGTTGCCAACTCCACTCAAAACAAACAAACGAACGAAAGCTGTTACACTGGACTCCCGCTAACTTCAACTTCGTGTTCCAGCTTCTCTTCAACGCACCGTCCGCTCTCACATTTTTTTTTTTTTTCATCTTCTGGGAGTCGTTGCGAAACTCGGCGTCGTCCGTTGTGCGCCGTGGGGCAGCCGACTAAGCTGTTTACTTGCCGAGAGAGACAAGGACCAGATTATCGAGGGGATAAACGGATTACCTCCACCGTACCGGGATGAAACAAATCTGCTTGTTACGGCGCCGTCTGGTGCCGACGCTTCAAAGAAAGAGAGGGTACACGCGGGGCGCCCACTGCAAGGAAGAAGAGCATCGCTTCTTGCTCCCTCAATACGCTTTTCTTGCTTCGCTGCGCACAGCCCTGAGCACTCAGTTTGAAGCACGCCACTCTAGGTTAATTTTTTATCGGTATTTTTTTGCGAAGACACGACGGTGACCCGGCGGAAGCCAGGGGGAACAATGACTTTGCGCCGACGTGTGTATATATATATATATATATATATATATATGTATAGACTGAAAATAAGGGTTGGCAGTCAAGAAAACCTCGGAAAGCAAAGGGGAGGTTGTGGTGGGTCATAGAAAGAGATGAAGAATTTTTTGAGTCGAAAAGAAAGTGGTGAAAAAATGCCCGCCGGGTGGAATCCGAACCCACGACCTCCAGAATATCGGTCGGTGCGCCGGTATTCTGGAGGTCAGACAACAAAGCGCAGACAACAAATCCCTTAACAGGAAAGAAAGTGGCGGGGAAAAATCGCTTCGCCGGTAGCGTAGTGGTAATGGCACCAGACGCGTATTCTGGAGGTCGTGGTTTCGGATCCCACGCAGCGGGCATTTTTCTCCACTTTTTTTCTTTCTTCCAAAAATTATTGATCTGTTTCAATGGTCTACCGCATCCTCCCCTTTGCTTTCTATGGAATTCTTGACTGCCAATCCTTATTTCTGTATTATTTCAACGAGCTCCTCATTTCCCATTCTGATTCGCACCCACGCACGCACGCACACACGCACGCACGCACGCACACGCACGCACACGCACGCACACACGCGCACACACGCGCACGCACACGCACACGCACACGCACACGCACGCGCACGCACACGCACACGCACACACGCACGCACGCACACGCACACACGCACGCACACGCACGCGCACGCACACACGCGCACGCACACACGCACGCGCGCGCACGCGCATACGCATACGCACGCGCACGCACTCGCGCGCACGCACACACGCACGCACGCACGCACGCACACGCGCACGCACACGCACACGCACACGCACGCACATAAAATGTGGGTAGACAAAACACGGCCCCGTGAAGCATCGCGATCGCTAGTTCATCATAGCGGCAAATGAAGCCCCCGAGAAGAGAATGCAAAAAAAAAAAAATGTTGCAGCGAACGTTATCAGGACCAGGAATATCGTTCCATCATTCCGTTCGTGCGCCTAAAGGTTTCAGCAGCGGGGTGAAAACTGAAAAATTCACGAACGTCCAGCCTCCCGCGGCAATCTTATTTCAGCGTCAATAATAAATGCGACAGCAAAGAAAGCTTCGTCGCTTATATACGCCGGCGAGCCACGTGGTACGCGTATCTTGGGCAGTCCAACGTTCGATCCTATCTTTTTTGTGTGATTGTGGAAAACTTTTTTTTTTTTCTCCCAGCTAGGCTGTCATTCTCAGCGCCAATTTATTCTCCGAACCGGAGAGTTGATGTTGTCAAACAGCGGGTGACGTGGGGAACAATCGTGTGGGAGGTCTCGTCACCGGGAGGGAGGGCCTTAGGCCCGGGGTCGATGCACAGGGGAGCGTGGAGGTTGCAAGACAGAACGGGAGATCGGCGTCGTGTAACAGTGTGACTGATTGATTAAAAACGTCTTTTATAGGCCTTACTAGAATGGCTACTGTTGTACTTAGTCATCGCCAGTTGCTGGGTTGAGTAGAGTCCAGACCAACCTTAGGATCTACCTCGTAGTCAGTGTTCTCGGTGCCTCATCAGCGGCCCAGAAACTGTGCCCGTGTTGGCGGGGAAATTGCTGGAGGGAAGAGGGTTGCTGCATGATGCTGCTGCTGCTGCTGCTGCTGCTGCTGCTGATGATGATGATGATGATGATGATTGGGTATCTCCTGTGTACCGGGTGGACGCATGGTTTTCGCCCTAGCCGTCACTTCAAACTAAATACAGGAAGAAGAAATTAGAACAAAGAATACAAATGACGCGGGACAGGCTCTCTGCTCGGATTTGGGAGTGCTTTGTAAGTCAGTGTCCTCATGGGCGGCATTCGTCGCTATCGTTTCTGAGTCCGAGTTACCTGGTCAGCCACCACCATGCGAAGTCGACGGCCGCCATCTTAAAGCGAGCTGATAGAAGGCGGGGAAAACAAACTGCGCTTGTGCAGGTGCGGTTGTCATCGTCCCCAAAAAACACTGCCCCCGGGAAGGCGACGGCCGGTGCGCGCGCCGCTGTAATCGAACAGTAATGTTGGCCAACCCAGGAGTTACAGGTGTGCGAACCGCGTGAAAGCCGCGTCGAGGATCTCATTTCACGGGCGGACGCTGTTAACAAGATCTGCCGAAAAAGTTGATTAGCCTCCGCTGTTTACACTGGGGCTGCCTCTCAGGCATTTCCGTGATTTGTCGGCTATAATTTGTGCCCGCAAATCCACCGGCTGATTCCCGAAAGATGGGGAAACAGGCCGGGCGCGTACAGAGGCGAGCAGTTCGTCCCTAGGGCTGGTAAGCAGGACGATGCGACGGCTCCGTGCGTTTCCTTCCGGTCTGCTTACGGCCCAGGCGGTGTGACTTCGAATTTTAGCAGTGGCGACCGCGTTCCCAGCATTCCCGGAGCACAGGCTGCTTTGTCCCGATAACAACAAAAGAAAATTGCAAACTTCGAGCGAGCAATGAAGGTGGAGGATTATGGATGCCTTTATTGATGAAGAGAAGTCAGCCTGGCAGCGAGCTTGGCTTGCTACTCCATATGAACATACTCCAATGAGCGAAGGAAGCGAACACACAAAAAATCACACAAACATTAACATACGCAAATAAGCACACAGAAGCCGAAAATTGCAGAAACACACACACACACAGCACACACGCGCTGTTTCGTTCAGGCTGGAGTGACGCAGAAATGTCACCAAGGACCTTGTACTCCGTGTTGCCGCGTCAGTGGAGTGTCATGGATCGATGACGATGTAAAGTTTCAGTGGTACATCGGCACGCAGTCCCAATTTTTTTTCAAGGTTTGTCGTGGGGTTTCATAGCGGGGACACACACACCGTACATGTTCTATGTCCTCACGAACACAGCAAACGTGTCAGTGAGGGGAAGCAACTCGGCGCGTCCTGTACAAGTAGTGGCCGGTAGAAGCGACGCTGAGGCGAATGCGGTGAACAACTGCTTCGTCGCGTTTAAGCAATGAAGATGTGAAAGGAAACATTTGAAGCAGTGGCGACTCCCCTGCCACTTTCGGAAGTTTTCGTATGACGTCACAAATTGCTTAACGCATGACATCACAGATGACGTCACAGACGGAAGCCACCGCCAAAAAACACGACGGGGAGCTTGCAGTGGGGCCTCTAGTTCTGTTTGATCGCAGCACTTGAATGCTAACGTGCAGCTAGCTCACTGATAGAAACGTTTTAGTAATGGCCATTATGACGCCACTTTAGCCCATATTACGTCACCAGGAGCGAAATTTGGAAGGTTTTTAATACGTCTTTGGTTTTTACGGTTAAAGATACGTCTGTTGTGGCTGGAATAGAACTGAGTGAGGTACCAAAGTCTATTTCTTTCAAATAAAACAGTTGTGTTTTGCTTCACGGCCGCTTTAATGCATGTTTCCTTCTTTTTACGTGCTGCAAAAAAGGGGCCACATCGGACAGGATGCCGTTCTCGTGAAAAGCGGTTATCGGGGGGAGGGGGGGGGGTGAATTCGCTCTAGGAGCGGGTTTTTACGGAGCACTTTTCGTTGGGGCCCCCGTTTGCATGCACGGAAAGAGAAGGAGAGCAGACTTAAGGCGTCGGTGAGTAGCCTAGAAGCTGTTGGGTGTTAAACATATGTAAGTATTGGCTGCATAGAAAACCACGCATTGTCTATCTTTCAGAGTCGTTTTTCGCGTTGTACCTTTATTTTGCCTACAAACAGCGATAAAATCTGCTTGAAGTCCTGGGTACCCGTGGCGTGTAGTGTGCCTGATAGCTTTACGCCCCTGTTCAAGAATTATACAAACTAGAGTTCCTGTATCAATCAATTAAACATGATACTCAGGATTCGAAGTGATTACTGGGGCATTGTGCTTGTTCTTGGAAGCGTTCGCCAAGCTGGCTGACCCACAAGCTGTTGGTTTTCCCGGAACACAGCTGCCGCACAAGCCGCATTTCCTTTCTTCTCCCCGAAAAGTGCGGTAAATGAAAACTATACCGCGCAGAAACGTATTACTTTGCCGTTTCAGGAAGCGTATAACTGTTGTTTACAATCTAGGCGGAAGGACTGCAGCGAGTTTAACTCAAATTTCGAACCCATTTTTAGGCCCGTGTGAGCAAGGAAGTATATTGCGGCAATTCTCCACGAAATGAAGCCCTTCAAAGCACGAAAAAAAAAAAAAATCCCACACCAACCATGGTAAAACAGATCACAGTTCTACGGTGTGCGATTCCCGGAATAGAAGTTGACCGCTTTATGGCGCCAATTCTGGAGAAACGTGTTTCCGCGGAGAAATCAAAATTAATGACTGTAATCTGGTGAAACGAACTCTGTTCCTAGCTGGGCGAGACGGAGAAAGAAGGCGCCGGGTTCGTCACGAACAAACAATAGCAGAGCACTCACGACGGGTGGAAAATTTTCGAAGCGTTACGCCCAAATCAGGCTTACTGATTTACGCTACAACCAGGACTCACTAATTGGAGCGTTGCGATGTCTTTTTTTTTTTTTTGATCGCTGAATGCACTACACTAATCATAGGTGCGAATTTGTTGCGTAACATTTTCGGACTCCCATTTGTAAAGACACATGACCCCGTCACAGCTACTCAAGACGTTGTTGCACGAGTGCTCCAAAAACAAAACGTTTTAATGAAAAGCAATCTAGCGAACCCTAGATACCGCTCTCTCTTTCACATTTACTATTGCCTGTTACTGGCAGTCAAAATATCATGAATTATGAGTGGCACCTGCACAGTTTGCTCATGGGAAACAGTTTTATAGCTTTCGTAAGACCAATGCTTTTCCTAATACGGATTGTTAAGAAGAGCTCATATATACCTCATTATAATGAAATCCCTTTATTCGTAGCCTTGCCTTATTGGGATTTGATATTCCTAACTGCTGCAAGATTGAATCGTCACTGCTTTTAAAGTAGTATCTCTTATAAAGTAGTCAGTTTCTTGTTCTCAAGAACTGGTTATAACAAGCGCTTACTGAATTTCTTTCAAAATAAGAAATTACGCGAGGTCACACGGCTGCCTCAGGGCTTGTAAAAATGTTCAACCGGAATACAATTCAACCGAGATGACCCCTTTGTACGAGTAAATAAACGGTCAGCAGTGGTGCCAGTGGCAGGCCGAAGAACGCATGGAATTAGTTCATAGCATTCGTCGCAAAGCGCGCCCGAGAGCTGTGCAGTCGTCGTTATTTGCTTGCCTGCGCATGTAGAGACACAACGATGCAGTTCCTCCCGTGCAGCACACGCGGAATGTTTCGGGAAATTTCCGTGGACGATATTGTTTTCAAGGTCGCAAGGAATCGACGAGCACAAGCTAGCGTGCTCGTCGATTCCTTGCGATCTTGAAAACAATATTGTCCACGGAAATTTCCCGAAACATTCCATGATCGGACTATCTTCGCGCTGCTTGTTTTTCTTCCCGGTCCACAATTTCGGATTCAATCTAATCTTGCGTATAGGTAACAGCAACACAATTGCAGAAGGGCGTTCTAGGCCCCTTCCATTTTGCGTGAGTGCAAGGCTGGGATGAAAACCGGCAACGCTATTCCAAACTGTGCAGAGAGAGAGAGAGTGAGAACGAGAGAGAGAGAGAGAGGGAGAGAGAGAGAGTGAAATATAACTAGAGAGAAAGAGCGAGGGAGAGTGAGCGAGACAGAAGATAACGAGACAGAGAGCAAGCGAGAGAGAGAGAGAGAGAGAGAGAGAGAGAGAGAGAGATAGAGAGAGACAGAGAGAGAGAGAGAGAGAGAGAGAGAGAGAGAGAGAGAGAGAGAGAGAGAGAGAGAGAGAGAGAGATTAATTCAATGAACTATTTTGATGAATTAAAAAGACGTTTGAATGACCTGTATTCAATCAGCTGAGTGACGGGTTTCATTCCATGTACAATGTTCCATATATTTCGCTACTGTACTTTATCTTGTAATTCTTTTCCATGGGTCACCCACCTGATCACTGTAGCATTTATACTTCGTCATTGTCATATCGTATTTATTTTGTGTACGTGTTTTAGTACGAGTATGAACAAGCTTACAGAGTTTTGGCTGGATTACTATGTTTTTCCCTGTGCCTTGTACACGCGTTGCCAAATTGTCTAATGGTTGTCATTTTTGTTCGTGTTGTACTGCTCATGTACCACTCCGCTCAGTAATGCCCCTGGGGCCATGAGGGTATCTTGGATAAATGAATAAATAAAGCAAGAAGGAGTGGGAGAGCGAGAGAGATAGACTTCTTTATTAAGAGCAATGATGATGTCGCGGGAGCGGTGCCTTCATCACGGGCATTCGTAGCTACCCTGATCACGCACGGGGGCAGTGGCCGCACTCTCGTCGGTGTCGGTGTTGTATTGAAGGCGGGAGGAAGGTGAGATGGCAGCCACGGGGGTGTTCCCGAAGGACACAGGCCTTTGCAGGCCGTGTCGTAGGTTCGTACGCCTCTTAAGAAGTAACGTATACGACAACCGTATTCGGATTTGATTCTACAATGCGGTGAACCTTGTGCCGGTTGCGGCTTGCGAGAGGTTCGTGGGACGCCATGACTCAGGATGTCCGGTATGGTGTGATTAGTTAGGGGACTCCAAGTTATCGCTGTGCGCATCCTCCTACGCGATTGTGTAGGGCTGCCTTTGAATTTCTGTAAAAGCTACCCAAACGCCAAAAAGAGACAGAAAGGATTGGGCCTGTGAGTTGGACTTTTTCACTCAATTCAATCACTCAGACCAATCCCTGAAACCATTCGCCAGCAAGGCGTATGTATGGGAAAGACCTTTCCAGTCAGTAAAGCCACTGGCACGGGTCACACATTTTCTCTTTATGCAAGGCCAAACACACATCAGGCAGGTTTACGGCAAGATGTCAGTACATAAGCGACAGAAGCAACGTTTTGTTATTATGTGCGGCGTACCTTAGGACCGCACAATGTCCGTCCGCGTCCGTGCGCATAGCATTTACAATCGCAAAAAACCACACAGGCACCGGCAGGATTCGAGCCTGTGTCTGGTAGACCAGACAGAGTTAGTCGTCCAACCCATTGGGCTACGACCGTGAGTTAGTACCCGAGAGTCAAACGGCTTACTCCCTCACCTGTAACGGTGCGGAGTACCTTAAGACCTCAAAATGTCCGTCCACGTCCATCCGTGCGCACACCACGAGCAAGCGAAAATCAAGCGAAATTAGATTTGAGCCGTGAGTTGCAGTTTCATTTAGGGAATAATCAAGGTGCAACTCACGGCTCAAATCGAATGACGGTCGGGGCGCAAATCGGATGTCTCTCGGGGCCCAACTTGGATGTCGTTTCGAGTCTCCGTACTCCTTACCCTTGCCATCACCCACGGAGTAGAGATGCTGCCATTTTTTAATTATTAGGGATGCGCGTGAGATTGGATTTTATTAGACTTGCTTTCGCCCTGACGAAAGCAAGTCTCTTTGCTGAAACGTTGGCAACAATCGTGCTTTTACCTTGTTGAAATTTTCTTTTCTTGTGTTCTACCATCTTCAAAAGTTCAACTGCTCCCTATATATATATATATATATATATATATATATACAATGTGTTAAAATGTGTTAAAAAGAGGGGAGGGGCGCAGGTTGCGCGCCTTCCCACCAGATGGCGCGAGCAGTGCGAGGGCGGAAAAATTTAATCAGATTGAGAAAATCGGCTTCCAGTAACAACGGTAGGTGGGAGAGAGGTGGAGAGTATTCTGACAGTTTGGACGGGAGGGAAGAGCGTGTTACGTTGCATGCGCGGCAGAAGACTAACGTCTCCTCATGGCATTTGCATCGGGGGATGCAGATACGCAACCAATTTTTTTTCCATCAGCTAGGAAAAATGGAAAGCCCCTTTTACCTAAAGATAAAACTGTTTCAAACGCGAAGTTTTCTGTCATTAAAGCTGACTGAAAGTCCGAAATCCAAGCTGCTTGGACAGTGTCGGAATGGCGTATTTGCAAAGACGTCGGCTTTATAACGCGAGTGACTCAGGATCGTTTCGGACCACGGGAAGCGTTTTTTTTTAGGTGTTTGATGCGCCTTCGCTTATCATCACCATGGTTACGTGAATCCCATTCTGTAAAATTGGCTTTCCTGCAGAGCGTTGTGCAGCAACAACGAATGCTATCAGAAGGCGTTAAAAGCTTCGTTTTAAAATTCCGCGATGAGCTTCATCCGACTAGCATGCTCGAAAGAAAACACTAAGCAGCTATAGCTCTCTCCCACGGCTGCAAAACGTCCGGCTACTTTGTGAAAATTGTGCATGCTATGGACGAAAACGGCGGAAGTGACTTACAGGAGGCGAGACCAACGTGGAGAACGTTGACGACTTGTAGAGCGACCATGATGGCGTCAACCTGTGAGGTTAACAAGAAGACCAGGGAAACAAGGGCATCGGTACAGACACGGCCTTCTATTGTAGCTTTAGCTAGTGCGTAGAAATGGTTTCGTCCGTGTCAGTGTCACGAGGAGAGACTCCCCCACTACAAAATTAAAAATAAAACACGAACGTTAAATTTTGGTTGGGCGAACTTGGCCTGTAACACATTGCCTTTACAGATTGCCTTGATGACAAGACAAGCTTGCACACGATGGGGCGGTTTAAAAAAGAAGGGTGGTATCTCAGACTTCTTAAGCGTTAGCTGCAATTAACGCCGTGGAACCGAGAAGCGGGTGTAGCGAAGAACCTTTAACATTGAAAAGCATACAAAATGAAGCATCCCGGTGTTCGCGCTGCTTTGTAAGCTCTTCTGTTCACTGCGTGCTAAGCCACGCTTATATAGTATGTCATCAAAGGAGGTCAAAAGCGCTGATAACCTTTTGGGACACGGCCTGTACAATTGTGCACGTGACCTTTAAGAGTGTTTTTGTGAGTTACAATCGTCGTCATCCCCACCTGAACCACTCAGCCGGCATTCTCATTTCCCGATCTACGGAACGCTGCTGCCATCTCGTGAATGCCGCGCCTTTAGCATCCACCATTGCTTTACCAAAACAAGAGAGCAAGATGGACTCCTCGGCGTTCGACGGCGCGTCAGGTAGGCGTTCTTGGTGTTCCCTTTTCTGTCTCGTTAAAACGGTTATTAATGCAAAACTGAAGCTGTTACCTTAGGATATAAGGGCTACAGAGTCCAATAATGTGTATACGTTTTTTTATTGTAGCAATGGTTAGGACATGGTAGTCATGTTTACGATGGCGTGTTTACGATTAGGACGTGACCTACTTTATTAACTACTTATGAGATCGAGTCGTTTGCGGTTTTTTAGTAAAATTTTGTTTGTCAAAAGCATACACAGGCAGTTACAATTTTTTCTGACGGCTACATGCTAATGCGTGCCGCGAAGGGATAATGCCAGTACTTAAGGGAGTAGTTTGTCCCACAGCAAAAAGAAACGTAAGCACATATAAGTACTGTGGTTATGCCTACTTGGCAAGAAGTGTACAAATATTTCACATTTCAACTGTGGAATTTTCCCCTCTATGTTTCTGTGGCTGCCATTTCTTAGGCTACTACGGAGGCTGTACCAGTTAAAATTTTTATCAGCGGGGAAAAGCATGCTTAGGAAACGTACTGACCAGGTACCGGTATCCCGGAGAACTCTCATCCGTCACCAGGTAGTCGAACGTGGCCAGCATACCAACCCACACGATCTGGTCAAACAGAATATGCAAAGATGTTGGAAGAAGCGCTCGGGTTGGAAGGATTACAGATTTTTTTTTATAAATGCAACAATTCCTGCGATTATTTCACTTACGTGATGGTACTTATTTAATAGTCGTTAAGTTTAAATCACCGGCTGGTCAATCACGTTGCATTTTTGTACGAATGTGCCTGGATCTGTTTTCTGCAAAGAAACACTTTGTATTGCGTAAGAAGGAGTGCGTGGTATCTTTACGTACAATTTTTCAGGGGAACTGAACTGACGGTCATCGAATAAGTCGCCGCACAGTTTTTGTATTTCCCATGTTTTGTTTCATTGCTAACCTATAAACCACAGGTGTGTTATTATCCTAGCGTAGGTGCGATGTTGAAGAGCTTGATTTCTCCCTACCTCCGCAGGGGTTGAAGAGCTAAGTGTTCCTGCTGATAAAAGACACAGTTGCGGATATCAACACAGCAGTGGAGGCGGACTTTCTTATTAGTCGAGGCGAAAAACAAAGACGCGCTTGTGCGAGATTTATTCACTCGTTGAGGAACCCGATGTGGTTGGAACTTGGAAGCGAGTCGGCAGCCTTCCACTTCGGCGTGCCTCAGAGACTCATAAACCCCGTTGCAGCTGCTTGGCGTAAAATCCTATCTCGAGTTTTTACTATTCGCGTCTGGACGGCAGACCACAAGACACGAAGCGATAGTTTCGGAAGTTGTTTCGAAAGTTTCGGAGGTGGCCATTTAAGAGTTCCAGCGTTTCTGATGCCTCGTGGGGAGGAGAGACCGGCAAATGACGTGCTGTTGCTATACCGGCCTCGCATTTACCGATGCAAAATTAAACTGCCATTATCCTTGTTAGATACCTCTGTCACGTTTGCGCTGAGAATACGGCTTGAGGTGAGAGAGACGCGCTTGCCCTTAAAGGTGTTTAACTACTATTTTCACGTGACTCTAAAACTTTGTAAAAACCCGCTTGGGAGCGTAGGACCCGAGGAGACCGGGTGTACACGTGCGTAGATGTCTGCGCGTGGGTGACAGTCCCTCAATCTTGTTTTTGTCCGCGTTCGTATACTCTCTCCCACAGTCGGCGCAAAACGCGGAGCATTACCGCTGGGATAACATCCCCTAGCTCTGGTTGAAAATATTATTTCATCTTCCAAGCATGGCCGCTCGATGAGAAGGACGTCCTCTTTTTCATTGAGAGTCTTTCAAGCTTCTTTCAAGTTCAAGCTTCTTTTGGACGCCTAATAAGTGAGCCCAGGGACGGAAAAAATCCACGAATACACACGAGACGTAATCGTTATTACGAGATAGCGATCATAATAATCAAAACAGTTTCCCTCGACGGTAACTATACCGCTGAGGCGTCTCAGCTGGCCGAAAATTACTCTTTTTTGGATAGCATACGCTGTGGTCCGTAAGCGCATAATTATTTTTAATTAGGAAACAGAGCGAGAGATTATATTCCATTCGACGAACCTTTGGAAGCGGAAGTGGCACTGACTATTAGTATTGAATGATGATCATTACTGATTCTAATTACGGTATAATGATAAAATCATTACTGATATTATGGTGCAAGCCGACGAGCGCTATGCCCGACAGAAAAATGGTTAAATAAAGGTAATGCAAAGGGAAATACTAACATCGGTAATCAGGAATAAACGTGTAATAAAATAAACGAAGGTGGATATGACTGGTGTATAGGGACAGGTTGTGATTATACGTAATATCCTATTAGAATTGAACCTTGCGTCGTTTGTGTAATGCGTTTGCTACGAAAACTAGAATGCCCCCCCCCCCCCCCCCTATCTCATTTCCACAGAAAAATAAATGAAAGGAAGCAAGAAACTGGGCTGAAAGAGGAAGATAACAATGTTGTTCGGGTGAGACAAATACTCCGTCCTGTGTGGAGGAGTTACTGTAAACGGGAAGTCTTCGCAGCTTAGCGCATAGCCAGCACAAAAAGAAAACACGCATCTCAAAGACGACGTCAAGGGAAAACATTCGCCGATCCACGCTGCGGACACGTACGGACGATAAGCGCAGCGCAGGCAGGGCCCGAAGTCGATTGAGACGCGTCCGGAGCACGATCAATCACTCCGCTCATTAAGGTCGCGTTAACCAGGCCGGCTACACGGCCAAGAGAGTGGACGCCGCTGCGCCGCTGACACGGCCTGTACTATACGTAGGGCTCCCTCTTGCGTCGTATTCACGAGCTGCCTTGCTTCGTCTCGGTTTCGCTTTGTGGAAGAAGATTGGCATCGCATCTAGACACTTCGGAGAAATTTATCGCTGACCCCTTTTCCCTTACTTACTCGCACGTCCATTTGCATACACAGTAGCCGATCTTTTTGTAGGACTAACAAAATTCGGACTTTCTGGGTATTCGGACTTTCCCGAGGAACCGCCAGTTGCCGCATAGGGGTAATGTATATGAACAACGATTATTTCGGACAAAATAAAACCAAAAAGCTCTTTTTTCCAGTGAACTCGCCGCGGTGGCTCAGTGGCTAAGGCATTGCGCTGCTGAGCACGAGGGCGCGGGTTCGATTCCCGGCCACGGCGGCCGCTTTTCTTATCGATGTGAAAAGCAAAAACGCCCGGGTGCACGAGATTTCGGCGCACGTTAAAGATGCCCAGGTGGTCAAAACCCCACAATCAATCAATCGACTTTCCGGGCAAAATTTTCCGCGACAGAGCCTTGGTGCGCCTTTAAGACGACGCCATTTTGAATCCTAAGCCACCTGGCTTGGGATTGGATGGGGATTGGCTCGACTCCCGCCGGGGTAACAAACTTTGATCTTGGAGGGCATAATTTTGCATGCAGTCCGCGGCGGAAGCAATATCGAAATACGGAAACGGGTCATTCCTGGCCAGTTTCTTTTTTTTTCTTCTAGACACCGCTTTTTTTAGGCACCATTTGAAGCTGCCTTATCAGGAACATCATCATCAGGTTTGTCCTGAACCATTTTTTTACTTCTTCAGCCCTATCTAAATGAAATAAATTTCGTTGTTGCGACTCGCGTATTTTTGGGACTGCTCTTTTATACGGACTATTTTTTATTCCTCGCCAGATCCGAAAAATTGGTCGGCTACTGTATCAGGCGTGAGTGAGTTTACGCAGTGAGTGCGTTTAAAGATTCGCCCCTTTAGAATATATGATCTAGACACTGCGAAGTTGCTGCGAAGGGCGCGCTATGGCCCGTGTGGGTACGTCCGTTGCTAGATGGCCATGTGCACTTTATGGGTATGCAGCTAACGAGGATTATGAAGACGACGAGGACGCAGCAGCGGCGTCGCTGTGAGCGCGCCAAAATTACATAATTTCTTTCGGTAAAGCGCCCATTTACTTGCAAATCCCCCTGAGTGGGTACGCGCCATTTCACTGGAGCCATCACCACCACCAAGATCTCGGAGAGCTCGCTGAACCTCGACTCCGGCTGTTCCACTCGGCTACTACCTGACTACCATCGTCAGGGACACGACCATCCTCCGCTAGTAATCACCTTTGTAATTTACAGGTGGCCGACGATGTAGGATGGCTGAGCTTAAGTTTAATTGGCTTGCTACGGCTGTGCCACGGCGCGGTCAAGGAGCGTATTACAGGGTGCCGTTCCAGACGGGTGTCAAGCGTGTTCTGAGCCCGAGCTGGTTGAGACTGCTGATGGTTATGGCGCTAATGAAGACGACGATGATAATGTCGCTACAGGGCTCCTACATAGTGCGCAGCGTGATAAGAGGAAACCAAAACACATGTTTTACCCCACACGGGATATGAGCGCGACATTCCGGTAGGGTAGAGAAACGGGCAAACGAGAATGCATACTGCGGCATGTAGGTGCGGCGGGGGGCTGGGTTGATCGTAGTCCATATTACCTACAGTTATATACAGTTTGTCCGTAAATAGGAAGAGTCCGTCGGCGTTCGGTGGTCAAATGGCTGGGGTTGACTGGACGAAATGGTCCTGGTCGCTGGCGAAGTATCGTCCAGTGTGGGGGCAAGCTTTAAAGCTTGGTGGACGAGGCTGGGAGTACGGCTGCGGACGCGTTGCGGGATATGGGGCGACGGCTACAATGAATGGTGGAGCGAACAGCAGGCGTAACTCGAAGGACAGCGACGAGATGAAGCGTGGTGCAGCGCAATGACGACCGAAGTGCGGGCTTGCCTGCGCCTTGGTGTGAGCTCTGGTTTCGTCGTTGTCTGGGCAACTTGCGCACCCGCTGTGAGAGGTGGAATTGGAGAGAGGGCCAACGAAGAGCCCTGAAAGAATGGCAGATGGGTTTGATATTCTTCGTGCTTGTGACTTCTGCCAGTCTTGTTGATAGCCTGTCAGCTGAGCTCTTTTGAGGGCGCCTACCGAGCACTGTCTTGGAGAAGGGTGTTCGTCTCGTCGAGATCGGGTCACAGGTTTCTGATGCGTGCCTTGATGGCCTGTGAAGACGTGATGTTTTCTTCTGCGAAGCTTCTTTATAAGCCTGACCTCTGTCAGTAGATCGTAAGAAGTAGGAGATTCCAGAAACGCACGAAAGCATGGCTGATGAGATGACATGCGAGATGTGTGTCTCGCAATCCACTCGTCGGTTCAGACTTCGGATCCATGGTGTGACGATCTTTCAGGGCGTACTTCTCTGCTTCGAAGATACGTTGGGCTCCCGAAGTCTCCGAGCAGTCTGTGGCTGCTGGAAGCTGTAGAATCTGAGTTGTGGAAGAGGGGTGTCGTACATGCTGAGTGGAGGGGCCTTGAAGATCACTCCCACCCGCACCCTGCGTCGAAGGCTGTGAGGTTTCGGAGGTACAAGGGGCAAAGGAGTAGAAACTTTCGCGGGTCTGTGCAGCGGACGTGACAGCGTGTGGTGCTGCCTCATGGTGTTGCGTCGAGACACGAATTGAGAAGTCGACTCCATTGGGTTGCAAGTGGTAAGCGGGGCTCGCGTTTCTTGGTGAGGCGAGGCGGGGCATTCCGGCGAAGTTACTTGTACAGGTGGCGTTGGAAGGCGTGGTTCTGACGAGCGTGGAGTCGACGCAGTCGTGACAGTGATAGGCGTGTCAGGATTACAGTGAGGTGAGATTGAAAGATACTTCCTGAGATGCCATAGTGCTCCAGAACAGCTTTCTTCAAGTCGTTGTAGATAGGTGGGCCAGGTGGTGGGAGTCAGATATGCGGGAGAAGCCGCAATGGTTGGCTCCACACGTTGCTGAGGATGAAGTCGATGTCGCAGCAATGTGCATAGAGTTCTGGAAGACCGTAGAGGTCTGGGATCTTTCAATGTCCGCTGCTTATGGCACCGTCGCCTTCTGGGTGTTCTGGTACAGAAGTCGAGGACGGCAACGAAGAAGCACTGGCGGTGGTAACGGCCGTCCGTTTTGTGGCCGTTGTCTGGGTTCCAATACAATAGTGAATTAGGGCAGCGGCCTGCAGATCGTCGTATGCACTGGTCCCTTGGGGCAGCAGCTGGATGTGCTCAACGAGCTCGGCAAGTAGCGTTTGTAAGGTCAGTAAAGCATGTCGTACGTTTTTACAGCGAGGTCGTCTTGCACTGGGTTCTGACCAAGATCACGTGGTCTATGGGGTCACGTGGACAAAGAATCACACGCGTTCGCGCCAGAGCTAGCGTAATCTGCTCTGTCGCTCTCAATCTGCTGTGTGTACTGTGTAAACATTATACTTAAATTGGCCCCTAATACGACCAAATAATTACGGCGAGTTTATGCGATTCTCTTAATAAATTCACAGTGAGGTTGTAGAGTTTCAGAATTCCCGGGTGTTGCAATACACGGTCGTCTACGGAGGAAGTATGGTTGCAGAAAACGGCTGTAACCATCAAAACAGTCATGGAAGAATATATTAAAATTAATCCAAAAATAATTCAAAGTACGTCATGTGTACGTGTCCAAATTCGACCAGTGTTGATGGAATAAACACACATACATAACTCAATATATTTATCCGGCAATACAACTTCATTGTTATTCCATCTTCACATTGGTGGGAGGGCTTTAAATTTTGTTTGCGAGTTTTATAATTGGAACTTTGCCCCCTAGTGGTTGGCTATGTGGGCAGAGCTGGGCCTGTATGTGTTTTTCAGCTTTTTGTATTCTTTTTGTTTTGCATTTGTGAACTGCAGGCCTCTTCGCAGTCCCCTGGTTCCTTCGCATCTCGGCGTGAAATCCCCCGTTCCCTCCCCTCACCTCTGTGAGCAGATGTTGCGTGACCCGGGGGAGTCAGACCAAGCACCTCCCGGGCCTTGGCAGTCGCGGCGGCCCTGTGGGCCTCCTCAACCCCCAATACCTGATCCCGATGGACGAAAAAACGTATTCCTTCTTCTGCTTGACGTATGCTAGCTGTTTTTTCTCTCGCGCTGTGTGTTCTTACGATGTCGTTTCCAGGCTCGTTGTCGATCGTCACCGCGTAATGTGACCCGTCGACTCTTTATTAAAGACGATAGTCTTTCTTGGGCTCCTTAAACCCAGAAATTTTGGTCTGTCTGTATGTCTGTATGTCTGTCCGTCTGTCTGTCTGTGACCCGATTCAGCCACCCGGCCAAAGCAAAAGAACGCCTGCGTAATAGTCTTATATAGTCACAGCTAAATCTACCTGTCTATGTCCGGTGTAATGTTCATACTTCTCAACATTGTTAAAGAAGAACAAGACATTACGCAAATATGAGACAACAAATCAATGCAGAAGTGATATTTGCAGCGTTCCTTTATAAAAATTCAAACATGCTTGACTTTTGCGAAATTAAATACTTCATCAATTGCAGAAAAAGAATTCACTCCGCCGTCGCCTGCTGTCGCCCGCGCCACTATAGCTTCTGGCGCCATTTTAAGAAAGCAACCGGCAACAGCTACGCAAGGTTCCACTATATAGGTTCCACGTTCTGCTTGCAACGCACGTGGAGTAGGGAAACGCGGTTCTATAAACGTTGAAGTAGGGCGCATCGATTAACGCGCGTCTTCGCCGTACGGCAGCGTTCGCATCGAGACGCCCGGTTTGGAGCAGTGGAACGCGGGAAATTTAGAATGATTTAAGCAAACATTTGGCGTCTTCACCTTAGGAGGAGCGCGACGCAAGAGGAACAACATGAGAGGTGAGCGGTAAAGCGAAGGGAGGCATTTACTTCGCAAAAGCCGATAAAGACTATCGTCTTTTGACGGCATTTGCAACGAAAGGAGCAGATACGCGGCCAATTTTTTCCGTACTATCTTGCGAAATGCTTGCAGTCCATGTGGCTTCAATACTGTTACTGACATAATACGGGGTATCCGTAGCTGACTGAAATGCAGTCGCCGTATTCAAAAAACGGAAAAACGAAAGCGGTATTTATCCGTTAGTAGTATTGTTTTCTACCTGTATGAAGCCACAGATGGAGGATCTTGCTCCGTGTGGTGTCAAGGGCTTAGGGCAGCAAACGTTTGCGAAACACCACCCGCCTGCATCCGACTCGCGAAGTGCTCGTTCTGATGCATGTCACTATATTTAAACAACGGTACGTAATGATGAATCCTCTATGCCCTGTACTAAATACAAGTTAACCATGCGTTTATTTTTCTTAGAGGGAATGCCTCAGTGCTCTACCTTTATTCCTCTCTTTTCCGTTACCAGTTTTCGTTTGAGCTCAGTGAGTCTTTTTTTTAGCTGAGAAACTGAAAACCAAGCTTTGCTAGTGCCACACAAACAAAGCACACGTGGCAGCACAGTCAAACACATTTTCACCAGCTTGTACCGACGATGCGGCAAACGCAAGGCATGGAAGCAGAAAGAGAAGGCGGAAGCCGGAATGGCAATGAGGTAAAATCCACACACGGATTCTAAGCCAAGCCAGGACAAAATACAACAAGAAGAATTACGAACACGTCGAGAGAGCCAAAAGAGCGAAAAAGTACCGGTGCCTGAACCGAGTTCCGGGGACGCGGGCTCGGGTGCTCGCAAACCTATTCGGGCGCAGTTATTCTAAAAGCAAACTGTGCTTCAGACGGTCGACGACTCCTGAACGCAAACTTCCCTCAACTCGCAGCCGACGCGCGAACAGTAAAAAAAAAATATTCCAAGGAAACAAAAGTTGAAAACAGAAAGCGCGGGAAGACACGAAAAAAGGAAATCGCTTCTTCCTGTTTTCTTGCCGTTCCGTTTCCCTCTTCCCGTCCCGTTTCCCTTGCACGCACGGTGCGCGCTGTTTTATTCGATTCCCAGTCCCTCGCGCCGAAGTGCTTCGCTGTGTTTGGTCAGAGAGCAGGGCCGACACTAAGCGCCGTCGGCTGGCGGTCGGTCGGTTGGCTTCCCGAAGCATCGTCCGCCTAAACAACGCCGGCGAAGTGCATCGGCTTATTGACCGGTTTAGAGCAGCCCGGCGGGCGGAGGCGGCCTTGTCGGTCGTTTGAAGTGGAGGACGAGGCTCCGAACGTCTTTGCCGCCCCGGCCTCCCCAAACACCGTCCCTGTCGCCGTATTATCGTCATATCCAAGTGCCAAAGCAAGGGGAAAGTGTCCCAGCTAAGAAGCGGAAGACGCGCACACACACGAAAACGGGGTAATGACATAAACGGGTAGCGGGACAGCGTCAACACCAGCGAAATATTAGACGAAGGAAGGCGTGCAGTAAATCCCCATTTGACGGGCGACACGACGAAAGCAGAAATAAAGACGCGAAGTGAGTTGAAGGGCTGCGCTCTGAGGGCAAACAAATGAGCCGTAAGGACAAGGGACTTACAACGACGTTCACGTGAAAGTGCATTTAAGCTTACACATATACATAGGTTCGACACTTTTACTTTTTTCATAGGGCATTTTACGTGTGTCAACAACACGGTAGAATATATATATATATATATATATATATATATATATATATATATATATATATATATATATATATATATATAGCGAATCAGAATAGGAAATGAGGCGCTCGTTGAAAATAAGACAGAAATAAAGTTTGGTAGTCAAGAAAACCTCGGAAAGCAAAGGGGAGGATATGGTAGGTCATTGAAACAGATAACGAATTTGGAAAGAAAGAAAGAAAGTGGAGAAACAATGGGATCCGAACCCACGAACTCCAGAATACCGGTCTGGTGCGATAACCTGGTGCGGATCCCACCTGGCGGGCATTTCTTTTCCACTTTCTTTCTTCCTTTCCAAATTCTTTATCTCTTTCAATGACATACCACAACCTCCTCTTTGCTTTCCGAGGTTTTCTTGACTGCCAAACTTTATTTGTCGTGTGTATATATATATATATATATATATATATATATATATATATTCTCACCTTCTAAAAATCATCAATACCGCTTCCTGACGGGGTCTTCCTTGGTCCTCTGCCCTCGGGATAAATCGTTCTCCTTCACAAGTCCCCCACGACCAAGGAAGACCCAGTCACGAAGCGGTGATGAAGATTTTAGAATCCGAGAAGATGAAGATGAGGCGCTGACGTACATAGAAGTACAAGAAGATTTGAGAAGTTGATCATGATTTGAGAAGCCGAGAAAATGAAGATGAGGCGATGATGTACATAGATGACGTACAAGATGTACATACTGCAGATGTTTACCCCTCCTACAACTGCCATTCAAAATCTTTTTGCATTCCTAATAGAAAGGTTGTTTTTGAGCACTGTTACGCACAGAGGTCATATCGAGGTAGGAATATCAAGAAATTTTTAATTCACGTAATATATGCCCTAAATCAGCGCTTCCGGTTGTCCTGAACGAGTGAGTGCCCACCATGAAGTAACTGAGTGCGTTGCTTGTGCGCATTTATGATCTCATTAGTAAAGTTGACAACGCCACAATTCGCACACAACATCGCGAAACGCTCCGTTTCACTACCGCCGCCGCCGCCTGTGTGGTCGGTCGGGTCGGTCGGTTGCCCCTCCCACCATGTATTTCCACTTTTGTCCGCAGGATGGCGCCACCGTCTTGTTTCACCCTCCACTAGGAGCCGACCTTGCGCGGGGGACAGCAAACGTCAGTATCAATCTCCTTCAAGGTCCCGCAAGCACCGCCTTAGTTGTAGGTCTTAGTCATCTTTCCTAACAGCGCGCACACACGAAGACTAAGTCAAATAAGGGGACAGGACGAGCGCTGACTCACAACTAATTTTTATTGAAGATTGACACTAAATTATATACTAACAAAACGCCAGTTGCCCTTGACAATACAAAGCAAAAACGTCAGATTAACACAAAACAGGATATGGATAACCGAAGCCAACTCATCAATAGGTTACGCCACTGCAAGAAACAAAACTTCACCGGTTATCTAAAAACTCGAATTCCTCGTGGCTAAGCGATATCGACGGATGACTGACGCACGTTTTGCCCAGTTTAAGAGATATGGTAGGCCTCCACCACCTCTCGGGTCATCCTATCTTTATGTTTAAAAATAGCACTTTTGTTTGAAGTGTTTGTCTGAAGGATATCACTTAGCCACGAGGAATTCGGGTTTTAACCGGTGAAGTTTTGTTTCTTGCAGTGACGTAACGTATTGATGAGTTGGCTTCGGTTATCCATATCCTGTTTTGTGTTAATCTGATGTTTTAACTTTGTGTTGTCATACGCAACTGGCGTTTTCCTAGTATATAATTTAGTGTCAATCTTCAATAAAAAGTAGTTGTGAGTCAGCGCTCGTCCTGTCCCCTTCTTTGACTTAGTCTTCGTGTGAGCGCGCTGTTGGGAAAGACGAATAAGTATCAACTCGCCCAATTGTCGGTTCTTTTGTAGATCTGTTTGGTGAATACGAGTCATCTTGCCAGTGACGTGGCGACGCGCAGGGAACGGCAAGGGCGCATGCTCACAATGGCGTTCCGAAGGGCCTCTTCACAACCGTAATTCCAGCCAGTACGCGTGCTCGCCTCCCCTCTACCCCAGCCACCGACGGCCGTGGAACTTCTTCCCGATTTCCACCGCTCGTACCGCCTCGTCATTTTCCTCCCTCGCAAACGCCTCGTATAACTGAACGTCACTCTCTTCTCCACGTTCCTTGCAACACCAAATCACACACCAGCTTCGCCGGTAAATCATTTAACGAGTAGTTTAGCGTAAATGGACAACTTCTAAACCTTCTCTCTTCCCTTCGTAGCCTCTTTTTCCTTCGCACGGCTTCGGCATTTTATGTGCCAGGCCAGAAGGTGCTTATTCCTTTTTGTGTACTGAATATACAAATTCCGTGGGAGGGCTGTCGCGGAGCGACCACGTCGCTGCGGTTGAGCCAGCAGGGAACCGAGCCGTCAGCCAACCTGATGGAACGCTTTAAATGGCGGTGACTGACAGATTTTACAATGATGATGATACTGATGCACGCTCTGCTGGGCACGATCTGCGGATGCAAGAGCGCACGGCCTCTTCTTCCTCCTCAACGCCTGCTAGTTTCCAACATCGACAACTCCTATTTAAGATACGCTTTTGATGCTGCTGCTACGGGATCTCGCTCAATCACAGCACCAGCAGCCTGAAGAGCTATGAGAGAATGACTTTTTTCTGTGCTTGCGAGTACATAAACGAAGTCCTACACGTAGTGGGTGAACACAAAGCTCTGTGATAAAAGTGAAAGAGAACAGTTTGCATCACTAAAGGCTGATCTTTCTTAGCACCGCTGTATTTCTCTTTCTCGCTATCCACACGTAAGTGGGCAAAGAACCATTTGCTTTCCCCTCCTTGAGGGTTCTCCCCCTCCCCAGTCAAAAATGCCGACAAGAAAAATTTCTGTCGTTTGTCGTATTTTCGCGTGTCGTATTGTCGTCTTGTGGTATTCTTGTCGTGTCGGGATTCTGACGTTCTGTCGTCTGTCGTATTCCTGTCCTGATTTCGGTGTTCCGTTTTGCTGAATTCCTGCCCTCTCATGAGGCTGATGTTCCATCAGTAGTTGTACACGGTCTCAATTTTCGAATGTTATTGCCCATTGGGAAGAGTAGCGTTAATGGCAGTTGTGTTGTGACGACAGGAATGCTTGTCGTTGAGAACGTTGACTTTGTCGTTAGGACAGAAATATGTGTCGTAACAACAGATGGCTCTGTCGTAACAACAGGACTTCTGTTGTCACAACAATTTTCTTGTCGTACGACGGGAATTCTTGTTAGGTTTTTGCAGTATTATTGTTGTGATTTTAGACTGGGATCATCTTCAATTCCACGTGTTCTAGGAGGGGGCAAAGAAAACTTGCGGAAGAATGTCGTTTGGCGACCACATTACGAGTAAATGATGCGCACACGGACGCACAAGAAATGGTCAAAGCCACCGATAAATGCTACTTCAGCCCAAAAACACAACAGAAATTTTTGTAGCACAACAGAAGTTTCTGTTGTACAACAGGAATATCTGTCGTAGGAAAGCGATCTCTGTAGGAACTACAGGATGGTATCTTGTGCGACAGGAATCTTTTTAGTATAAATAGAGAACATCTCTCGCACGACCGACATTTCTGTTGCACAAACGACAGAATGTCCAGTTTCCTTACAGGACCATCCTGTCGTATTTTCTGTTGTGTTTTTCGACTTGGATGGAATTTGAAAAGACACACGGCATGGATCACTGCTTTTAGTTACGAAATCAAGCTGAGCGCTGTTACGACACGGCCGACGAAGGATAGGACGAACGCTCCTTCGCCATCTTTCTCGTAAAAGCGTTAAACTTTCTTTATAATCGCGAACCCACTCCTCCAACAACCAGCTTTATTGAACAGCCCCAGGTGCTCTAAATCATACCAGAGCACTCTACGCGGCACGCTCATAGCGCAGATGTTGCTACGGCGAGCCTAACTTCATCTCGAAGTTGAGTTTCCATTCACGTTGAGACGAAACTTTTCACAATTCCGCATTTTTAGACCAGAAAGGTGCCTGTGAGCGCTCTCTGAAGCCCGACAACAACGTCGCTGACAAATGCGCAGGAGCGCCTGGACATCCAGGAATTTTCCGCCTCACTAGAGGCGCAAGACGCAGTGAATAGCCTTAAGGCACCGGAAATGCCATAGCGGACGTCTCCATCCGGATACCATTTCTTGCGTTCGCCCGCCCGCAACACCCCTTTGAGAAGAAAGCCACGCGATCGCTGTGCGATCTGCTCCACAAACAGAGCGACTGGTTACAGTAAATGCGAACCTAATTCGAGATTCAGCAACGTATGTATTGGGAAAAGTGTCAACACTTTTACAATGGCTGGCACGAGATCACTCAGAGTTGAGGCTTTCTTCTGATCTTGAAAGGTGTTGCTACGTGCCATCTGCTGTCCGGCTCAGATCCGGCGCAGTTTGGTTTAAAATTGCCGCCCACAAAGGGAAAACCAAGGTTTATAAAAAAAAAATGAAGAGTGAGACCCGAGAAAACGAGCGTCGCCTGCGACTCTGTTGATTTTGTGTAAAACGTTGTTTTCGCACTCTCCGTTCGTCCTCCGTTTTTCCGCGTCGGGTCTCTCTTTATATATGAGGTCCGTGCTGAATTTTGAAACGCTCCGTGGCCGATCTATAAGCGTTGGGGACATCGCTTTTCAATGTGCCGGCTTCGCAGTTTTCGGCCGCATGAAAGGTCGCGCCGCCATTCGCACATAACACCGAACAAAGGCGCCGCGCGCGGACGCTTGTTCGGATCAGACTCCCAATAGCGATCGGTGAGCTTCCCGACGACTGATTGCGAAAGTGTGCCGGGATTTAGGAACGGAGAATGGAGGATTGAATGCCTCCGTGTTCCGCAGAAAGTGACAGGCGTTTGGACTGCCAATATGGGGCGTTGAGATAAAAAAAAAAAAATCTTGTCGTAAGTATTAAAAATAGCGACTCTTTATTCGTTAGACATGTGTATATGCTCAATTCCATGCGGCGCTAGGTTAAAGACGAACCAGCTCAATGTCCTCAGGGTACGAGAATGGCTCGACATTTTAAAGAAGGGGCTATTGAACAACGCAGCTTAGTAATTAAGGCGACCGCCTAATATATCTCACAGGAAGGTTATCTAGAATGACCCCGGCATCGACACGAGTGGTACAAAGCACCTATGAATCAAGAAAGGCCAGAAGCGAACCAATGAATAGCAGCCGAGTATAAGAATACGAATGATCACCGAAGTAATTAATTATTGATTAGTGATTGATAAAAGTACTGTCGTTCATTCCTCTGTCATAGGAATCAGTAAAACACAAAGTGAAATGTGCAGCGAAATCTGCAGGTAAGCATGATTTGCTGGTCGGCGGCTGTCTTGTGGGTGTGCTTGGCGAACGATGTCCTGCTGGCGGGTCGCTTCGGCAAAGGTGTACTGGTGTCATTTCCGTGACGGTTAGACGTCACTGAAATATTGGGGTATCGCGGCATAAAACACTTTCGTGTAAAATATAAAACCCGAAAACGAACAACCCTAAGTATAACATACTCTTTAGTACTAAAGGTTGCTTCCCCGCAAAAAAAAACTTTTGTGCAGGGGTGCACCCTTTACAGGCCACATGCTTCATTGTACTGGCGTCACTTCCGTGATGGATATGGCGTCAGCGAATTCTTGGTGTATCCGTTAATAAAACACTTTTGTGTTAATAAGGTTTAGTCATGTGCGATATGGTGCATCAAATTAAATTAATATGGATTGCCTTAAATTAAGATGGACTGAAAGTGCGCGCACACGCGCGCACGAAGTTTGAAGAAAGCGCGAGTACCAGATCAGACAGCTGAAATGCATATAGTTCGAACATAAGGATAATTTTCGGTATTGGTTCATTACAGACATTTTTTTCATCAGTCCACCACTCCATTGTGTTTATACAAAATATTACGGCAATCATTTAAAGACCGGATGTCATAAAAAGGTCAGGTTTCCAATTGCACAGTTGAGACGCGACCAGTCGATAATTGCACACACGACCAAACATGGCCTCGGAAGCCGGAGCTTCAAGATGACATTTAGGTGCAATGTACTCTAAACGCGTCCGATTTAAAGAAAGGCTGCTAACCGCAATTTTTCTTTGACAATTTTTTTTCTCGCAGTGGCCATTTCTCGCCATACATTGCGGTCATTAGCTTCTTACAAACAACTTGAGTATGTCACCGCACTACTACAAGCAAGGCCATATTTGGGGCTTTGTAGCTGCAAATCAATAAAAATAGTGCGACATGTTTTTGATGTTGGTGATAGAGAGCAACCTTGGATTTTTATTTGTGAGTTCGAAAAGAAATCTCTAACTTGGCCTTTTTTTTATTGGCGTTCAAATATACCAGAATGCGTTACTTAGCCGCAGTGCAGTGCTTTTTTCAAATTGAACCACCCTGACCAATTGAACGAAAATTGGCAGGAAGAGTGAACAAGAATAGAAGTTTTACTAAACAATTTGAACTACCTAGTTTGTTTAGATTCCGAGAAAAAGGGCCCTGAATTCGGGCAATTTTGAAAAAATTTTTCAGATAGAGAATTTTTATTAAAAGGAATTCGCTCTGCAGGCCAAACACGAATAAGTTAAATCACTTGAGGGTACGCAAAGTCTTTACATAAAAATAACTAGGGCGGTAGGCACAGTTTTTAACGCGATAGCGTTATTAGGCTCGTTTTTCGATTTTTCCGTGCCTGCCAGCCGTCCTCTAGCTATCAGCCGTGCTCATCATGCGTCGGCAGAAGTACGTCATCAGTGGTAACAGGAAACTACAACAGAGGCAGCCAATGGACATCCACATACGAGGGCTCGTCAGAATCGGGAATGCCGAGCAGCGGCCATTGGGTTTTGGAAAGGAGGACAATGATACTACGGCCGAGGCAAATGAAAAGATACGCCGGGCGCCACGCCTGCACACCGAAGTTGATCAGACACGGTTGCCAGTCGTGCCTGCAACTTACGCCAGCTCCATAGCGCCTCTCCGACGCCATGAAATTATGCCGGTGGCAACATCGTGTCACTTACCTTATTAAGAATAGCCATATTATTAACACCAGGCACTCAAAAACCAAGAAAAGTCTACATTGTAACCACAAATGAACTAAAATGTTTCCCAATAAGAAAGAAAACCTATCGCTGGCTTAGTGGCTAAGGCGTTACGCTGCTGAGCACGAGGTCGCGGGTTCGATTCCCGGCCGTGGCGGTCGCTTTTCTGATGGAGGCGAAAAGCAAAAACGCCCGTGTGTTCGAGATTTCGGCGCACGTTAAAGATCCTCAGGTGGTCAAAATTAATCCGCAGCCCTCCACTACGGCGCGCCTCATCGCCTGCACTGCGTCGGTGCGTTAAACCCTACAATCAATTAATCGAGAAAGAAAACCGAGTATATAAGGCGCCTGATTATACGAAGCGTAAATAATTTAAAAAGAAAACTATCGTCTTTGAAACTTTCGCGGTCGTGTCACCTCCACAAGCTCTGTCTGGAAAACGATGAATGGCGCCACGCGGCCTATATAAAACCGCAAAAATTGTCCAGCAAGTGATCCCTGAAAGAAGTCACGTAAGACTTCTCGGCATTCCCCTATAGAGAAGCGGCAGGGCCGATCTCACATCAGGAAAGTTTTGACCATTTAGCCCACATTGCAGAACGCGTGCACAGGAGAAGTGCAGGAATGATAAAAAAAATAGAAATTGTGCAGGCACTGATCATGAGCCGGATGTCGTACAGCCTGCAGAACCAGAAAACGTACCCGCACTGAAGAAGGTCAAACAAACAACACCATCAGGGCAACGTGTAGGGCAGCTCTTAACCTCGCTATTTTCACAATCACCGCAATGGCCTTTCAATTATGTCATATAATACCTTTAAAGAAATCAGGGAGGTTACCCTCCTTGCACAAAAGGAGCGCCAGAGAAAAAATAAAATGGAACCCGGTCATCCTATAAAATATAGGCACACGTCACGAAAAAAAGCATGGACGCCACGATGAATATCACCACGATGAATGTCACAAATCCAGCACCTTTTACTAGAAGCCCTCCCCCAAGCCAGGAAAAACTTCCTCCGAGGAAAGTTCCAAACTCACGAAAACAGCGACATACGCCGACGCCGGGATGTTCGAGTACGAAGGCAACAATTGTCGTGCTGGAGTACTGCAGGGCTAGTCGGTAACTGATCTGATTGTGGGGTTCAACGCGCCGACGCAACGCAGGCGATGAGGCGCGCCGTAGTGGAGGTCTCCGGATTAATTTTGACCACCTGGGGATCTTTATCGTGCGCCGAAATCTCGTACACGCGGGCGTTTTTGCTTTTCGCCTCCATCAGAAAAGCGGCCGCCGCGGCCGGGAATCGAGCCCGCGACCTCGTGCTCAGCAGCGCAACGCCTTAGCCACTGAGCCACCGCGGCGGGTAGTCGGTAACTGTTTATCTTGGTAACTGTTCAACTGTGTCGTCTCTTTTTTCTACCTTCGTCCCGCTATTGTGAGCGCTTTCAACACAAATACTGGAGTACCGTGGCAATCGCTGTAAAACCCTCTTTGCGATGCCCCTAGCGGAACTGTCGAATAGATGCTCAAACATCATCACACGCGCTTAATAGTCCATTCGTCTCTTCGCTACACGTGGAGTACCTAAACGCTTTGGAAAGATTCTTCAAACCACAATAATGAAAACTTCACAATACATTAACACACGGACCCAAGGTTCTCAAAGGGAGCGACGCAACCGACCAAGTTCCACTCCGGATCGCATACCGCGATCCCTGTTGACCACGACTATCACACTCCGCTCTCATAATAATGCGAAATACGTCTCCTCATCATACGCCTCGGAAGGCCATCCTTCCCCGTGCCACACGGGGATCTCGTCGCCTAAGAATCGTAAACTCTGCTCTGGATACAAACCAACACATATATCCACAAATCTAGGTAGGCGAAGTTGCGTGGTATAGTAATGCCCGACATTAACTTAAATACGGGCAAACACTCACTCTCTTTTGCAAAACCTCGTATTTGCACGTGCACGAGCCCTCGGTGGAGTGCCGCCCAACCAGTAAAAATATAAATAAACGCTCTCTTTCTCTCTCTCTCTCTCTCTCTCTCTCTCTCTCTCTTTCTCTCTCTATCTATCTATCTATCTCTCCAAGGATATGCTCAGGGGTGAACAACTCAAACATTAGACATCCAACTTACATCAACACATGACAGGCTGGCTTGACCAGCTTGTCACCTCAAGATCAACGTAAGCTGATTCTGGGTTCCTGGAATTCTGGTTCAACCCCCAGGGTCTACCATCTCTGTCCCCCTTTCCCAAGAAATCTCTCTCTCTGTCTCTCTCTCTCTCTCTCTGCTTGTCTTTAAAAACCCAAATGTTCACTGAGGCCACCACGATAAACCCCTTTAAATTTTTTGACACTGTCGCTTCCTCTTTCGAACTGCCAACACCCCGCAGCAGCAACTTTTCACGTCCGTACCTTGAGCCACGCAATCGTAGATGTATTGTGCGTTTCCTGTGCCGCGGTGATTGAAACAATTGCGGCTAGCCTATATCTCGTCACGGAACTTCAGTACTTGGAAAACATAAATAAACCTGGTTCCTAACGCTCCCTCGATGCCACAGTACCGTTAGCGCGTCATACATCTTAAGAACTAAGCGTAGATGTGATCTGCAGCTTTTTGTGCTTGAATTCGTTTTTTCGGACTGCCCGATTTTCTGGAGGGGCTTGTCTAAAATGACATTCTTCAATCCGCTTGTATATTTCCTGAAAGCGCGGTGAGTTTGTCGGCCACTGCAGTCGCACACCGGCTGTATGTATGTGAAAGTAGTACTGGGTGTTTTATTATATACTAATAAAAAACAACTATCACCTGCCTCGGAAACAGATTGGGCGGTGCGGTGCACCTTTTAGCGTTCGTTTTCAGGGTGCGCACGGCCCAGCGGTCTCACGTTACGCCTCGCTCCGCCATGCGCTTTATTCCATTTCTGGTCACCAGTGCCGCCCTTAAAATGACACGCCAGAAATCAAGCTCTAGGGCGGTATACACCCGAGCGGCGTATTAGAAATATGTGTCGGCTTAGGAACTCTGCCCTTTTACGACGTATGACTCTTCGATAAATGTAAATTTATTGCTAAAATTTATTCACTCAGCAATCCTCTTTCAAGAATTCTTTCGGACAAAGTAAAAGGAAGACAAAGATACCGCTAATGCGAAGGCAACATTCCGACCTTTGGGCGTCTCATTTATTTAAAGGGAATGGTATCGCCGTTCGATAAAAACGTACTTGCTGTTCATCCGTAGTTTTTATTGTAAAAAAAAAACCCACCCCCGCATTGCCTTGCTGACACATGCGGGGAAAAGTGAAATGTGTTGATCATTGTTAACCAACGTTGGCCACATTGAGCTGTAGGGCGTAGTTAGTAGTAAAAGAACTAAACAATCCCAACGAGTTTTACGTGGGCAGCCACATCGGAACTGCACAATGTTAGAGGGCACCTACGCACTTCTTGGGCGTTGTGGATCGAAATCATGAATGTCTAACAGAACGCCCGAGAAACCTCGTTTCCGCCTCGCGTTGTCGAAGGCCTTTGTAATCTTGCCACTTGCGACATTTCGCTTTGTGATTCGCCTTGGGGTTTAAGATGGTTTGCGTCTGTCTCCCATACGTGCTGTGCCGTTGGTCGTCCTTGCCGCCGTGTAAAGGGGGAGTTGAAGACGATGGTGAGTTTCGCTGCTTGTCTGCTATCTCGTTTGGTCCCGTTCTTCCTCTCCCTTCACGCGGGGTGCACGGGCGTGGACGACGATTTTAGATGAGACGCATCTCTTTAACTCGCCTTGTCCCTCCGGCGTCTTCCGTCATCCGTAGTCCGCATCCCTCCCTCGTTCTCCTCGCCGCGCCAGCTGCGCGCTAACGCCGCTCTCACCGCAGCGCCATCTGCGTGTTAGCGCTCGCTCCCGTCGCCGTGCCAACTGCGCGTCAGCGCGCGTTAGCGCTCGGTTAAACATCGAACACATGCGCATGCGCTGCTCTCTCTCATTCCCCTCACCGTTAACGCGCGGTACATATAAACGCGGTAACTGCGCCGCTCCACTCAGTCGTTCCGCCGCTTCGATGACATCCGATGACCACCGATGATTTGAATGGAGACTAACAGACCTGCTATCACGATGGTCGGCGCAACCATACGTAATATAATGGAAACAACAACAAATTGACACGCTAAATGGAAACAACATAACGGAAACGCAACGGAAACCCCACGATGCGTCGCATCTACCCATGGTTCCCCTAGCTGGAAGATGGTGTAAATTTTTTCGTACAGCCGAGTTTTATGGAACGTCTCATGCTATAGGTGGTATTCATTGAAAACTTTAGCCGTCAATGTCTTCGCTTGGAAACATTGAAAACGGCCACGGACATGGCCGAAGCGCCACGGACATGGCGCGGCTTGTTCCACTACGCCCGCACGCCGAAGGAAAAAAAAAAAAAACCGGAGTGCGTCGTCTGCTCCGTTTCAACCCGAGTCTCAACGGTGATGTCAACAGAGATGTTATTAATCGCACTCACATTGGAGTTGAGGCATCACTTTGCGGTTGGTGGGGTAGAGTTTGGATCGTCCAACACACGTCATGTATCACGGACAAGTACCGCTATCCTGCGGAACCCGACGTAACCACTGACGGCGCACTCATATGGTTGCCTGCATGCGTGCGTGACCAGTGAACACAAGCCATAGAGCACCTTAAGGGCACCTATAGAGCACTTAACCCTTCACAAGGAGTCCGTTCGTGGACTCTTAACAAAAATGCCAGTAAAAAGGTAGTAACGGTTGTATATACTAACCCTTTACGAGCTTTACTAACCCCAAAAACGTACGTAGGTCCTGCCACGTAAGTCTAGAATGTGCACTTAGTTACTGCTGCTTGTTTGGTACTAACATTCACTGATAGTAACAAAATTCTATGAATTATTGACCTTAATAACTGTAGTATTTCTACCCCTCCAAAGCACGAGTAAAACGTTTTTGCAAATGCATGTGCTTACTTGTATATGCTCACATTAAATGCGGTTCTAAAATTATCGCTGAAATATTTGATTTTTGTGACAAGCCCACTGACTCTATCAGAGGACTTTACGCTGCTGGCTATAAAAGCAAAAAAGAGCCGATGTATTTCTAACATATTTCTAAAGCAAGTTATACTCGCTCGCCTCGTGTATCCCGTTGGTTCTCTTGCTAAATTTATTTGTTGTTTCAGTGTGATATCTGCGTGTTGAATGTGTCTATGTTGTCCTGCGCGCTCAGCCCATCCACGTTGACACGCGTAGCTTTTTATTAGGTTATTCATAACCAGTTAGAAAACGCACTAAGTGCCTAGTGGATATTGCGCGAAGTGGTTAGTGTTCTGTTAGTATGTGCCACGACTTTCTTTTAAGAGTGCCGTTACAACCACCGATATCAGCGCGGACTGTTCCCTCAGTCCCATTTAGTGATTTCGAGGTAAAACATTTGAGAATTCTCGTTCGTTTCCTGCTTCATCACGCGCATAAACGCGGTGATCATCCCGATTCCGCTTCACCCAAGCCATCGTTTGGATGCCATTCTTAGCCCTCGACGTCTACCTTCGCGTCCCCGGAGTTTCGGAACAAGCACAGTTCCTTCTCGAGGAGCAAATGTAGGCCCGTTGAACAGCCGACTGATCGTCTTTAACGGCACTGAGAGGCCAAGTTAATACCTTCGAGCAGCCGCCGAAACATGTGAGTCCCTCACCGCAACGAATGATCTCACCGAGGTATTACTGCTAACATTTAGTTTGATTTGTTTTTTGAGCGAAGCTCGTAAGCGTCCACTCCTGTGATTCCACGTCGCCGTCAGCCTCGTTGTAACCGTATGAACGAAGAGGACACCAAATATGGGAGAGATAGAGCGAACAGAAAAGAGGAGGAGAAAAGTATGGCGAAAGTACGAGGGGAAGGGCGGTACGTCGAAGCCGCGCGAGACATGCTTCCCGGCGGCACAGCGCTGTGAGAGAACGCGAGAGGAACTCAGGATATAATCGCGTTATCAGCGAACGCGCGACGGCGTTTGCTGATAACGCAATTACTTCCGGAGACACAGCAGCTATGCGCCGTCAAGACTGAAGTTCGCGTTGTGCTGAAATTTCGCATTACGGAGTATCGTAATGGTCAGTCAATTTTTCTTCGCATCTGCTCTACGGCATGTATCTCTGTAAAATGCCGACCTCCAAGTGTGCTCACCTGCACGAAGGCGACAATGGGCAGCTGGAAGCGTACGAAGTATGGCGCGCGCTCAGCGTCCTGCCCACCCGGGGTGGGGCTCTGGGCGCTGCCCTGCAGGAGTGCCTCGCGCAGGGTGGCCGCCAGGTCCTCCAGCTTGAGCGCGAGTTCGTCCAGTGCCTCGAGGTCGCGCCGTAGTTGGGCCTCGTTCGGGGGCGAAAGGGGGCCGTTGCTGACATCTATTACGTGGGCTTCTTTGGTCGGCGTTGCGCCCTCGTCGGCCAGGCCCAAATGTAAGCGTAAGCTGCGAAGAAAAAGCAAGTCAATGAATTGTATCTCAGGAAAGACTAGATTGGAAAATTTTTGCAGAGCTTAAGTCTGCTTACGCGCTTTAAGGACGAAAGCCTAAAAATTATCAATGATTTCGTTACTGCCACATCGTGTCTGCGTCTATTTATTCGCTCTCGTTACTCCGTCTTTTAAATGGACTCTGCGGCACTTCCTGTAAAAGCTTTCACTTTTTCCTTCGCGTCTCGAAGCACTGCGAAAGCTATAGTTATCGCCAGCATGGAGCTGCACTGCGTGATTCGCTAATCGTAGCAGATACGCCTTTAGCTTTTCCTTTGCTTCTTCTGGCTTTCTTGTTAAAGCAGCTATCGGATGTGTTCATTGCTGCAACTGAAGGAAAGCTGGCCGATAGCCCCTACACCGCTAAAAGGACGTAATTCCAAAGGTCGAAGAACGCCAAGGCCCAGAAAGAGAGATAAATCTTTTGCGCAAGTTTATAAGTTATCGGATAGGCACAGCGCAGTGATCTTTGGCTGAGCTACTTTGCGACCGCCTAATCTAAGTACTCTCAAAATCACTCTTAAAAAAGGTCGGGGCATTCACTAATGGAATACTAACAAGTTGCTTGTCCCAGTATGCACGACTCACTCAGTAACTGGAGGTAGTAAATGCACACTATAGCCAGGGTTACCAACAGAAGCAGGCAGTAAGCACCCCTATCTTCACTAGTAAAGTCCTAGCGATGACACCCTTCTGAGCTACACGCGTTTACTAACTGGCCATGCATAACCTAGTCATGAGCACGACCTTATTCTAGTGTATATAGTACTTCCTACACCCAGTTAATTGTCGAACCATGCAGTTCTTAGTGGCAGAGCCTACGTACCGTACGGCGGGGTACTAATTCGTAAGGAGTCAGTAAATGCGGTCGTTACTACCCTTTTACGGACTTTTTTTTATTAAGAGGGATGTGTTGCTTGACTACGTTCTGCAAGAATTCGAGATTTCAATAAACGTTGAAAAAAGTGTCGCAGGGTCCCTTAAGACAAATTACTCCTGCAGGCAGAGTAGCTGCAATTCACATGGCATCGTCCCCACAGTCAGCTCTCCAGCGCGTGCACCTGTTATATTCACGTTCCGTCGCGTTTACCTGTCACGCGACACGCATCAGGATACTTCGTGAGCCCATCTGGCAGGGTGGCGGGTAAGCACAGTGGCAACGCACTCGGATCTTCTCCCGAAGGCCCAGCGTTAAAATTCCCGACCATTCCCAAATCTGCTTTAGGTGCACAGAACTTTCGGGGCTCGCCTTGTCGTCGTAGCTCGTAACGCTCGATGTCAAGCGACTGCCGGAATCAGGCGGCGCAGCGAGATAACGGACCCGAGTAGAGCCCGGCGTACCGTCGTAGGGCGTCCCGCAGAGGCTTCGAAAGCCAGGCGGTTTAAATACTCATAACCGTTCGAAACTCGTGAACCACTGGCGCTTGTCATACGTCTCCCCGTTGTTTAGCGCAAAGAAAACTGCAGGTACGTTTGAGGCAAAATATACGTAATTACCCCACAGCGCCCGCGTTCATTTGGTTAAGAACGCTGGTTGGGTTGGTTTTTTAAGCGAAAAAAGTGGCAGTTCCACGCGTGCATGTGCGGAAGGGAAAGCAAGCATAAAAAAATTCACGCCTCTCCACGAAGTGAATCATGACGGGGGATTGTTCTTACCGTAAATCACCCGTGGCATTGCCCACTCGCGCATGTAATGAGTGACAACGCGTGTGTACAGTATATACAAATCCAATCCAATCCGATATAATGCAATCCAATTCAATTCAATCAAATCTAATCCACGGACAAAGCGAGGTCCTAAGGTGCTTCGCCCCTAAAAGAACAAAACTCTCGCTGGCGCTGTTTCAGGCAGGGGGCGGGAGAGCACAGCGGAGGCGGGAAATTTGAATCGAATTGGGTGGTAGCAGTGAGCGGATAACGGTGCTAAGACCATTATGACGAATCACTGCTGTCCCACAGCTTTTAAGTTTAGTGGAGCCGATTTAGTTAATGAATTAATTAATTTATTTTCGCTGTAAAGCTGTCGCCGTAAAATTTTCCGCAACAGTCATTTCAAACGTACGTGTCCCTTGCTTCGCGTGCGCTGGGGCCCTTTAGACGCATTCGTTGTCATATTCTGAAGAAAGGAGGCAAGCGCTCTCCTCGCCCCCTTACAGACGCCCAGCCAGAGCTTTCGCACAGTGACCGTCGGGCGTGAGGGGGGGGGGCTGGCGCACAGGACACACACCTCCCTTTGAATAGCGGCACGTTCTAGGGGGCTATGATGCCTCGCCCTCACGCCTGGCACGCGTAATCGAGACTGGAGGGTGTCATTTCTCGGGTCTTAACAGTGCGTAACCGGCTGGGATGTCGGCAACTTGAGAGGTGATGGTACAAAAAATTGGCCGCGTATGTGCTCCTTTCTTTGCAAATGTCGACAAAAGACGACAGCCTTTGTCGACATTTGCCCAGTAAATTCCTCCCTTCGTTTTCCCGCTCACCTCTAATGCTGTTCCTCTTCTATCGCGCTTCTTTCAAGGTAAACACGCTAAAGGTTTGCTCAAGTCGATTTAAATTTACCGCGTTCCAGTGCTCCAGGCTGGGTGCCTTGATGCCAGCGCTGCCGTACGGCGGAGACGCGCGTGAATAGAGGCGCGCTACGTCAACGTTTATAGAACCACGTTTCCCTACTCCACGTGCGTTGCAAGCAAAACGTGGAACCTATCTAGTGGAACCTTTCGTAACTGTTGCCGGTTGATTTCTTAAAATGGTGCCAGAAGCTATAGTGGCGCGGGCGACAGCAGGCGACGGCGGAGTGAATTTTTTTTCTTCAGTTGAAGTATTTAATTTCGCGATAATCAAGCATGTATTATTTGTTATAAAGAAACGCTACAAATATCATTTATGTATTAAAATGTCTTATATTTGCGTAATGTCTTGTTCTTCTTCAACAATGTTAACAAGTATGAGTATTACACCGGGCTTAGGCGGGTAGATTTAGCTGTGACTATATAAGACTATTGCGCAGACATTGTTTTACTTTGGCCGGGTGGCTGAATCAAGTCACAGACAGACAGGCAGAGAGAGAGACATGCAGACAGACCAAAATTTCTGGGTGTAAGTAGCCCAGGAAAGACTATCGTATTTAAAAGCCTCTGGGAGGGAAGGTGATGCTAAACCCGTTGTGGGAGTGCCGTGATGAGCCCTTGACAGGTTACCCCGAGGAAAATATCATGAACGATCTATCAATCTACAATAAGACATCAAGGCGTACATCAAATGGAAGCCCCGACATCGGGCTGATTCTGCGTCACAGACACGGTTTTCTTACACCGTGACAGCAGACAACCTGATTAGGGTAACATCGACGCCCGATTTCCGCAAGTATGGCTATCCAAAGCTTCAGATAGCCTCAAAATGCTGCTTATAAACACTCAAACTACAATATTTTAGCGCGTATAGCCTGCCCCTGCATATAATCCGCACCACCACTTTCAGCCGGCCGGGAAGAAAAAAAATCCTCGCGTATTGCCCGCACATTTGAAACAGTCAAGGATGCACCAAAGCTACTGCTCAAGCAACACATCACGTACTATGCAGACAGAAAAAAAGCGTATATTTAGCAAGTAGGATACACTGACTGCAAGGCGGAAGTCACAATTCACTAATAAAATTCAGTTGTTAGAGCGCGCTCGTCCTTGTTTTTTCTTACTTGTCCTTGTATGTTTTGCGCAATCGCTGCCATGGAAGGCTTAGTCAGTGTTACTGCGTAGAAGCTTCACGGCACAACGCGCAATGCCGTGAAGCTGCACTAAAAAAAAAAAAAGCTCGCGTATTATTTGCTCCCTACTTTGTCACTGAAATTTTCGCATTTTTGGTGCGGGTTAGACGTGCGAAAATACGGTATTCCCCAATCGCGCATTTACGTGATATCTACGATCTATCTATGTGTTTATTTTTTGGTTTTTGTGTGTTCAGGTTCATGCTTTCGTGTTCGCGTTTCATCTCTTCCCGGCTGTGCGCTAATCCACGCAGTGGCAAAAAGACTGCATGTGCATGAGGGGGATAAGAAGAAGCTTCAAGCCTACTACTCTCGTCAAAATGGAGCAGCATTGCAAAGAAAGTTTTGCGGGCGCACGTGCGTTAGAGGCTCCGCCCACTGAAACTGAAAAGGTTACTTGATACGATTCCGAGAAGCGCTTTGGAAAAGTAAATGGATGCGGGTTTCCTCACGCTCGTTCAAAATACCGCCGGAAAATGTCCGAATGTAGCTAAAAAATAAAACTGCAGGGTAGTTACTTTTTTGTAACAGTAACATGTGTACAAAAAAAAAAAGGAAGAAGGTCACTCCGCGAATCGCGAAAGCGTCGAACGTCCGTGCCCCTTTGTCTGGCTCTCATCAATGTCAGAAGGGCCTGTGCATGCGTTACGCAAAGTCCCATCCATCTTTATTGTTAGGCCTCGGGCCAAACTAAAAAAATACTAATCCGAAAGAAGGAAAAAGGATAAAGAAAACGGACGAACGAAAAATAAAATTAAGCAACGACTGAACAACGGCTGCGAAGTTTCGAAAGCTTTCGTTTTACCTCTTTTGGCCTAGTTTTTTTTTTTTTTTTTCCAGAGACCTGAAAACCGTGTCGACAGGTGCTCTCTCGAGCTCGGCTCCGCAAGCAAATTAATTTCACACCCGCCCACCCACCGCATCAAACGCACGTGCGCTCACACACGCAAATGCACGTGTACCGACACGGGGGCCTCTCCATATCCGGCGCTCACCTGGATATTACGGAAGACATTACCGCGTCTCGTTTTCATTTTATTTCTCCTCGCCATCCTCTCATTTTTCACCGTCCCGGAAAGTCATCCTTCACAATCGACTTTTTTTTTAAAGACCCCGAAGCTTGCACGTGACATCCCCTCTAAGGGGGATGTGCCTAAGGGAATTTCCGTTCTCTTCCTCCCCCACTGCGCTCGAATACCGCGCCCAGTTGGGCGGTGTCAGTGGAAAACGAGATCTCCCGCCGCTCTAGCCTCGGCATTTTCGATTACTCGCGACATCGCGTCGTCAGGCTCTCTCGCTCGGTTCTCTCTCGTATTCTCCGGCACTCATTCCTCCATTGAGAGAGCGGCCTTAAATACCGCTCCTCGTCTCCTAGGTCGTTTTGCAGCCGTCTTTAGGTGCACTCGTCGGGCGGTCGTTTTCTCCCGAGCGACGTCTCGTTCTCGTCATTTTCCACGAACGGCGCTGTAGCTGAGAAAAATTGTTTCCGTTTTCTCCCTGCTCGGTTCTGTTCGCTGTAAAGCCTTCTGAAGGTTGTTCAAGTTTCTATGATCTGAGCGGAATTGTCAAGTCTGAGGACTGCATGGGCGCCACGCGTGCTCTACAGGGTGCAAAGACAAAAGGATGGAAATAAGAAAAAGCCAATACTCTCCTCAAATGCGATTCGCTGAAGTTGGAATTTAGCTAAGAATTTGGCAACGCCGCTCCGGTAGGGCGCTTGTGCATGAACACTTGCACCAGGCTGGCTCTGTAGGCAACTGCGCGGGGTTGTAGGATGTCAGTTTTGGTAACCGATTTGGATTCTGTAGCCTTTTACTAGAGTCGGTCTGGGTGAGTAATGAGAACGTTACAATTTCTCCCCATCAAACAAGACAACTGTGCGTGGCCTGACTTAAGCATGAACAAGAGTGTACGTTTCCCTTTCAGCACAGTAAGGTAACCGTACGAAGCTGAGCACGTCCAAGAAAACGCTAAGCGACGATTAAAAGCGCTTTCCTGGTGGTAATATCATATTAATGGATGTCGCTGAGGGAGGGAACAAATTTTTAAGCACTCTGACGCCAGCGTAGTAGGTATGACTTAAGAAATATTAAAAAAAAAATCCGCCGCTAACAGGCGCCTCTTTCGAAAGCAAAAAAATTCACGCATCTCCCCGAAGTGAATCATGACGAGTTGGCGAAACACTGGGGATCGCTCTTATCGCATATCACCCTTGAGAGTGCTTACTGCTGCTAAAACGATTACCAATCCAATCCGATACAATAAAATTCAATTTAATCCAATCCAATTCGATCCAAATCCAATCCAATCCAATGTTCCTCGCGCATGCGGAGCTCGGCTCTCCAGGAGCACTCCCTCCCTCCCTCCCTCCCTCCCTCCCTCCCTCCCTCCCTCCCTCCCTCCTGTTCTCCCTCCCCCCCCCCCTCTCTCTCTCTCTGTCTGTCTCTGAAATTTTGTGAACCTTTTATTTTGTTCTTTTTAACCTTTTGTAAACGTTTTGTTCACAGATGTTTGGATTTACACGGTGCTGTGCCGTGAGCACGGACGCCGGACAAGCCTCGGCTTTAAGGAGCTTCGCTCCTAAAAGTAAACTTTAATGATAGGTGATCATTGTAGTGGCCCACCTGCAGACGCGTGCAGTATATTGGCATACATATATGTAGCTTATCATAACCGAGAACGAAGGGCCCATTTAATGAACATAGAATGGAAAGCCAGCAGTCGGGAACGCGAAGGAGGGCGCAGAGGGGAGCGTAGTGTGTCTCTATTTCGCCATAGAAAAGGAGAGGAATCGACAACGAAGAACAGACAGTCGTAACAGGCGATGCAACTTTAAAGGGGCCCTGCAACACTTGCGAAAACGCTTACTCTCTTTCCTTCGCGCCTGGAAGCACTGCGAAAGCTACAGTTATCGCCAGCACTGAGCCGCACTGCGTGATTTGCTCGTAGCATCAGATACGCCTTCCGTTTCTGCTTTGTTGTTGTGGCGTTATTTTTAAAGTTGCTATCGAAAAGCGTTCATCGCTGCAACTGAAAAAAAAAAAAAAAACCGGCCGACAGCCGCTACATGGTCTCAGTGACGTAAATCGGGCCGTCGAAGAACGTCAAGGCCGGGAAAGACAGAAAATTCTTCTGAGCGAGTTTCCAAGTTATCTGATGGGCATAGAACAGTAATTTTTGGCTGAGGCACTTTGCGACCTCCTTATCTAACTACTGGGTGTGTTGGGTGACTACGTTCTGCAAGCATTTAAGATTTCCCAAAAAGTTGAAAAATGTGTTGCAGGGTCCCTTTAAACACGCCAATCGGTTTTCACCAAGGAGCAGTGTATCGACCGCCGCTGTCATGCGGGAACGTGCACATAGGACAAACCGGACCGTAAAGTAAGTCTACGGGAGCACAGCAGTTTATTGGTTGGCAGGCCGTTCCCGTGACTGGACTTGCACTCCAAGAGTCGCTGTAAGCCTCTCGGCCTACAAACGAGGGTGATGCACGAGCGTAAGAGCAAGGACACAGAGGAAGATAGCGCAAGCGTTACTTATCAGCCGGGAGAGGTCAATGCGCGTATGCCGTTCGCCGCCTAATCTAGTATACACGCCGCTGAGTTTCCTTTTCTCGGACGACACGTGTATAGATAAAGCATTGAGTTGTTGAGTTTTTCTTTTTTTGTGAATAAGTTTAGGTAATCCGGACCAACTGCACTATGAAGCAATGTTTGCAGAAGGATTGGCCGTTGCTATTAGAATGTCGTACTGTGTTTGGTATTCTGTGCCCTCAATTCTGCGCCTTTTTATTCACGAACAAAATACAACTCGTCCCCCTTTTGATTGAGTTGTATGTGTTTGGCGGGAAAATATAAATTTTGAAATGGCCGTAAACAAAGCAAAAACGAAAATATCCGCCCTGTGTGGGATCTGAACCGAGAGGATTCGGATACCTAATTGTAGGTACGTATAATTTTGAATTTGTACGGTTCTTCCAAGCCCCCCTTTTTTCGCTAAAAGTAGCCTCAAAATTTGCGGGCGTTATAGAATTGGTCAGAAAACCGAAATCGGCTTTCAATGTTGCGCAATTTGTTTTCAATGTCAGCAGGAGCTGGATAAGCAAGTTTATGAAGCACAAGAGATTTCGCTGCAACAGTTGCGTACGCCAAATAAATGTCTTCAGCCAGGTGCGCGGTGTCATGTATTTTACCTCTGCGTGACAGAACTTGTTTGAAATTGTTTTGTTTTGTAATTTTCACGAGCCAATTTACCTGCCCCATAGAATCGGGGCCGCGTTACGATCGCGAAAATACGGTGCGTTACTGCATAGGCGACACCAAAGACTTTACACAACCGAGAGAACAAGCCTGATTTAGAATGCCTCATCAAGTATATATAGATCTTTATTAACATGGCGTTTATTGATTTCAATGTGAATATTCTTATGGCTAAGCGAAAACAGAATCCGGTGGTCCCGTGAACGCAAAAAAAAAAAAAAAAATCCCGCCATCTCCACGAAGTCAATGATAATGATGAGAGGGGCGAAGCTAAAATGCTTATCGGTAAAACCGTGAAACATTCGCCCACACATCATATAAAGACTCGGCATGTCAAGCTTTCCACCGCTCCGTTGACAAGCCCATCGACGACGTCGATGTTTGTGGTGATTATGTAGGGCTTGTTTGGGACGATGAGAATCTACATTGGTAAGTTGGTGAATTCGGTGTGGGGCATTTTAGCCACCTTGGCCGTCGCCTTTTGCAGAACGTCTTCTGTCGCGTACCCCCGGTAAGTGTCTTCAGCTCGCAGGCGACGAACGACAACCTCTTCTTCCTCTCCTCCTTGTTGGGTAGCAACGAACGCGTTGAACGTTATGACCTCTTCGGCCAATTTTTGGTTACTCAATCCCTAGAGGGATCCTGCCACAATCATAATCAATGTGCCGTGTACTATGTGCCGTGTACGGCCGGGACAGGGCCCGAGCAAGAGGAGCTTCGCCTCTAAAACTCCTCCCCCGCAACCCCACTAGCATGGGCGTAAGAAAACCAGTTGCTAGAGGAGTTCGAAGGGGAGATGGATTGTCTGGGTTCATAGAGGACGTACCTACACTCTCGCACCTACCGACACCCGTAAGTGGGAACGGCTCATACGAGGGGGGTGGGGTGGGGGGAGAGTCTCTCTCAGCAGAGCGCGCCCGCAGAAAGTTACAGCGTCAAGCGCAGATCAAGCTTCAACGACGTGACAATGGCAAACCACGGCCGAATGTTGCTTCGAAATTGGTTGGCCCCGCGTCATACGCGAAACACCGGCCGCACGTTAGAGCTTCGCTGGTTAACCATCTCTACGAAGTGCATGGGCGCATTTCAAAAAAAACCTTGCACCCCTCTGTCTAACTACGACGACGGTTGAACGCGAAACTTTCTCGTGATGGATTCGGTGGTTGTCAAATTCCAAACTACGGCGAGTATGTGCTAATCTGGAGGTACACACCACTTTTCTAGCATACCAACATGCAGCAACTCTCGAGTGTGCACTCCGTAGGCCTAACGTTCGGGCTTGGGGTGTACGGCGCGAATCGGTACCTGCTGCTTGGCGTTCGATTCGACCATGTCGAAATGGAGCAATCAGATAGACGCCGGCTTCATAACGCGAAGGACCCAGGTTCGATTCCCGCTAAGGGAAGCGTTTCTTTCTTTCCCTTCACCCACTATCACTCCTCATCATCATCAGAGAAAGTTGGATTTCCTGCAGGGTGTACTGGGGTACAACGGCATCGGTGAGGACGCTAAAGCATCGTTTAAAAGAAATCATTTTACTCAGGGCCTGCCGCTGGGGTGACTCAAGGATTACGAGATTAGGGGTAGCTCTGGATTAAGACGTACACGACAGATGCAGGGGCACCATTTTCGTTCATGAGAGCATTAAGAAATCCTGTGTAAGGAAGGTTATCCGGTAATGAGAAAACTTCTCCAAATTAGGTGCCTGCCTTAAATATGCGTTTGGGAAGCTTAATTTTTAAAAGAATTTATGCTTATCAAAGAGTGGGGAATATTAGAGCCACTTCATACCTGGAAATGACATCGTCTTATTCTCTCAACCGGTTAGGCCTTAAAAACCCTTTATAACTAATAAAATGCAAACGGTCTAGTTTCAGGGCTTAAAATGTACAAAATGTATAACTATTGACTATTGTGAGCGGGTTCTTGGTGCTGATCAAAGCCACACATAGAAAATTAGACGCAGAAGTGGTATGGGCTGGGTTGACTTCGGCAAGTATTCCAGAATATTCAGTCGTATGTTACCTTTCTCACTGACAAGACTGGTATGTAACCAACGTGTGGTTCCGGTGATGACATATTGGGCGAAAGCTTGGGGCCTTATGAAGGACCTTGAAAGAAAAAAAAAACAGACTCAAATACACAGAAGCACTTATGAGTTCTGAATGCGGAAATATCATGTTCAGCTGAACGCCCCGAGGATGGCGTGAATCCGGACGTATAAAGCGGTGTTGTAGGTAGAAGTGGCCAAAACGGAAGTGGCTTGAATGGGAGTGGCTTGAACGGAAGTGGCCGGTGCGCCCAACAGTATAGTCCGCCAGCGACCGGGGCGCAGCGGAGAGCGCCCCTGTCGCTGGCGACTGCTGCGCCACAGATTGAGGCCAGTGTATACCCACGTTCTCAGCCAATGGGGGACGTCAGGCGCTCACATATGCGGCTGTCGGCCAATGGGCGCGCTCCTTATCATTGTGTTTTTTTTTTCGAGGCACGCGCTATGGAATGCGTCGCAGCCAGTGGAAATATAGGAACCTGCTATAAACGTCGGTCGATGCAGACGCCGGCCTTTTCGCTTAAAAGGCCATTTACTGCTCTTGTATTAAAACTTACTTTCGCCTAAGGGGTGATGGAAAGAATAATTCCAGGGATAACACCGAGCGATACGAAAACAGCATCCTTGATTAGAAAACGAACTCGGGTGGGCGCCGACCTTGGTTTAGCGGAGAAAAAAATTCCCCCGCATTTCCCCGAAGGGGAGTATGAGGAAGTGCGAAGCACGGGGTGATGCTATGAGGGGGAGTTTGTTGAAGTTTGGTGGCATTTTGCCCGTTAGTTACATTAACACCCCCTCGTGATCACGTTCGGCTTAACACGCCTCGTTTGTCCCTCTGCGGAAATCTTGGTGAATTAACGTGTATGTTCGAGAGATGTTCGAGAGGGAATGTAATCACGCACACACACACACACACGCAAAGTAAAGTGAAACGACAGTATTTATTTCAGCACTTGTTTGTGTTGTCGTTGTATGCGACGGTCATTACGACCGCCTTGTGGTTGGTAAAGTGAACCGTTAAGGGTTGTTGCACACGCAGTTATCAAGCCGCTATAACGCCGCTGAGTCGCCAACGCACGCCGCTGACGACGTAGTTTGAATGCGTTAAAGATATAAGGCGCGTTACTAACACTGATATCAGCGTCGCGTCCGTGGCTTAGGGTTCTCATGAGGACGTCCCAAAAGAAAATGGCATCCCAACAGTCTATAAACACATGTTCTGTAGTTTCAGGTTTTTGACAAAGAACGCACAAGTTGTTCCAAGCAACAAAAAGACCTCGCTCTTCCATCCATGTTTTCACAGGGAGTGTGTTGGTGTGCAATTTAAAAAAGAAGGTTTTCACAGAGGCTGGGATTACCATAGCTTTCACCCTGGACAACACATCCTGTCCTCGGCCTGCAGAGTACACTGCTCGGTACAGAGGTACAGGAAAGAGAATTTCATTCAGATCTTTTTTCAAACCCTTCCTGGAAACATTTGAGAGATAATCCAAAGAAAAACGCACAGAAAGGAATCTAACTGCGTCAACTACTTCTTTCAGATAACCTCTAATTGTAGGCCGTTCCTCGTTGCATGAAGAAACGATGAACTGCGGTAAAGCATTGGCAAGTGCAACTTGGAAAAAACTTCGCAAGAAAGGGTCATTTGAGTCCCTGAAGAACATAAAACGGTTAACAATTTGTCTTACGTATATATGCGATAGCCCGAGCCCTCCCAGCTTCACTCTTCGAAAAAGAGAACTTCGGCTCGTGCGTTCCCATGTTGAATTCCAAATAAAGACAGCAAAAATACGATGCAACTTATTCACATGAACACGGGAACAGTGAATAGCTTGCATAACGAACCACACTTTCGCCAGAAAAAACAAGTTGCAGACAGTGGCCCTTGCAAAGACGGACAATGCACGGCCTCCCCACTTTGTGGCTTTGTCACGCAGTCTTTGGGTTTCGCCTTGCCAGTACTGATTGCTGTCCAAATAACTCTCCATCGGTACTCCCAGGTACCGCCCAGGCGTGGTGGTCCAGTTTACATGTTCAAATACAGTCGGTTCCGTGCCAAAACCCGGCACATTTCTGCCAATTGACTGAGCTTTGGGTGACGTCACAAAATTCTTTGGTTATCATGACAGCTCTACTCACACTTTGTTCGTCTGTGCAGAATATGGCCACATCATCAGCATACGTTAGCAGCTTGACTTCGCTTGCATGCAACACAAAACCTCGTACATAACTATCATTGATAATCTTTAAACAAAAGGGTTCTAGAAAAATACAAAACAACAATGGGGAAGCAGGGCACCCTTGCCTCACTGATGACAACACTGGAATGTACTCGGTAACACTTTTGTTGATTATCATCTGCGTGAAACAATCATGATACGCCATCTTAACGCCCTTTAAAACAACATCTCCAACGTTTATATGCTTCAAAACTGAAAAAAGGATCCCATGACAGACGCGATCAAAGGCTTTCTCAAAATCTACTTGTAACATGGCTACTTTACGAAAAAACATGTCACAGCACTGCAAGACACTTCGCGCTACGTGAATGTTTGTTACAATACTGCGACCTTTAATGCCACATGTCTGATGTGGCCCCAAATCATACTGATCACACTCTGAAGTCTTTTGGCAATAATCTTCATTAATATTTTATAGTCTGTGTTGGCCAAAGTAATGGGTCGATATCCTGTTACAGACTGCCTTTTCAAGGGATCCTCAGATTTTGGAATAAGAATGGTGTGCGTGCGGGTGAAAGTTTTTGGCAGCGCACCATTTTTGAAAGCTTCCTCGAATACCAGAAACAAAAAAGGGGCAACCTTATTTTTATACATCTTATACAAGTCGGAACCCAGACCATCCGGACCCGGCGCTTTCCCATGTTTTAACTCATCAATTGCTGTTTCCACTTCTTTCAAACAAATGGGTTCTTCGAGTATTTTCCTAGTCTCTTCATCTAACACTGGTAACAGTGAAAGAAACTCTCGCTCAAAAACATCTACTTTGGGACTTGCAGGGCTGAAAAGTTCTGTGTAAAACCGCACAAACTCTCTTTTTATTTGTTCCTCCTCGCGCATAGCAACACCCTGACATGTTATTTGTTCAATTTTGTTGGCCCTCACATAACGCATCTCATCTTCTAAAGCGCGCTTTGTGGGCGCCTCCCCTGCCAGCAACCTTTCTGCACGTGCTCTAATTGTTGCCCCCCTGTAGCGTTCCTGATCGATCGCCTCAAGCCTGCTTTTGATGGTTGCGATATCGTCGCCGAACAATCCTGGCATCTGGCACTCTAGCTTCACCATACGACTGAGATTGCGACGGAGGGTATCCTCTTCCTCCTTTTCAGTTCTTTTAATGCAGACCGCTCTTTCAATGGCCTTCATTTTTATGTCCTGCTCGAAAAGCTCCCATTTTGCCCCCCACCCAATTTCAACTTCATCTCTGCACTTAACGAAAATCTCCTCCACTGTTTTATTGAAAGTGTTGTCCTTTAGTAACTTAGCATTTAATTTCCACAACTCCCAACTAAATTTCTTGCACCCCTTCCCCTTCCCCCCTAGAAAAAGGGAGACAAGACAATGATCACTAAATGATACCTGGTCGACTGCATAATTATTGCACGTCGACAAGAGCTCCAGGGAGACGTATATCCGATCTAGGCGCGCATGGCTGCTTCCTTGAAAGTGCGTGTAGCACACCGTGCTCGTGTTACCCGAGCAGTGGGCCACATCTGACATGTCAGACTCATTTAGCATACGAATAAGGGTCTCTACACTCTTATCGTTCCAAGTCCCCGATCCTACGCGGTCTTCCCGTGCGCACACGCAATTAAAATCACCCAAAAGAATGATATTCCTATCACACTTCAGATGGTTAGAAATACTTTCAAAAAACTGATTCCTGTCGTTCACAGGATTAAGGGCGTAAATGCACATTACTCTAAATTTACCACCAGAAAAAGAAAAATCACAAAGAACTAGCCTGCCATTGTCGCTGGACATGACACTTTCAATTTCAATGCCTATGGCGTTTTTAACGAAAATACAGCACCCTGCCGATGAAGCGACCGAGTGACTGACACACACACTGAAAAGATTTGCGAAGGGGCGCACCATGCCATCAGTACCTTCCTCAGTCCCAATTTTGGTCTCCTGCACAGCCAAAATATCTAGTAGTTCCTTTTCATTTATCAGGCGATTCAGCTGGTACTGTTTTCGCCGACTACCAAGGCCTCTTACATTTAAGGTGCCAATATGAAGTGGCCGTTCAAGTTTAACCATTTTTTAAATTGGTACTACTCCGAAGGCGTGGCAGTAGACCTCCAATAGCGCTCACATTGTTCATTTTCGTCATTACCAAGTCCCTTGGACGGGGTGCCCGAGGGCACGCTGCATTGCGCTCTCCAGAATGCGGTGTAGTAGCTCCCGGGCGGTAGCTTGGTACAGCCTTCATGCTTTAGCAGGTACACCAAACGCGCGTTGCCCCGCCATCGCGCCACCACCACACACACTTTAGGGACACTCAAGTCAGCTGAACGGTTCCTTTGTGCCGCTCAGTCTCAACGCTGGACTTGAGCTTTGTCGTCTGCCGTCGCTGAGCGGCCGCCTTTGCAGGCGGTTCTCCCAGCCCCGGCGTTCCGTTGCCGTTCCCGTTGCCGTCGCTGTCACGCAGACGCTTGCTCACGCCCGCTGATTTCGCAACCATGGCGTCTGTGTCATCCTCAAACTTGGTGACAGGGTTTGAGCAAGCGTCTGCGTGACAGCGACGGCAACGGGAACGGCAACGGAACGCCGGGGCTGGGAGAACCGCCTGCAAAGGCGGCCGCTCAGCGACGGCAGACGACAAAGCTCAAGTCCAGCGTTGAGACTGAGCGGCACAAAGGAACCGTTCAGCTGACTTGAGTGTCCCTAAAGTGTGTGTGGTGGTGGCGCGATGGCGGGGCAACGCGCGTTTGGTGTACCAGTATCCGGTGACACCCTATGGAATCAGGTTCCTCAGTGTAAACAATGAAGACGATGTACCGCATGATATGATCATGCTTTTAGGATTGTATAGTATCTGGCGCTCTCGAATGGCGGTGCGCCATGCGGATGTCAATGCGCAAACTGTGAGCGCATATTTCAGGGAAAAAGTGAACTATCTGTGCGAGTTGTACGAAGTGGAAAATCCTGACGCGGGAATTTTGCCAGTGCTTCAAAAATTGACATCATTTGATGTTTACAATAGTTTCCGCCAGCCAAAACATGGCAGGCGCTTTTTATTAAATCGCTGACTTGTAAAAATGTTAAAAAAAAGGAAATAAAGACAAAAAAAAAGTCGCGTCCGTGGCTTAGTCGGTAGAGCGTCGCGCTGCGGCCGCAAAGTCCTCGGATCGAAACCTGGCGCCGGATGCTGTTTTTTTTATATATAGTGTAGTGGCCTGGCTGGCGCGCCGAGAGAGTGTGTTGCGAGCTGGAGAGTAGTAAATGGGCTTTAGGAGAGTAGGCGAGGGGGGAGAGGAGGCGCTATGCGAGCGCCCTCACGCGTCGGAAATCCGGCGCCGTTGCTAGGCACGGTAGCTAGCTCCGTTGCTAGGCTGCGGACGGAGGACGGCGGTGGAAGCAGGAGTAGGCCCGACTAAGAAGTGCTTCGCACTTAAAAGAAGTGGGCTTGGTCAGCTCATGTCATGAGGATGGCGGACAATAAGCCACTACCCGTTTAACTGGATGGCTATCCGGTGACGGTAAACGAAATATGGGAAAGGAAATGGCTCGATTTAGGGACGAAATATGGGAATGAGGGGGGAGATAGGGCAAAATTCGTGAGAAGAGTAATTGGAAGTCTCTGGGAGAGGGCTTCATCTTGCAGTAGAAACAAGTAGGTTGTTGGTGGTAATGACGATGATGGATTGCTGGAAATGTTTGAGTTCTTTCTGCGTCTTTTTTTTTTTTTTTGCATATGCTTCGCTCCTGTTGCGCTCGTGTATGACCTGTGCGGAGCACTCCTCCAAGTACGTGAAATCGAGAGCAGCCTCCTCTAGAAGCTTTGATTTAACTAAGCAGCGACACAAAGGCCTGGGCCCGAACCCTCACACAAAGGCCACATACCGTAATTACCCGATTCTAACGCGCACTTTTTTTCCGAAAAAATAGGCCGAAAAAGCGCATGCGCGTTAGAATCTGATACGAAACCGAAACTGCCGAAACAGCGGAAATTTCTTCCCACCCATCGCAATCTCAGGATGGCGCCAAAGCTTTTAGCAACAATTTTTCGGAAGCAGGAAGCATAAGCGCCTAGGCTTTTCTATCGGTGTTCACACAAATCGTCAAAATGTTCCACTTGCGCGCTTGATAACAGCAATGGCAGCAGCGGCTCTCACGCGTTCAAAACGAGCGGTCGGCTGAAGCGTGCGCCTCTGGAGAAGCTCACGGGATGGGCGTGTGAGGCGTCGGCCACGATCCCATCGACCATGGTTGAACGTCTGTTATGAAGTGTGGCATCACGAACGCGCTTGACGGCACCTAGGACGAGATGTTCTGGTCAGCGGAAAGCGACGAGGAGTGAGATGAGTGAGGTTACTTCAGGAAATAAATCGACCATTTCTCTCGCATTCGTTTTTCTTGCTCACAAAGTTCCGTGCGCGTTACAATTGGAGGTGCAAGTTTTTTCGGTGTTTTGCCTGGAAAATCGGGTGCACGTTAGAATCGGGGGCGCGTTAGAATCGGGTAAGTACGGTAAGCGAGACCCACAATGCAAATATCAGAAATATTACACGTACAGTTCGCCATGAGATGTCGAATGCAGTATAAATTCGAAACTGGACTATGGCTTCAGCGCACCCGCGGTTAAACGGCGTCCCGCTGCATTATCAGTCAAATATACTCTCAAAAGCGGCTATTGCTGTGTAACAAACGCATTTGTTGCAAAAACCCGAAGCAACCGAAACGGCGTTCAAGTGGCCTTTTATTTTGACGCCGGTTTCGCCACGGGATTGCCACGGGCTCTCAGAAACCTGCAATGCAAAACCCCGGATTGTTCTTTTAGTCAGCTCAGCGCGGCTGTTATCGTGCACTACCTTTCCCGATAGTAGTGATAAAAAAACAAGTCGCGCCTTTTCGTTTTTGCAGGGCAAAATGTAAGTATCACAAAGAGGCTTCATGAAAAGAAAATTTGGAGTTCCTTTTAAGGCACGTGAGAATGCCGAAAGATGCATATCGTCTGATAGCAAACGCACAGAAATTCCTTCGCAGCTGTATAGTTCTTCTGTCGACAGGGCAGTGCGGGACGTCATTCCTGGGAAAGCGTTTAATAGGGGGAGTACTGTGGTGGCCAGTTCCTATCAAGGCGCCAAACACGATCGAGATCGAGGCACATTTTTCAAAAACAAGCTGTTTGCTTTAACATTTCTTTAAGGCTTGAATCCATACTGGGCTGCTTATCAGATATTTGGTAAGCAGGGTTACTCCATTTACGTCGCATCACCTCACAGTCTACGTCACACGCACGCGCACAGGCGACACATCTGCGTCCCGTCACCTGTGCGCCTCCGTGCCGTGTAAGGACCAAGATAACGTACTCTGTTCTGTCGCTAAACGGAACACCGCTGTCGCATATAATGCTTTATAAGCAGCACAGTAATCTCACTAGAACGGAAGAAATTGCGGAAGACATCTAAGTCTACTTATGTGCCAGGAAGCGAAACATGGGTTTGCTGAGCGGTGTTTGCGAAATATTCAAAAAGGCAGTAAATAAATGTAAATATGGTAGTAGATACACGTAGCCGTGTCATTGCATTCGGTATAAATATAGGCGTACAAAGTGGGTGCAAAAGTCGAGAATAAATCCAAGTGAGTTTGATGCTGCTCACGAAGGTTGAGGTCGTAGAGGTCCCGAGCACCCCGTAGATCCAAGCACCCCGTCAGTCAGCTAAACATGCATGAGTAGGTCTGCCCGCACTGTTTATCATTGGTCAAGACAATCCGTCCTTGCCGGTATTTTCGGCATGATCAAGTTAGCCTATTCCTTTTGTAAGTTGACGGTGGTGAGCAAAACCAACGCCTGCATATACCGCAGCGCGGTAGACAGCCGATAGGAGTTACCATTCTGAAAAAATGAACCGCTTCATTGATTGGACACACACAAAAATAAAAAAAGTGCCGGTGAGCTAACTGATCTTCCCTTACGATATCACAACTTACCACTTATCAGAAGTTACAACTACATTACAATCACAGTTGAACCTGGGTATAACGATGGTGACAAAAAGTCGCAATTTTTCGTTACTTGCAGGTTTTCGTTAAAAGCATGTTTTGAGGGAAGGCTCGCGTGAATGAAGCGCAAACGCAACCAAAATGCTAGGCATCAGTGGAAAACTGGGACTTGAGCATGCTGTTTCCCCACTAACTTATAATAGTAACTACAAGGCACTTCTAAGAAGCAAGGTCACTTACCCCCTCATTCGCAAGCGTAACTTCAGCACCACTTTTGCCTTTTGGCCCTTTTCCAAGCTTTAACCCGTTGATAGACTGATTGTAGGGTTTAAGGCGCCGACGCAGCGCCGGCGATGAGGCGCGCCGTAGTGGAGGGCTCCGGATTAATTTTGACCACCTGGGCCTTAACTCGTGTACCGGCATCATCATCATCACCACAGCAGCGGCCATCACCAACATCGTCTACGCCCCACCACCACCACCACCACCACCATCATTATCATCATGTACCGCGGGTGCTTTCGGGAGCGGTCCGAGCCACGCGCAGAGAATAAAAACCAGGTTCCCGTTGCAGCTAGACGTCTGGTGCTGTCTCTCTCGTCTGATTGCCGCTCTGCAATTGGCGACCCGGACGTGATTCGATTACCGTTGCCTGTCACCGGGCAGAAACTGGAGCCATGGCTGACGGCGACCAGACCCAGCTTTTCCGCCGGTTGTTGACGGCGACCAGATCCAGCCTTTGCCGCCGGTTACAATCGCCACGTCTACCGCCACGCCCCCAATGCCGCTTTCCTCTACTATGTTCCGAATTTCCCTACCGCGCTCCGCGCTAGGGGGGACCCCTGTAGCGGCATAATCATCATCACCACCGAAGTGCCCATCACCAGCCTACGTTCAATAATCATCATCATAATCATCATAATCTACCGCGGGTGCTTTCGGGAGCCGTCCGAACCACGGACAGAGAATAAGAATCAGGTTCCTGTTGCGGCAAGACATCTGGTGCCATCTCTCTGGCCTGATCGGCGCTCTACACCCGTTTCAAGAACCACCAAACTTGTGTGGAAAGGGCGTCTTTTCGCAAACTTGATGCTCTTTTGTGCACTCAAAATTGTTGAGAGGGTGCTGGCTGGGATACTCTGACGGGCGGCCACGTTCTTCTTTCTCGCGGGCGGAGACAACATTGAAAATTTCGGGCTTGTCTTGAAAAGGGAAAACTATTTGTTTTCTGGCCGCATAAGTCTCATCACCGACAAACTAACATCACAGATGGTAGTGGAGACGGGGGACTACACACCGACAGGCGGGCGCACCAAACCATCTCCGCAGACACACTGGAAACACACGGTAGTTTTCGGTGCGGGGGAAGTTCGCTGAATTGGTGCATTTCTCCAGCCGGCTTTAGGGCTCCTGCGCTGGAGTTTGGCGACATGCAGCGCCCCCTAGTGTTCAACGCGTCTGGGTAGTACAAAAGCAGACGACCCTCGCCGCCCTCCATGTGTTTTCAATTACAAGCCAGAGCGAAAGCTGGTTGTACTTAGTTTAATCGCTTTGCGGCGCGTTTAAATGACTGCATACTTAATGAAATAGCCCTTAAAATAGTTTCAGAGGCGAAACAAAATAATATCCGCTACAACAAGCCGATTTATGGGCTTTCTTTTGTGCGAGCTAGCTGTCGTGATCGTCGCGGCGTGGGGAACTATCGCCGGGTTGGGTGGTGTGACTTCCTGACGATAATTATCTTTCTTTCCTCTGGCGTGCAGTCGACAAAGGAAAGTTCACAAGTAGCATAAACAGACCGCTGCTCAGCCTGAGGTAACTGCAAAAGGTTCCTTCATCGGGAGCAAGCGAACGCGAGAAGCGCAGCCGATTCAGGCGAAGCTGTTGGACTGGCACCGCCTTGAAAGCGAGTGAAAATTTAGTTTCGCATTTTCGCAAACTAAATGATTCTTGCTTAAAATTTTACGCCACACGGTTTACGAATGGCAGGGTACAGTATGCTGGGAGTAGGTGAGGCAATACCGTAAAACAAAGAAATTGAGCACAAATAAAGGACGCGAATCAAGCACCGAATCGCACGTCCGTTGCCTGCTTCGATCTGTACTTGTAAATTTACATAACATAACGCAGCCGTATACACGGTGCGCGGCCCAAGTATTTACATACGATCGTCACTCATTGTGTTGATTATCGTCGTCGTTAACAATCTGAATGCGGACACGCCAGTTTTGTCCTCAAATGGGGCTAGACGGCGAGACAAGAACAGAGAATTGATTGCTTGCAGTTGCATTGTCCCCCTTCTTCACACTTCGCCAGATTATTGTCAGCTATTATTGGCAATTCGCTAAATTTTTCCTCCTTGTCTTCAAAGCCCCCCCCCCCCCCCCCCCTTCCCACTCGATTTGCCGTCCAGCCCTCCGCCGTGTCCGCTTCATGCAACTCGGTCCTACACCTCAAAACGCTGCTTGACGGTTTTTCTAGCTTATTAAGTGCCAACTGGGAGTATATGATGCAAGAGCGTAATTAAATAAAGCGAGAGCAAACAAGGAAAGAGAGCGGCCCCTTTGTTCGCCCGAACACTTCGTATAACGGCCATTATTTTCGGGATCACAAAACATAGATCACGCTTCCGACGTTCGCTGCATTTTGTCATTGAGCCACACAAAAAGTGGCAGTCTAGTTCTGCACCATGTATTCGCAACGACGACGCAAACCAGTAGTGTTTAAAGAAAATGCACGCATAAGTGCGCAGATGCGCAAAAAGCACGGCGCACCGCAGCGGATGATGAGCCTGCGGCCCGCGAGACTCACTGGCTTTTAAGCGCGATGATGGTCGATTGCGTTACTCTTCTTTTTTGATCGGCTGTTGTGGAAGAGTCGTTAGCAAGAAGTGTATTAATTTAAACAAGAAGCTTTCACTTCAAATTTCTCTTCATACGACTCATCGATCGGTGAACCTGCGAGTGGCAGAGCACCGTCACCGTCCCAGCACTTTCGTCGTCGACTCTGTAAACGTATTTAGCGCTGCAAAGGTTTTTTTCCTCATGTCAGGTTGATCGCCGGAGGAAATCGGACGCGTCGGGGATGGGCTGGAGGGAGACTATGTCGCAAAACAGTCGGCAGTATCGAGTTCATTTTGCTTCTGTCAACACGGGATCCTATGGGACCCCCGCAGCTGTGTACTACCCGGAAGTACTGCTCGGAAGCCGGTTTCGCCGCGCCCCCTGGGTAGCTCGGGAGCCCTTTTCAGAAAAAGTGCAAAAAGCAGGCGCATCAGCGTAGCGAATTCGTTTCATCAAGATCAACGGCCGCAACGCCTTCGTTACAAGGAGGTCGCGAACACGTGGGTTACTATGAGTCTGGAAAGGGGGAATTGAAAAAACTTCGTTAAATCCAGGAATTCATTGCATCAATCCAGGATTGCATCAATTGCATCAAACAATTCATCACAAATCCAGGAATGCCTTACATCCAGGTTTAACTGTACATTACAACTTACAACAGGGATTTTCTGGGATGCCCGTCTGAATAGGCCAATCTGTGACCATCAGGGCACGAGCAGACCATTATAGCCTCTTACGTAGCGAATTGTATAGTATACTAATTTACTATAGTAATTTACACACCCGCCGCGGTGGCTCAGTGGGTAAGGCGTTGCGCTGCTGAGCACGACATGGCGGGTTCGATTCCCGGCCACGGCGGCCGCTTTTCTGACGGAGGCGAAAAGCAAAAACGCCCGTCTGTACGAGATTTGGGTGCACGTTAAAGATACCCAGGTGGTCAAAATTAAACCGGAGCCCTCCACTACGGCGCCCCTCATCGCCTGCGTTGCGTCGGCGCGATAAACCCTAGAATCAATCAATATATAGTAATTTACAGGTTCAATAGACGGACAAGAGGTGAACCCAGGATTCGAGAAGCACTGGTAATTTTGCGAGAAATTGAACACGATTATGGGTACTGGCCTTCAGAACGGCGGACGTTGCACAGCAATGTGTTCGAAATAAGTCAGCGTGGTTAGAACCCCTGCCAGGCGCCGGCCCGGGAGAGGCTTTCACCTTATTTTATCCTGTGATGGGTTGAGAACCAACCCTCTACCGCAGTCGGGGTTTAGCGCGTTAAACCACTAGGCCAGAACTTCGGTGAAGCACTCGGTTTCGATAACAGAACTGACGTACAAGAAACGCAATTCCCGTAACTCATGTACGAAGTAACCTAAAGGAAATTCTCTTAAGCTTGAGCTTAGTCCGGTGGTGTAAGCAAAAAAAAAAAAAAAAAAAAACTGTGCCGCCTGTAAAGGGTGCAGCACCGCAGATAGGGCATTATAACAGTGAAGCCCGCTTTAGAGCCTGCTCGAGTGTGATCACAAGCGGCATACCCGTATGCGCACCCCTTACGATATTATTTTAAAGGTGATAGCCTTTCTTGGGCTACTATAACGCAAAAATATTGCCGCAGCTTGCCCCAGTGGTGCAAGGTTGGAGAAACAGCGGATCTGGTGGTCCACCTAGCTTCTTCCCTCTGGGATCCACTGTCAGTGGGGGGGACCGACCGGAACGGCCTTGTAAAATCCGGCTGAACTTGGCCTCACCCCTCAACACCTAGCCTAGCCTAGCGTAGCAAGAACATCGCAAAATCTATCAAAACTTAGCCGTCTAATAAAGCCTAGCAAAGTTTAGAAAAACTGGAAGAAGATATAGGTCGGGGTACAGCTCCGCTGTTTCTCCAGCTTTGCACCACTAGTGCAAGCGGCGCCAATTTTTGTACTAATCTTATACGTAAGAACAACTACGCAAAGCCCGGCGAGGGTAATGTCGTGAATCTTTGTGGGGGTATTCTATGGCCATATCACCAAAGGCAGGAAGACGCAAGGATCACTGCGCTCTACACAGGCTCCGCAGGGGGACCACAATGTGGTGATTAGAGTGGCGGCAGGCTCGGTCAGGATGTGCGGATGGCGGCCAAGAATGGACGAGATCAGCGTATTCGACGCTGCTGGACGCCCGAAGATTTATCGCACACTGCAGCGGAATGCCTGCGCTATAGAACCGACTAGCCAAAGATGGCGTCGTTTGTGATACTCAAGCGGGCAGCGCATTGGTTGATTAATCAGCATGAGGGCCATGCATGATGTGAAGAAACTTAGATTAAGAACATTCCACCAAGTGTGAAAGCAGATAGCCATAACCTCTCGGGAGAAGGACGGGTCATGCCATGTATTGATGGGCATGGGAGCTGGGAGAGGCTAATCACGGTGCTAGTTAAGGGAGCAAGGCCGTACAACGCCCTCTTTAGTATTCGACTCTGGGTGAAGACAAAGGGCTCGAACAACTTGCGCACTTGGTGTAGAATTCTCCACTACGGAGCGATGATGTTGCGTAGTGTAGATGAATACCCTTTTCAGAATGGTCACCGCACACTCCCGCAAACCGAACGAGTCAACCGATGCTACCTCACGTCCGCTTGTAAGTACTCCTCCCAGATAGCGAAATGCCCTAGAAATATTTTACGAGAGTTTCATTCGCAGGTGCCCTCCTGGCGTGCCCGGAAAGATTGTACTACGGCTTGTTCTGTAGCAGCTCCTTTATCTTATGGGGAAAGGGGCAACTGCAGTGCAAACGGACCGTGCACACTACTGATAAGGGTTCTTGTGTATGATGATTGCCTCTCGCCCCCCAATTATGCGTTCTGTAGGCGTTGCATGCTTTTGGGAATGCGACACCAAAGAGCAGAGCCCTGATTGACAACTGCTCAAAAAGGAAAACTGTGAACTTAAAACTGTGAAGTGTGAACTCAAAAGGAAAACTCACCGACAACCACTTAAACAGCCTTTTTGAAAAAGCCCCAGAATTAGAAGCCAACGAACAAATCGAAAACGAGGTCCTGTGCACTAGAATGGCGCATGTTTCCCGTTAGGTGTAAGTACGCTAAGGGCAACATATAAGGTACCGTAATTAGTCGGTTATAACGCTAATGTTTTTCTCAATTTTCGCTGCCTGAAGTCAACCCTCGGGGTATAATCGAATACCAAAACTGGAGTTGTCTAAAAAGTGCAATGATGCGCCCGATTCTCTTCGACGGCTACAGTTTTGTTCATTTCGGGACACGTGTTGGCAACATGTGCAAGAGCCATTTGGATCCCTTACAAGCCAATACCAGCTCTCTTCGTTTTCTTTTCGTTTTGTTTTTTAAAGCGGCGTAGTGGCGGTGTTGAATGCGTGCGCACCGCTGTGCCTGTTTTTGCACCGTAGTGTGTGGAAATCTCCGTGGGTTACGTTGCCCTCAAGTGTTTCGGCTCGTCTTCGGCTCCCCTTGCGATGGCAACGTGGCGCGCTCAGTACGACGCCCGTTTTAATAAACCCGCTATTTCACGGTTGACGAAATCGGCAATTCAGCTGCTGCCGGAACACTTGACGTGAAAGAATCGACCACCCGCGGATGGCGGCTGCAATGGGAACACGAGCGAACACGGCCGAAAAGGCTTCCTTGGTCCTCGCCGTAGCAGCTACGTCGAATAAGAGAAGCGTGTTGCTGATGTCACAGTGAGGCGCAACCGCCTTATATCGGTCAGTGTTGAATTGATACAGGTGAAAGTAAGCGATGCCGCGCAGCAGATTGGCATCCCGCGAACGAAGTTCAAAGCGTCAGAGGTGGGCGTCTAGTCGCAGTGCTTGAAAAATAAATGTGCTTTTCCATGGGTGGCCTCGTGTGAGTAATTCGGTGGTTGTTTTTTTTTTTCTTGACGCAACAAAGCCGCCCCTGACGTTACTTTCGCGGTTTTATTTTTTTCTTTTTGGCTCCAATGAAAAGTCATCCCGCACGTTACAATCGAGTAAATACGGTAATATAACGCAAGGCTCCAAGCAGCGTGACGGTGTTGGTGGTGAAACCTCACGCACCGGCTCTAAGTTTAACCCGCGTTGATTAATTGATTGCAGCGTTTAACGCGCCGCCGCAACGCAGGCGATGAGGCGCACCGTAGTGGAGGGCTCCGGATTAATTTCGACCGCCTGGGGATCTTTAACGTGCGCCTAAATCTCGTACACACGGGAATTTTTGCTTTTTAGCCTCCATCAGAAAAGCGGCCGCCGCGGCCGGGAATAGAACCCGCGACATCGTGCTCAGCAGCGCAACGTCTTAGTCACTGAACCACCACGGCGGATAAGCACCCGTGTAACCCACATGTTATCGATGCGAGCCTCAACTTAAAGATCAGGAATGAGTGATTGGCGGGAGACCACAAGTGACGTCACATGCCCGATTCGCACTGTTCGCGGGAAAGTCAAACAACGCATGTCAGCATGCTATATTACGCGCGTCGTTGCCGGTTCACCCCTGCGCGTTCCTCTTCGAGTATCCGGGCGTTGCACTGGTTGGAACGTAATCTCGCCGGCTACCCCAAAGCTGCCTAGCCATGTTTCGTAGATTTCTTTGCAGTCGCGGACAACAAAACCAATAAGACAACCACCGGCGACCCATACCTGTCCTCCAGTGTCATATTCTTCGAGGCGTCCACGAGCTCGGGAAAGTTTCTTGTCGAGTTGATTCCAGGTAAGACACTGAGTGACGGTCACACTCGAATACGGCGGACGTTGCTCGTGAGCCACATCGCATCGATATGAGAGAACAAAGGGTATACGAAGCAGAAAGGTGCGAGATCTATATTTACCTTCGGATTGAAACAAAAGACATAGGCATGCAACGCATTCGTAGATACCGGCTGAACTCGTGCACAGATATCAGCAGGAGCGGCAAAAGTGATATGCGTCAGAAATAACAAAAACGGACTGCCGGCGCGGAGAAATGGTACGTGCGAGCGAAAATGTCAAGTGCCGGAGACAAAATGGCGGAATGCGTTGAAAGGGACATTGAAGTGAATTAGTTGCACTCCTATTCGTGGCGGCATAGTTTACCCTAACTTGTGTAACCTTCCATTTCACGATTTGGAGAAACCCACAGCCTAATTTTGTTTATTAAGCTGGGAAGAGGGGACACTATGCGCGCTTAGCAACTTCCTCACCGACTGTATACGTACCACTGCGACATTGCACGATTAAAACAGCGCAAGGTACAAGACACCAGTAAAAAAAGTAGAAAATCTTCGGCCCAGCGCGTCGGGGCACCGCATTACGTGTTACTTTTTTGTTTTCTTTTTCTACGCGACGCTCGGCGAAGTTAATTGTACCTCCCCGTGTTCTTTCAGATCGCTCCGGCACGAGTACTATTGCCCGCGGGTCGACTTCCGCGAGAGTCAATTGCGAGGTCGTCGACGTCGTTCCTTGACGGACGACGCAGGCACTTCCCCCCTGAGCGCTCCGCGGATCCGTTACATCCGCGTAAAAAAGCCAAGCCAAGCCAAGCCAAGCCAAGCCAATCCAATCTAATCCAATCCAATGCCCCTCGCGAGAGAGTGTTATAGCGCCGAAATCGCGCCACCACACGAACGCGTGATGTTGACGTCACGATCACGCCACAGATGTTAGCGACCGGAGCGCGCGCGAACGAGAAATTGGGCCCATCTCCCCGCGAGGGGGACTCGAGTAAATGCGTCGCATAGGGGTGGGTGTATTGCGTTAACGTTTAGTGTTTGGGGAGTTGGTGGTAGTGAATGCGTTGTATCAGCAGCTTCTTGACGTAGTTTGAATGAGTCAAAGAAATTTCGTCATTCTTGCGTGTTTCGCTTTGTTTACAAAGCAAGAAACGCAAATGCTTGCGGAGTTGTTAACTAACTAACTAACTAACTAACTAACTGACTGACTGACTGACTGACTGACTGACTGACTGACTGACTGACTGACTGCAACGGCTTACTTGCACGAATGCTTTGCTCTGTGGACAGCCAATGCACTCGCCATTTGTACAAGTGCGGCACGCACACACACAGCTGGCTGGCGCCGCATCTTTTCGAAGTGCTACGACTTGTGCCGCGCCTCCGCCAGATGGCGCCACGGGTCCCGCGACCGAGAGAAGACGCAGTGAAACATCCCCCTCGCGAGGGGCACGATCAAATGCAGAGCATTTCCGGGGGCGCATGACGTTAAGTAGTTTGCGTTACGTTAATGTTGTTGCACTTTTGGCAACTGCTGACGAGAGAGCGCGTTGAATGCGTCAACGATTTAAGGCGCGTTCGTAGCGTCCCATTCTGTGTCGGCTTTGTGGCGCAGTGGGTAGAGCACCATGTATATTGCGTTCCGCCCGCAGGGTCGAGGGATCGAAACCGGGCGCCAAATAGTATTTTTTTATATAGTAGGGACAACGACGGTGCAGACTACGGACGTCAACGCGGGTGACATCGTGAGTTACTGAAATGCTCTGCATTTAAAATTCCGGGCCATGTCCATTAAAGTGAAACCTGGGAAGGGGCGAAGCATGCAGTGTATAAGTGTATTCGTGGCGCCTTGGCGTTTATGCCAACAGAGATGAAACCATTGGGAGGTAGAGGTATGCAGCTTTGCTGTAAAAGACTTGTGTTTTTGAAGCTTGCAGCATTCCAGCGGGAGGTGTAAACGAGTGTCCCAGTATTTTGCAGCGTTGAACAGTTTCGCGTGGACCTTGAAGGGCCGTGGTGCGCAAGCGCGAGGAGCATTGAATTGGATTGGAAATCCAATACAATTGGAGTACGCGTGTGTAGAGAATTGGGCCTGCACATTCGCCGGTCTGCGCATTACAGAGGAGTGACGTCATAGCCGCGACAGAAACCCAGCTGTGCGCCTCGGTTGCGCTGTAGCCAAGTCTGACGCTGCGCAGGAGCCGCTTGACAGCCGTTTCGCGTGGCTTCTGGAGAGCTGCGCTGCGCATGCGCGAGGAGCAGTGACTGGACTGGACTGGACTGGACTGGACTGGATTGGATTGGACTGGACTGGACTGGACTGGATTGGACTGGATTGGACTGGATTGGACCGGATTCGATTGGATTCAATTGGAAATCGTTTTAGCAGCAGTAAGCATGATAATCAGCTAATCCTAGACAACCAGGAAACCTAAGAATAACCAGCTGAACCTTAGCTCACGCTACGTATATCCTGGAATAGCAGAGCTAAGCCACTGCTAATTTTTTTAGTACGCCTTACGAAGCTTTCCAGCGAGAGGCGTAAACGAGTGTCCCGGCCCCTGCGTGGGAGCGGCCCGTGACTGTCACGGACTCCCCTTGATAGGGGTGGTCCAAGGCAGTGTCTCAGGACCTGAATAAAGTTCTTTGTCTGTCTGTCTGTCTGTCTGTCTGTCTCTCTGTCTGTCTGTCCCGGTGTTTTTTAGTACGTGTTACGAAGCATTCCAGCGCGAGGCGTAAACGAGTCTCGTGGTGTTTTTTAGTAGGCGTTACGAAGCGTTCCAGCGCAAGGTGCAAACGAATGTCCCGGTATTTTAAAGGTATTCCGCTCCGCGACCCGCATTGCCTATGCACATCTATGCTCGCGCCACCCGATGTTACAAAGCTTCCCGCGCAGTGTCCTCCGGCGCTTCACGGTACCGATCTGGTCATCAAGACAAGTTGCCGTTTTACATTTAAGTGCAAAGCCCTTTAAGTGCTCGCCTTGTCGTCGCAGCTCACTGGGTGGACCCAAGTAGTGCCCCGTGTCGTACCGTCGTAGCGGCGTCCCATATACGTTCGAAACTTCTGAACCACTACCGCTTGTCATGCATCTCCTCATTGTTTAGCGCAAAGAAAACTGCAGGTACTTTTGAAGCAAAATATGCGTAATTAACCAGCAGCGCCCGCGTTCATTTAGTTAGGAACGTTAGTTGGGTTCGTTTTTACGATAGTAAGCGAAAAAATTAAAGCCGTTCCACTCAATGTGAAAGCTGTCGGAAGTGCAGAGCAGTGATTCGCCATAATGGGCTGTAGCGCCGTTATCCCCCCACTGCAATCACCCAACGCATTTCACATTTCCCGCCTTCGCAGTGCTGGAGCGTCCCCTGCTTGAAACTGCGCCAGCGGGAGTTCTGTTCTTTTCAAGACGATAGTCTTTCTTGGGCTACTTCAACCCAGAAATTTTGGTCTATCTGTATGTCTGTCTGTCTGCCCGTCTGTCTGTCTGTGACTCGATTCAGCCACCCGGCCAAAGTAAAATGCATACTGTGCAATAGTCTTATATACTCACAGCCAAATGTGAGCGTCTAAGCCTGGTTTATATGTACATACTTGTCAACTTTGCTGAACATGAACAAGAAATGACGCAAATATAGGACCGAAAATTAATACACAAGGGATATTTACAGTGTTCCTTTATTTAAAAAAATTCATGGATGCTTGGTTTTTTGGTAGCAAATGATATTCTACATCAACTGCAGAAAACCGCCGCCTCCTGTTGCCTGGGCCACCTCCTGGCGGCATATGAGAAATCACGCGGCAACAGCAACGAAAGGTTCCACTAGCTCGGTTCCACGTTCTGCTTGGAACACACGTGGAGCACGGCAACGCGGTTCTATAAACTTTGAAGTCGGCCGCCTCGATTCACGCGCGTCTCCGTCGTACTGCAGCGCTGGCAGTGAGGAACCCGGCCTGTAGCAGTGGAACACGGTAAATTCAAATCGCCTTGAGCAAACCTTTAGTGTTTTTACCTTGGGATGAGCGCGACGGTACTGGAAGAGCATGAGAGGTGAATGGGAAAGCAAAGGGGGGGCATTTCCTTGGGAAATGTCTACAGAGACTATCGTCTTTTGACGACATTTGCAACGAAAGGAGCAGATACGCGGCCAATTTTTTTTTGTGCTCGCTTTAATTTAGTATGCTGGAGCTGTTTTGCGTCATTTCGAACGCGCAATTTTTTTCTTGCGAGGTTGGAGACTTTCTGCGGCATTTCGAACCCGCCATTTTTTTTCTTGCGCGGCTCGAGTTTTTTTGCGTCATTTCTAACTCTCAATTTTTATCTTGCGAGGCTGCTTTTTTTCGCTTACTATCGTAAAAAGCAAACCAACGAGCGTTCATAGATAAATGAACGTGGGGGCTGCCGGTTACATACACAGATTTTGTCTGAAATGTACCTGCAGTTTTCTTTTGCACTAAGTAATGGGGAGATGTATGACAAGCTCCAGTGGTTCACGATGTTCGAACGGTTATGACTATTTAAACCGCGTGATTCTCGAAGCCTCAGAGTGACCCCCTGACGATGGCACATCAGGCTCTACTTGGGTCCGTTATCTCGCTGCACCGCCTGATTCCGGCAGTCGCATAGACCGTTAGCGAGCTACGACGACGAAGCGAACCCATACAGTGCTCTGCACTTAAAAAGTGGCAGTGCAACGCCGGCACGTGCGGGAGGAAAAGCAAGCACAAACAGAAGAGAACTCCCGCTGGCGCAGTTTCAGGCAGGGGCGCGCGAGCATTGCGAAGGCGGGAAATTTGAATTGCATTGGAGAAACACCCGTTGCATTAATCAAAAGAAGAGGGAGACAGGGCGGCGAAAAGCTTGATGGGTGGTAGCAGTGAGCGGATAACGGCGCTACAGTCCATTATGGGGAATCAGTGCTCTGCACTTCCGAAAGCTTTCACATTGAGTGGAACGGCTTTATTATTTTTTTAATGTCGCTTCACTTCTGCAGTCATACCGGTGACGCCGCATATAGTCCAAACTCAAGCTAAGCTTCGCTCGTCCTCCCCCGTCACAGAGTGTAATGGCTCATGGATTTGTCAATTTATAGTATAGACTTTTTGCCTATTCCAGCGCAGCTACACAGTTGCAAAATTCTGGCAGCATGGCAAATTTCGCCTCGTAGAATAGCTATAGAACGTCGTAAAAGCCGACAAAGCCAGAAGTACTGCGCTACTATTGAGGCGATGGGACTACATGTAGAGCACTGCGAAAAATTGGAGAAAAACGATATAAAAGAAACGTACTGTGAAAATCAACCCCTTTGGAAAAAAAGGTGGTTCGAGACTTGATCCCACCGAGTGCGGGAAGCACGTGGCCTTTTATGATGCATTACGCAGTACTATATATTTCATTATTAGGTTTAGCGCGCCGACGCTGCACAGGTGGTGAGACGCGCCGTAGTGGAGGGCTCCGCATTAATTTTGACCCCCCCCCCCCCCCCGGGGATCTTTAACGGGAGCAGAATTCTCGAACACAGGGGCGTTTTCGCTTTTGGCCACCGTCAGAAAAGCCGTCGCCGCTGCCGGGAAACGAACCCGCCTCCTTAGGCTCAGCAGCCCAATACGGATCACTTTAGGCTGTTGCAACAAACACTAGCCTCCATACACACAACCCTACCTCACAACAAGAACGACACTGGCACCGCGTGATCCATAATAATTAATACGCTTCGCCAGCTTGCCCAGCTGCACTTATTTAATCCTGATCACTACTCCCATCCTTCGCGATTTCGCGGGGAACCCTGCGACCAAAGGGCGCGATCATTTTCCACTAATTTTCCCAACCCCTCCCTTTTTTCCCACATCCGAGCGTCGGCAATGAGCCTTGGTGAGCTGCGGCCAGGAAGGACTACCAGCCTCGGCTGGTCCACAGGGCTGTCGATACCATCCGCGCTCAAGGCATATTGGACTGAGGACGCCTCGTTAAAGCTTCAATACAAGAAAATCTCTTGCTATCAATAAGAGTTCATTATCTCTCTCTCTCTCTCTCTCTCTCTCTCTGCAGTGATATACTGCGCGTAATTAAAAGCAAGCAAATCGTACAACAGGGCGTATTCGCTTGAGTAATATATTGCCCCGTGAACTTTATATAGCATCTGTCTTTATAGCGATCTTTATAAAAGCAATTCCGATAGATTTGTAGGAAATTTTAACATCTCGCTTCAATTGGAAAGCCAACGTATGAATCAAGGTATCGACCACGTGATTCAATGAGTTGCAGCAAAGCTGTGCCATTGTGGCTGGTGACAGACAACTGAACGACCCAAACTTTTGAGCCTTTACCCCTTTCTCTTTCGACACCCTTCCTTCCGCTGAACAAACTCCCATCAGCGCGTGATCAGCGGGTTTAGACTCCACTGATCAAGATCCAGTTTCAACAGCAAGATAAAATTCACGTATACCCGCGCGCTTATGCGAATGGAGACAAAACCGACGTGGCTCTACGCACCGCCCAAGAACTACGCGCTTCGGTGAACAGCCAACCCATTTCCGCGGGCGAGCCTTTTCTTCCTGTTTTATAAGCAAAAAAAGAAGAACAAAACAAATACAGGATAGACTAGGAAATGAAGAGGGCATGAAAAGATGGCTCCGAGAAGCGCGGCCATTGTTCGGTTTTGCGTTTCCACTGCTGCCTCTATTACCTACTACAGCACCGACACGAATATATATACACCCGCGAGGCGCGCAAAGCCTATTTGGGCTAGATAGAGCCGAAAAGAGAGAAGAAACGAAGTTAAAAAGTTCTTCGCGCTAGCTTTTGAAGATGACGGCAGCGGGGCTATTGTGGTGGGGGATGAAAAGAACGACGTTCAACACCGGAACACGCCCTTTAAGTCGATAGAGGGCGACGCGTGCGTGTATATATATATATATATATATATATATATATATATATATATATATATATATATATATATATATATATATATATATATATATATATATATAGATAGAAAGGCCGGCTGTCTATAACGCCATGGAGCAGGCACAGGAGGATGGTCAGGTTTTTTTCTACAGTTAGTGAAGTTAACATTTTTAAATTTACGTCAGAAAGAACGAACGGAATAAAAACACGAACCCAGAGTGGGGACCGAACCCACGCCTTCCAATTTGATCTCGTATGCCGAATTGGTAAGGTTTCCGAGATCAAATTGGAAGGCGCCGGTTCGGTCTCCACTTTGGAGGCGCGTTTTTCTTCCTTTTTTTTCTTTCTTACGTTAATTTAAGAATGTTTACTTCACTAACAGTAATGAAAAACAACCAGTCCCCTATGCATCCTTTGGTGTTGTAGACCGCCGGAATGTCTTTCCTCAACGAGCCCCTCATTTCCTTTATATATATATATATATATATATATATATATATATATATATATATATATATATATATATATATATATATATTCATACACACAAACATTAATACATACATACAGACAGACGGAAAGTGGGAAACAGCTCCGGATAATAGAGACGAAGGGAATAGAGGCTGCTTTTAACGAAGAGCTTTCCGACAGCCTTTATATGGCGCCGGCGGATACGCACTGATGACGATTTGAACGGTCGTCTCTACCCTGTCTTCCCCTTCTGTGCAGATTATGACGGTGGAGCGGCTTCGATTGCGCTGCATAATGTTACCTGACGCCGATTTCCGGCCTGACTGTGGTCGATGATATATGCAGCCTCTGCTATAGTTAAGGAAGCAAAACCACCTCGAGAGGGCAGTGGCCTGGAAAAAGTGTCTTCTGGCGCTCGATAAACGGCATTTCCGCCGACAAAGAAGGGAGGCTGAATGAAAGGGGGGGGGGGGGGGGGGGCATACAAGGAATATACATTATTTCGAAACTGCACCAGTAAAGCAGAAGTACAGGTGAGCCGTACCATTTCACTGCCGTATCAAACGAAAATGAGAAAATCCAGTTACCCATCGGCAATAGCCCGAAGAAAGTTGCCGAAAAGCTGCTTTTCAACGTCATATGGGGGAATAGCAGCCGCCATTCTCCTGACTGCGCGCTTCCACATACCTTCACGTCGTCACTGTTCACTATATATTCGGTACGAAGGATTTTATCAAAGGGTTTTCTTTTCCGCATACGGAGAATAAACCACCCAGCACGGAAACAATTTGTCCTATATCGCTAGATTTCTGCATCGAGAATAGAAATATACAATCACGGCCGCAGAAGTTGGGTAAGAAAGGGGCAGATGTCAATACAGTTGACTCGTGATACTTCAAACTCTTAGGGACACCAGGATTTTGTTTGAATTATCCGAAGTTGGAATTATCAGAACTTCTCTTATACAGTCAAATCTCGGTACAACGAACACCACATTAACGAACTTTTATGATTAACGAGCATTTAAGAAAACTCACGCCTACTGCTTGGAATTTTAATGTAAAATTATTTCAGTACTACGTACTTCAGAATAGCGAACTTTTCAAAATAGCGATTGTTTTATTTAGGTCCGTGCCATGTTAACAACGCCTCAGTACTACGAACTCTTATTTTCAAGGCCGGAGGCTCTTAGATTTCCGTTAAACAATCGCGGCAACCGGAGCCGTATGCTACTAGGCGATACGGCAAAGCGCAGCTCAGGAGAGGACATCTTGCAACTTGCTCCGCGAATGCGTGAGCCGATGCGAGAGCGAGAAAAAATAAGGCGATGGAAAAGAAAAAAAAGTGAAGCATGGGTGGCCTCCACCGTCCAGAAAGGCGCGGCTGCGCTATTCGCTCCCAACCCCAAGTTTTTCTACGTTCCGCCGCTGCGCGGGTGGCTTGCTGGATCTTCACAGACATCAGCGTAGCTGACAACAGAGTACATTCTCTAGAGCGTGAGGATGGAGAAGGCAGCGAGGACGGCATGAACGACGACGCCTCTGAGGGTGCCGCGCTAGCACTCGAAGACTGCGACGAGTACGTGACGACTGCGGATGTGCTGGACAGCATACTGTTACGAATCAGCTCGCCGCAGTGCTTTGTGCAGCCCTCCTCGGCTGTGTGGCGAAGCCTCCACTACGTGTGCCTTTCAAGCTGGCCCCCCTGTCGGGGACTCACGCTTGCAGCCGACGGATCCAAACACGCCGCTACACGCCCAGAAAAGTCGGATCGCTGGCGCTTCGCTGCCGGTGTGATTCAAACTTTGGTGGCGGCCGACGCAACACGCAGAGACTTGTCCGAAGGACGCGGAAGCCGTTGCGGAGACCTCCTCTCTCCCTTTTCTCGGACTCAGCGTGCGCCGCAACTACCGACCACTCACGAACTCTGGAAAGAGCATTGTGTGTGTCTGTACCGTTTGTGTCGTGGGAACAAGCTAGAGGGAACGCTGTTTGACCGTTAGCGCTTTGGGTATAAATAAGACCCCGCAAGCGCTGTTGTTCATTCCTGTTTCAGCAGTGAACCAATGCTGTCACTCTGCTCGAGTTCTGTACTGTAACCTCGCCTGTCGGGGTATTGTTCTTTGGCTTCGGCTCATCTCTCGCCATGCAGTAAAATGCAGTAAACAAGTTAAGTTTGCCTTCGGCTTCTGGTCTTCTTCGAGGCAGCAATATTGGCTGGCCGCTCGCTTCACCACGCTACCACACGCATGTCGGAGGCGACGGAGCTCGGCTCGGGTACGCCTTCTCGTATGCAACAATACGAAAGCTCCGCACATTTCCGGGGAAAAACCTCACGGACACTGAGTAAGTCCACAGGAATGTGGAAGAGTTGCAGTCATTCGTGCTAGGAAGCTTGTGCTGCACGCACCAGAAGAAAATTGCCAACTACTTAAAATAAACGTGCATTGTTTCATGATCCCTTGTGCATTGTTTGTGATAAATGACTCCAACGATGCACTGCTGTACAGGTAGGTCGTTTTAGGCATTGAAATATCATTTATTGTCTTAAATTTTGCGATTTTCGCTACAACGACCTTTCAGAATAACGAGCGCGGTCCTCTGAAGTTTGTTATATCGAGATTTCACTGTGTATGACTCTTGGAGAGATGACAGCGCACAGGCCTTTATTTTAATAACATTTGTCCAATTTCTAAGCGTTTTTAAACCCTAACTGCACAGAGTAAACACAATGGATAGGCGTATGGTGCACAAGCCGAATGCCGTGCGCGTAACTTTCGCAACCGCCGTGTCGTTTTTCTTTTTTCGCTGACACGCGACACGCGAATGCGTGATTGTGCGTTTTCCTTTAAAAGACGATAGTTTTTCTTGGGCTACTTAAACCCAGAAATTTTGGCCTGTCTGTATGTATGTCTGTCTGTCTGTCTGTCGGTCTGTCTGTCTGTGACTCGATTCAGCCACCCGGCCAAAGTAAAATTGATATTGCGCAAAAGTCTTATATAATCACAGCCACATGTAAACATTAAAGCCCGGTTTATATGTTCATACTTGTCAACTTTGCTAAACAAGAACAAGACATTACGCAAATAAAAGACAGGAAATTAGTGCACAAGGGATATTTACAGTGTTCCTTTAATAAAAAATTCATGGATGCTTGGTTTTTCGATAGCAAATGATATTCTACATCTACTGCAGAAAACCGCCGCCTCCTGGCGGCATATGAAAAATCACGCGGCAACAGCAACGAAAGGTTTCACTAGCTAGGTTCCACGTTCTGCTTGGACCGCACGTGGAGCACGGCCACGCAGCTCTATAAACCTAGCCGGCCGCCTCCATTCACGCGCGTCTCCGCCGTACTGCAGCGTTGGCATCGAGGAACCCGGAGTGTAGCAGTGGAACGCGGTAAATTCAAATCGCCTTGCGCAAACCTTTAGTGTGTTTACCTTGGAATCAGAGCGACGGAACAGGAACAGCATGAGAGGTGAGCGGGAAAGCAAAGGGGGGCATTTCCTTTGCAAATGTCTACAAAGACTATCGACATTTGCAACGAAAGTAGCAGATACGCGGCCAATTTTTTGTTTTTGCGACAGTGGCCCGCGTGGCTTTGGCCGCTTCGACAAGTGTAATCAGTAAATCATGCTTAGGCGTTTTTTGAGGCCTCTTGGTTGTTTTGGTTTCTAATTTGCATCGTGAAAACGGTAAATAAGGCTAGAAAGTTGAGAAACGTCACGGTCTACTTTACTTGTGATTCGTTTCGAATGTTTGTTTACTAGCAACGCCCTTTTCATTGAAAGCTTGGGGCGCTAATTTTTCATTTTTACACTGTTACGATTGTATAAGCATGCAAATTTTTAAGTAGTTGTGGGGAAGCAGTCATCATCATCATCATCATCATCATCATCATCATCATCATCATCATCATCATCATCATCATCATCATCGCCACCATCATCATCATCATCATCATCATCAGCCTATCTACGCCCACTGCAGGGCAAAGGCCTCTCCCATTATTCTCCAATTACCTCGGTCCTGTGCCAAATGTGACGAATTTATCCCCGCAAACTTCTTGATCTCATCTGCCCATCTAACTTTCTGCCGCCCCCTGCAACGCTTGCCTTCTCTAGGGATCCACTCTGTTGCCCTTAATGGCCAGCGGTTATCTTGCCTTCGCATTACATGCCCTGCCCACGTCCATTTCTTTTTCTTAATCTCTACTAATATGTCTTTAACACCAGTTTCCTCCCTGACCCACTCCGCTCTCTTCTTGTCCCTTAATGTTACACCTATCATTTTCCGCTCCATTGCCCGCTGAGTCGTTCTCAATTTAAGTTGAACCCTCTTAGTGAGCCTCCAAGTTTCTGCCCCGTAGGTGAGTACCGGTAAGATGCAGCTGTCATACACTTTCTTCTTCAGCGACAATGGTAGGCTGCTATTCATTATCTGAGAATGTCTGCCATATGCACCCTACCCCATTATGATCCTTCTAATTATCTCTGCCTCATGGTTGGGATCTGGGGTCACAACTTGGCCTAAGTAGATATATTCGCTTACCACTTCCACTGCCTCGCCACCTATCTCAAACTGCTGTGCTGTCCCGAGTAGATATTTTTTAATATGGATTCGCAAAAAGTACGAATTACCGGAATGACGGAGTTTGTATTAGGCGCCTTTTAAATACATTGAAAGGATTGCGGGCCATCGAACAGTTTGAATTTTGTTTTAATTGTGAGAGGTTTAGTTATCGCGAGTCTACTGTAGCACGAAAACGGGCATCCCCGTCCCTTATATTTTACCCACTGCTGTTCGCGACACTCCAAACTTAGGGTAATGAAACGCGCTTTATGGAGCACGTCTAAGCGTTTTTCTGAAAGCAAATGTAATGCGGGGACAGACGAACGTACAATAAATTTATCTGACCCCTTCTTCCGGGAAGGTATGTTTTTTAACAAGAGCCCTACTTCATGCGGAAAATACGATTAGTGAAGCTGCCTCCCTATCTCTGGTAGTAGTATTTACACAAGTTTTCGTTTGGGTTGTACAGGCTTAATACGCTATCCTTGCACCCGCACCTACGGCAATGGTTAGCAAGGTGGCCAGCTCCCATCTGCGCACTCACAGCTGCGCGGTGCTACACTTTTTTGGTGAGAGAAGGGGTGTCTCTTGACCATGCGCAGTCGTCGACTGCTGTGCACACGTGTCCGTAAAGATCATGTCCTGTAATGTGACCAGGCATTGTTTATGCTTCAATGTAAATAGTGATAAGAGCGAGTGCAAAGATTGCGCCGTTTCATTTCCACGAAATTAAGTGCTTGTTTTTTTCTTTTTTCGAATCATGTACATATATGCGGGTTTCTTGTTTCCTTTTGCACAAACCAAGTTGAAGTCTAGCGTGTGTTTCGTCTTTAAAGTTCGTCTTTAAAGACGAAAGACGTGTCTTTCGTTTTTAAAGTGTGTTTCGTGAGTCAGTCTATTAATCTGATGGTCTCCCAGGATGGAGCCCTGTGCCTCGTAGATGTTGCGGTCGGGCGTCTCTAAGGCCTGGGCAAGTCCACAGCAGGTGTTCAACGTCAGCTCTTGACGCAGCAAGCACACACAAGGGGCAAGAGTCCAACCGCTTTTCCAGGCGCAATGCGAATTGTGGAGTTGGCGTCAATAAAAATGCTTATTTATTGAGAGAGTGAGTGAGAGAGAACGATCTTCAATGGTGTGCTGGAAATGAGCAAGATAAAAATCCGTCATTCATGATTTGCAAGCACTTAGAAGAGCTTTTGCGACCGAAATAGCCCTGAGAGGGCGCTTTAGCCCTTTGCGACACGCACTAGGATGTAGCCGTCAGAAAAATTTGAAACTGCCTGTGTATGTTTATGATAACCGAAATTTCGCTTAAAAATCCTAAAGAACTCGATATCGTAAGAAGTTAACAAATTAAGGGGTGTCTTAATTGTAAACACGCTATCGTAAACGTGACCACCGTTCCCTAACCATTGCTACAATAGAAAACGTATACACAATATTGTGATCTCTAGCCCTTACATATCAAGGTAACAGCTTCAGTTTTGCTTTAATAAACGTTTTAACTAGATAGAAAACGTAAAACCGAGAACACCTACTTGACGCGCGACGATTTCGCGTGTCAAGTAGGTGTTCTTGAACAGCTCGGTAGGTGTTCAAGAACACCACTTGAACCGTACAGCCAGCATTCGCATTTCCCGCCGTAGAGTGGGAAATGCGAATGATGGCTGAGCGGTTCAAGTGGGGAAGACGACGATTGTAATTTACGTGTACAATTGTAGAGCCTCCCAAATGTTTAATAAAATAGCTGGAGCGTCGAGCGACCGGCATGTCAGTGCCTTATCACGGTGTTCAACAGCGAAATGGGTGAGAGTACGCGCATGCGGATAGGGCTATCTGCCGTATGAGCGTCGTCTGCTACGCTGTCTCTTTGAGAGTGCTACACTCCCTGCCACTGCATTTCAATGACTTTACGCCCCACGCTGCTTAGCTACCTTTGGCGGTAGCGAAAAGACCTTGCAAGATTAAAAAAAAAAAAATGGCCGCGTATCTGCTCCTTTCGTTGCAAATGTCGTCAAAAGACGATAGTTTTTATCGACTTTTGCCAAGTAAATGCCTCCCTTCGCTTTGCCGCTCACCTCTCATGTTGTTCCTCTTGCGTCGCGCTCCTCCCAAGGTAAAGACACCAAAGGTTTGCTTAAATCATTTTAAATTTCCCGCGTTCCACTGCTCCAAACCGGGTGTCTCGATGCGAACGCTGCCGTACGGCGAAGACGCGCGTTAATCGAGGCACCCTACTTCAACGTTTATAGAACCGCGTTTCCCTACTCCACGTGCGTTGCAAGCAGAACGTGGAACCTATATAGTGGAAGCTTGCGTAACAGTTGCCGGCTGATTTCCTAAAATGGCGCCAGAAGCTATAGTGGCGCGGGATACAGCAGGCGACAGCGGAGTGAATTCTTTTTCTGCAGTTGATGAAGTATTTAATTTCGCAAAAGTCAAGTATGTTTGAATTTTTATAAAGGAACACTGCAAATATCACTTATGTATTGATTTGTTGTCTCATATTTGCGTAATGTCTTGTTCTTCTTCAACAATGTTGACAAGTATGAACATTACACCGGACCAAGACGGGTAGATTTAGCTGTGACTATATAAGACTATTGCGCAAGCATTGTTTTGCTTTGGCCGGATGGCTGAATCGAGTCACAGACAGACAGACGGACAGACATACAGACACACAGACATACAGACAGACCAAAACTTCTGGGTTTAAGTAGCCCAAGAAAGACTATCGTCTTTAAAAAAACAGGGGGTGTGTTGCTCTGAGAAGAACAGCGGAGCAGACGACGCCCCGCAACAGATCGTTCTATGCGCGTGCGCGTACCCTCGCCTATTTTGCAGGTGGACACAGTGATAAGGTGCTGACATGCCGATCGGTCGTCGCTCCTGGTATATTTAAAATCTGGGAGTCTGTGCACGCCGTGTCGCAAAGGGGTAATTAGACTTGCACCTGCAGCGAAGTAGTCAGTGCTTAATGCCCATTTTGACGCTCACCAGTGGCGTGCCCACGGGCATATTTGTTTCTCCCGCTTCCTAGGGAACGTGGCCGATCCCGTGGTCTGGTTCTGAGCAAGGGATCTCATGCTCAAACCATAAGAGCGCCCCGAATGCTGCAACACCCCGGTTAATTCATGCTCGTGTGCGCCATTAGGCGGAGACGCCCGCGCAAGCAGCAACGTTTCACCCGCGCTGTTTAATTAGGTTTTCCGCGAAAGACGCACGTTGGCCTGACGTATCGCCCACGCGTAGCGGGCGAGCAGCTTGATTAAAAAACCAGATCAAGGAAAGGGTGGGAGGGTCTGGCGCAGCGAAGACAACGACGTCAGACATGCAGGCAAAAACTGGGAGGGGAGGAAAAACGGAAACAAGGATAAAAGAAGCGCGTTTCCTCGCATGCTCAATCATGGCGGAAGCCGGAAGACGCGAAGAGTAGTTGAGCCTTTGCGGGGGGGAGCAGAGATTCGATTCGTGTGGCTCCGCTGCATCGCGTGGATTCGTAGATTTGCGTGCAGGCCTCACTGTCGGCGCATTTCTGAGGACGCGACAAATGTAATTAGGAGTAAAAGACGGCGAGAATCTTACCTCACTGCGGTTAGTTGCTACTCCTGCTCCGCGATCGCCACAAGTCTTCGTCGTATTTTATTATCAGCGTTGTAATCAGCAAGCTTCGATAACGTGGCTGTCAGGAAGATGCACTAATTTCCTTCGCGGAAGCATGAATGTAGGTTGCAGTAGAGGTCCTCGGTGCACCCAACTAGCGTTGTGGAGTAATAGCTGCGCGCAGCGCCACCCTAGGTCCTATTCGAACGCATTGAAGACACGCCGCGTCGGGGCGGCGCAACGAGCTAGGTCTTTGTTCTCTCCGCCAGATTAGAGGCGACTACGGCTTGTCGTTAGACGGGTGCCTTCGTTGCTTCTGCATATGAATAATGTGTCGAGGTTCCCCTTGTGCAGCAGCACGTGCGCAAGACGTGAGCACACGAAGATACGAAGTTAATTATTGGGTCCGCGTATGCAGGCCAATGAGTCTTGTGGGGATTTCTCGGCACGTGTCTTCTTTCTGGTAGCGTATGAGAGCTGCGGAGCGTAGCCGCTGGAACGCTTTTGGCATTCTTGGTTTGCTTGGTAGGCGGAGATGCGCGTGTAGCGGGTGGAGATATTCGCACCCAGGGAAATGCGGTCAACAGCTGTGTCCTTTTTTGGAGCCTGAACGCCCCCTTTGTAGTCTTGCGGGAAGAAGAGGCCGATAACTTAGTGAGCGTACGGTAGGGGACATGCTGCTTAGATCCCCTTGGAATCGAGACGGTACTTGCAGGGTCATTCCCGGGGTCAGAAGTATAAATGGGGAAACGCGACAGTGAGTCTGCCGTGGTTGTACTATACAAAGCTATGAGGCATGCGTGCGATTCGTTCCGCGTCGTGGTATGTCGCCTCAGCGGCGGGGATGCGTCAATGAACGTCGCGCTTTGATACTCGGTGCGCTTCCCGGAACCAGAAAGGCGCTAACAAGGAAGGGAAATTTAGACGTTCAAGTGGGATTCCCCGGCGTTCGTTCACATACGTTACGGAACACGGGCCGCTCTAAAGGTTTGAAGTTTTGGGGTTCGGCAGTTCTGTTTTCTGGCTCGTTGGTGTTAACGGTGTCGCTTTTTAATATTGAGCTTCGTCCGGGGGCATTACCAAAAAAATATACCTAAAAAATTCCCCGCATTTCCCCGAGGGGAAGAATGTGAAAGTGCGAATGCAGGAGTTGAATTTGCGCGGTTCGGTAATGTTCGCGAAAGAGAGATCACACACACACACACAACTACAAAGAAAGAAAGATGCATTTATTCACACACACCTATTTGTGTTGTCGTTGTACTTGATTGCTAGAGCGGATCTCAGTTTTGAAATTTCGTGTCGGTACTGCTTTAAGCGGGTGCATTAGCCCTTCTCACGCCCGATTCCTGGCCAATCCCCCACGTGGGTATGTGCCATGTCAGCGGCCAGGCAGCGCGCGCCCATCTGCCCCCGTTGCCAAGGAAGACGAGGAGATTCCTGGCCAATCCCCCACGTGGGTATGTGCTATGTCAGCGGCCAGGCAGCGCGCGCCCATCTCCCCCCGTTGCCAAGGAAGACGAGGAGCGCGCGCACCCGCAGCTGTTGCTATGTGGACGGACGGCGGTCACCGGAATTCAGGGTCGCTTATAAAGTGCATTCGCACTTAAAAACTCCTCTGGCGCGAGCCACCCGGTACGAACGCTGCGCCGAGCCCGGCATAACTTCGCGCAGCTGCGTAGGTGGAGCCAAGCCTCGCCTAGCTATGACGTCATTGCGCCGACGTTGGCGTCGCCGCGTCGGCGACTCAGAGTGCCTCGTGACTTCAAACCGAACACATCGTTTAGGCTCCCGCAAAGCATCGGTTGGCGGTAACTCCCGAGGAAGAAGCGCTGCGCGAACGCCGGCGTGTCGCTGCTCGAGAACATATGATATGGCTGTAATCCAACCCCAAATATCGAGCCGAGGACGCCTCGCCCATACGGCAGCGAAGAGCGAAACATCACGAGTACCGCACTCGTGATGTGCAGTACAAGCTCAATCGCCGGCAAAACGACCCCGGATATTGAGTATTGAAGAACTTCGGATGCCAAGTCCGCAAACTCATGGGTGTCGCGAACGGCCGGCCACAGCTCCACTGTTTCTTCAGCCTTGCACCTCTAGTGCAAGCTGAGTCAATTTTTTAACGTGGGCTTGAGAAAAGTCGGAGTACTCACATGATATATATATATATATATATATATATATATATATATATATATATATATATATATATATATATATATATATATATATATATATATATATATATATACATATATATATATATATATATAGATAGATAGATAGATAGATAGATATATGTATAGATAGATAGATAAATAGAGAGAGCGGGTTGCACTATTTGTACAACCACCTACCCTTGATTGTTGTGGTTGATTAGGGGCCTAATGAGGCTTAATTGATAGGCACCCCTCCCTTTCTGTCTTCACGTCAGGACATTTTGGCTATTGAGGTCGAGCCAGTCGAGTATGCCCCGTTAATTGCCTTTGAGTATTTCTGTCATCCGCTCAAAAGGCGACTAAGGAACGTTTACGCTTTCTACGGGCGACGAACTTAAGACTGAACGCTTCCAGTGTCTATCAGTGTCAGTGCTTCAGGGCTGGGCATACGTGTCTACTCCAACTTCTCTTCATTCTTTCTTTTCTCTTTTTTGCCTATTTTCCCTTTCCCACGTGCAGGATAGCAAACTAGGCTCTAGCAAGGTTAACTTTCCTGCCTTCCTTCTACACCCTTCCTTCCTTCCTTCACAGCGGAGCTCTGTATGCTTGACCTTGGTCTAGTAGCGGTAGCAAAAAAAAAAAAAAAAAAAGGAATAGAAACTCTTCCGGTGCGGCACGACCGTCACGCAGCTGCATAGGTGGAGGCAAGCCACGCGTTCCTATGACGTCACTGCGACTTCGTGTGGCCGCATCGGCGACACACAGCGCCTGGTGACTCCACGCCGAGTACGTCGTTTACACTCCCGCAAAACGCGGCTCGGCCGAAGAAGTATTCCTGAGGTAGAAGAAGTGCAGCGCGACTGCCGTCGCGTCGCTCCTCGAGAACATATAAGACGGCTACGATTCAATTCCGAGTACCGCGCCGAAGCCACCGCGCCTAAGCGGCAGCGAAGAGCGCAAGATCCCGACTACGACTACCGCGCTCGTGATGTCGAGTACAAGCGGAATCGCCGGAAGGACAACCCCGACTTCGAGTAATGGAGAACTTCCAACGTCAAGCCCGCAAACCCATGGGTGGCGCGAACGGCCGGTTCACCTCACCCCTCAACAATTAGCCTAGCCTTGCAAGAACACCGCAATGCCTAACAAAACATAGCAAAAGCGAAACCGGAAGAAGGTAGGTTGACCCCCCGCTCTGCTGTTTTTCTAGCCTTGCACGACTAGTGCAAGCTGTGGCAATTTTTAAAAGCAAAACTGTTGTACAAGCCCTAGGTTCGCAATTGCAGAAAAAGATACAAAGAAAATATCGAGCGCTCGTGGGCGCTTGCCTCGCGGCGACCGCCGAGTCCCCGGCTCGCGCAGTGGCTTTACCAAAAAGAAAAAAAAGAATCCAGTGCCGCCGTCAAGTGCTACCATGTATGAAAAAAAAAAAAAAAAAAGCTCCAGCGCTAATGCTAAAGATAAAAAGACAACCTGATTGGGAGAGGTCACCGCGGCCACCGCGTTCTCAGAAGAAGCCATTATAGATAATTGGAGACAAGGCTACGAGTCTGCCACTCCTTCCTTAGACGACTTGCAGATCCCGCCACCGCTGCCTCGAGTTGATGACAAAGGGATGGTGGAAGACTACAATGCCAAAGATGACTTTGCATTCACCACTCGCCGCGAAGAAGACGACGACCTCTTTGATGCATATGACGACGATTACTACCACCGCAATTATGCAAATAAACAATGATACTGAAACACAACTACGTGTCCAGCGATGCCCATCTCCAACAACTCCACCATGCAAGTCTTGCGCGGAAGCGGAAGCTTCACGGAATTTCTTTTCCTGTTTCGACGTAATAATATTTCTAATACAATGCATTGAACGTGGAAGAATGATGGTATTGGGAGTAAATTAAAACTTCAAATAGTCCCTCGAGGCCTTCACTGCCGGAACCAACGTGCAGCAGTATGGGGGTTGGACAAAACTTATCGCTACAGTATCAATGGGAAAAGTCAATGAGAAAAGCCGAAGCCAACGCGTCAATGAAAACAGCCAGTTGATCCCTATGGTAGAGACACCTTGCCGAGATGACTTGCTGAGCCTGTGAGGGGTTTTGTGGGAGGCGGGGTGGGGGGTTGGGGGTGGGGGGGCTCTAGTAGGAAAAGTAATATCTTCGGTTTCTGTCCGGGCCCTAGTCACAAGTTATTGCTAGCGAGGAAAGTCAAAACTAGTCAGCCGGGTCTCCCACTGCTCGTAGCGGGCACCGCTCAAAGAACAAACAAAAAGGTTGAAAAATGCTCGCCGGGCGACCTAATTTCTCAGATAAGCTCCCATGAATAATTGATCATGCGCGAAAGAAAACTGGGTATATTTGGGCTTGCGACTCCAATCTCGGGCCTCCGCAGTGAGAGATGAACCAGCATCCCCAACACGGCCCTTGCTCAATGACTCTTGCTGGCTAAAGGCACACCGAGTTGTGGCCTTAGACTCAGAAACGCATCTTAGACACATGTGATGCACCCTACATGAGTAGTTTGAGCTCGCTAGTCACGTAAATAGGAATTATACGAGTAGGGAATTGCGTTCCCGTCTAATGTCTTATGTTCCTGGCGATGCGGACGTGGGTAAGGGTCGATCCGTAGTAACAGAGAGCGGAAGATGATGATGATGAATAAATATTGGAGACCAGGTGCTGTAGTTAGGGCACCCGCCCGGTGGGAGGCTTCCTTAGTCCGGGATGCCTTGGGTTATGCTGGCCGTCCGTGCCCTCTCCACCAATCGTCGCTGGTGTGGAAGGACGGAGCTGGTCAGCAGCTCCACCCACTGCTCATAGGTAGGGTTGGGGTTAGAGGTGAGGGAAGGGGATTGCTGGCACTCCCATACAATGTGGTACAGGGTGCCTGGGTAGGGGCAGGATTTACATGTGGCAGGGTATTGGGTGGGATACATGGAATGTAGCAGGGTGTTATGTGGGTAGGAGTTTGTCTGTAGTCGCCGGAAGGTAGTAGCGTCATCGCGAGAGAGGTTCGGGTGGGGGAATGGGTATTTGCGACGCTCGTTCCTGTAGTGGGCGAGTATTTCGGCGTATGTTTGCAGCGGGGTGGGCTCAACTGTTGCTTCCGATGGGGGTTCGTGACCCTCGTGGGAAACGGCCCGGTGTGAATGAGCGCGGGCAGCGGCGTGTGCCGCTTCGTTACCCCCGAGGGATTCGTGACCTGGAGTCCAAATTATTTGCAGTTCTGGGAGTAGTTTCGCTTGTTGCAGAGTTTTCAAGGCGGGTTGTGATATGCGTCCTTTTAGGTAGTTCCTGGAAGTGGCTTGGCAGTCAGTAACAATGGTTAAAAAGTCTTGGCCTGTTGTGGCGGCAAGGGCAATGTCAACCTCTTCAGCTGTTTCGGTGGAGTTGGTGAAAACAGACACTGCAGCGAGCTCAGTTCCTCTGGCATTAACCACGCTGGCGGCTTGTGCAGATTTGTGGGGGTATGGCGATGCATCCGTATATCGGGTGCAGGGGAGGTGGTGGTACTGATTGTAAATGGTGCGGGATCTTGCTGCTTGGCGTGCGTTGTTGTAGGTGGGGTGCATATTTATTGGGATTGGAGCAACGCAAATGTTTTGTCGTATAGACAGAGGGATGCGAATTTTCTGGTCGTGGTTGGGCGGTATAGAGTATTGAAGTTTCAAGAGCGTTGCCCTACCCGTTGGAGTTAGTTTAAGCCGCTGTATTTGATAAGTGTGGTGTGCCTCTTCGATTTGTTCCCATGTGTTGTGGGCGCCAAGCTGCAGGAGTTTAGTAGTCGCTGTCTTGGGAGGGAGAACCAGGGCTGTCTTGTATGCTTGGCGTATCGCTGAGTTAAGTTTAAGGATCTCGGCTGGTTTAAGGGTTAGATATGGAGCACCATATGCTATCCGGCTGATGAGGATGGCTTGTATCAGGCGAAGCGTGTCGGTTTCTTTGAGGCCGAAGCGACGATGGGAGACGCGATGTATGAGGCGCATGAGCTGTGCGAGGGTCCGCTGTAGGGAGAGGATCGTTTGGGAACCTGAGCCATCCTTTGGAATGGTTAGTCCCAATATACGGAGGTAGGGGACGTTGGGGACTGGCTGGTTGTTGATCTTGAGTTCCGGGTCGGGTATATCTTGCGCGTTTCTCCTGGGGCCGAATTCTCTAAAAAACGGGCGTCGCTTTGAAACAACGGGGTGGCGCCATTGAAATGCATGTGTTCTGGGGTTGTGGGCGTTGCTTTGAGGAAGGTGTGCTCCTAGTAAGTGCCGCAGAAAAGCATTGTGGCAAGGGCACGAAGCGACACGTGAAACGATGGGGGGCAACCGGCGTCGCTTCGTGCCCTTGCCACAATGCTTTTCTGCGGCACTTACTAGGAGCACACCTTCCTCAAAGCGACGCCCACAACCCCAGAACACATGCATTTCAATGGCGCCACCCCGTCGTTTCAAAGCGACGCCCCGTCGTTTTAGAGAATTCGGCCCCTGGTTGTTCTTTTGCTGAGTGTTAAAAGGGCCGATTTTTCTGGAGCACATTCAAGACCGCGGGCTTGGAGGTATTGCTGTGTCACATGTATTGCAGTTTGGAGGGCCTCTTCTTGGGCACCGATGGATCCTGTAGGGGTCCATAGTGTCAAATCATCTGCATACATTCCATGTCGGAGGTTGGGGATCGCTTCCAGAAGTGGTGGGAGGTCCTTCATTGCGATATTAAAAAGTAGTGGTGAAATTATGGAGCGTTGCGGTGTCCCCTGCGGTATGGTTGTGAAGGTGTCCGAGCGGAGGTGCCCAATGCCCACTGTGGCGGTACGGTTGGTGAAGAATGCGGTGACATAGTTGTAAAGAAGTTGTCCACAATTGATTGAGCTGAGTCCTCGCAGGATGGCCTGATGGGTTACGTTGTCAAAAGCACCTTTGATGTCTAATGTAAGAATGGCATATTTGTGCTGATTTGACAACTTGCTCAGTATATCTTCTTTCAGCTGGAGTAAAATATCCTGAGCGGAGAGGTGCGGCCGAAAACCGAACATTGTGTGAGGAAAGTAATTGTCTTCGATGTGGGGTGAGAAGAGTGGAAGAAAAAAAATAAAAGAAAATGATGATGATGGCGAAAGGGTGCGGTAGGCAATGATGATGGCAAAAAGGCGCGGTAGGAACACCTGTAATTTTTAATGCGAGAGCATTTTAGGCCTGGTGAGCAAAAAAAAAAAAAAGAAAACCGTCCGCAGCGGATTATACAAAAAATGCCGGCCGAGAAAGTTTCTAGAAAAAAAAATTACCCCACCTTCCCGCGAGGGGAACCCTGTAGAGATGCGACGCATCTTGGGGGTTCACTTGGTGTTTCCGTTGGGTGGATTCTCTAATTGCGTGAAGCGTGTGAGGAACGCGTATGATGTATTCTTTATTTAACACGCGGCGTAACGTTAACGATGACGGTTCAGCATCGGCCGCTCGCTTCTCGCGTACTGCAGCGGCTTCACATTGACGAAGGTCAGCATCGGCTGCTCGCTTCAACCGTTTGCGTTCGGTATCACGTTTACGAAGTTCGGAATCGGCTGCTCGCTTCAATCGTTTGCGTTCAGCATCACGTTCACGCCGCTTCGCAGCCTTGTCTTCAGTGGTGCTAGCATTCTTGTTATCACAGTGATTGGTGCTTGTTACGATTGCGCTGGCGATTGCAGAATTGTTAGGCTCCATTCAACGCATCGATGGAAATCGGAACGCCGGTGCTGGAACGACCGCGGCTATGACGCAACGTGGCGCGGCTATGACGCAACACAATCCAACACAATCCACTTTAATCCAATCCAATCCAAATCCAATCCAATCCAAGCCAAGTCAGGCCAACCCAATCGAATCCCATCCAATGCCCCTCGCCAGAGAGTGTTCGCTATCGGAGAGGAGACGGGTGAGCGGCGGAGAGCGCAGCTCGCGCGGCGAGGAGAATGGGGGAGGGGTGTGGACGGACAACAACGCCGTATGGAGGGACAAGGGGAGTGAATGAGATGCAGTCGCATCTAATAACTAAGCTCACATGCGGAATTGCTTCGGTGTTCGCGCTTGTGTGGCGCGGTGGTGTAGCCCCTAGCTAGCACGTTAGGTTGGCTAGGTTCCGCTGTCTCACCCTTCGAAAGATGCTCCTCTCCGTTTTCTTTCTGCCGATGGACGTTCGGGCTACAGAGGCGGCGTCCGCTGCTCTAGCCCAGCCGTGGCCGACGCTTCTGCGTTCGAGACGCCGCCCCTGCGAGTTCTAGTTAACGGCAGGCAGAATCTCTGGTTTAGCTCTTTGAAGAGCCACGTGTGCGAATTTAAGTGATGGCACATGGGCAATTGTTGTGGGTGTCGTTTCGAGCTTTGCTTTCCAACCATGTTCATACTGTGGATTGGAGTCATTTTAAATGCAGAGCATTTCTTTAACTCACGATGTCACACGTTCTTGGCGTCCGCAGTTGTCCGCATCGCTCGCCTCGACATGCCCGGCTCAGACGTTTCGCTATCGGCGCGATCAACATTCGATAGCGCGCCCAGGCACGTTTCAAGGACACTCTCTCCCCTCTCTCGGACTCAACGTGCGCCGAGGCTGCCAATTTTACTGCTGACGAGCGCTCTCTCGTCAGCATTTGCCACAGGTGCAACAACATTAACGTAACGCAAACTACTTAACGTCGTGCGCCCCCGGAAATGCTCTGCATTTGATCGTGCCCCTCGCGAGGGGGATGTTTCACTGCGTCGCCATGCGAACAGTTTGCCACGCTTTAGTTTCAGTTCCGTATCTCCCCGCCGCGGCAGTGGAGAGAAGGCGGCCGGCCGCGACTCTCGCCACCGCAGCGCTGCGGTTGCGAGTTGCGCTAGGAAAGCGAGCGTCGTCTGCTAGCGGGGAGCGGAACGCGTTCCGCTCGGCATCTCCAGTCTTTGTAAGCCCTAGCCGTAGACATTTCTTTACCCAAGCTTTCGCTTTTCTTCTTTTCAGCATACCAGCCGGCTGCGTGCTTGTCGCCTTCAATGACGTTCGGGAATAACCCGGTAGTTTCCATGTGGAACAAACGGAGCTTCTGGTGCCCTGGTGCCGCAGGGAGTTCTTTTTTTTCTCGACTAGCATGGCTTGGCTTCACACACCCAATCAAGATGTTTTTAAAACCAAAGGTGAGTTTGCATGCCTTACTGTTTTTGTCGACATAATCCCTAATGCGATGCGCTCGCGTTTAGATGCGCTTAGAAAGTCGCCTAGGCGTCTAAATCCACCCCTGTCGGGGGCATTAATGTGACGCGCTCTCCTAGTACATTGCCCCCTCTACATGGATGTGATAGACTAGAAAGTTAATGCGATGCGATGTGCCACTTGTCGCATTCATGTAAACGCGGCAACAGGGCCGAACCAGCCGACGGTGGGACTGGGGCGAACGCGAACGTGAACACGGGGACAAGCCAGTTAGAGCTCCGAAGGTGGGGGCTCAATGAATCGCAGTTGAGCGTCTCCGATGTTGCGAAGGGCGTTCAGCTACTGCGTGTGCCCCGGCAAGCGAACGGTACAATACTAAGCAGTTCTGGCAGGCTTATCTGACCCATTCTACAGCCGACAGCGTGGAATAAGCGCGGTATGCCAATTCCTGAGATATCGAGAATGCGCGACCAAGGATTATGTCGGATGCCAAGCATGTTGTTGCAGGGTAGTGTAACCGAAACTGATATGAGCAACTCTTAAAAAAAAAGAAAACCACAACTACATTCCGACCGGTATGGTATTAAAGATTTTTCATAAATAAAAAGAAGTGGGCAGAAATGCAAGGGCGTGCGCATGAACATTGAAAGCTTGGAGACCGTCCAATCACGTCCCCAGAAGAGTTCGCGTTATTTCGCGTCACCGTCGTATTCGTTGCAGCCGCCGCGGACTTCGCTTGGTATTGTTTCTTCTTCCACTGCTTTATCGAACGAATAAATGACGAATAGCACGTTTATTTGAGCCCGACTATGCAATGCAAACACAAACATAATTCTGATAAATTTTCCTCAGTGTCTTTTTCACTAAGAAATTTCTTTCACTGTCGCCCGTACGAAATTCCGTTAAAAACCATTGCACGGCTCTACATTGTTCCATCATGAATTTTTTTTAGCTTATGTTAACCGTAACCAGTACTAGAGATTTGTTAAAAACCCAGGCAGTCTGTTAAACGGATACGCTTTTGATTAGGCATGCTGTTAAAGGGGAACGCTCGCAAGAACAAAAACCGCTCGTGTACGTGGAACGCTCGCCCTAAAAAGTAGAGATCGGTACGTTGCACTAACAGTGCGTTACGGGTTCGTCTCATGAGTGGCACTGTATTAAAGCGAGTATGGAAAACCGTGAATTCGTAGAAGATAAATGAAAAAGCAAGAAAATGAGGTCAGGTTGAGCTCTTTTTTCATAAGTGCCAGAGAAAAGAAAAGCATATTGCGAAGTGCACGGGCGCTATTTTTTCTTAAGAAATGTGTGAAGATGAATGCAGACAAGACATAAAAAAAAGAATCTGTCAGAATGCCACTGTGCTTCTACAGAGAGCGTGAGTCAGATTTTGAGAAGCCTTTTTAATCTTCCTGTCGCCGAACCTTACACGTACCTCCAAGCCTTACAAACGGCTTTTTGTGAAGTCGCCGCGACTTTGTTAGCGAACGAAAAGCTATCGCGATTGGTGCACATATGAAGAAAATGTATACCCCTCGATGTGCCGGAAGGAAAGATGAGATAGAAGAACGGGCTTTTCTACGAACAGGCAATTCCTCGCAAAACTGATTCACCTCATGATGGTGTAGAAAAAAAAAAAGGCGTAAACAAAGCGAATTGATTCACTGGCGTTCACAAGGAAAGCGGGGACACGTCGTGCCTAAGTCTCAGCGCGGGGTGACAATTTATTGCAAAGCATTTTCAACTCCGTTTTCCCGCGGGTTCGCCGAAATGCCGTCCGCGTGTCTGGGAGAGTCGACACTTTTAAAAGAGAACGAAGAAAAAATTAAAAAACGAAAGAAGGAATAGAGGAGGAAGAGGAGAGGCAAGGAAAGAAACAACAGAGTTGAGCAAAAGTAAAATGGAGGAAACGAGCACATAAGAAAGCAAAAGAATGCCAGATGCGGAGGCATCACAAAAGTGGAAGAAGACAGATGTCCCCAAAAGGGTAAAGACAATACAAATAATCGACCACGAAACGGGCAGTCAGGTCTCTCGCCGTCAGAGCCTCGGCTGTCACGAACGCGCGGAGCTAAATTATTTCCGCCGCTGTTCCCACAAACGCGAAGACTTGTTGCTGGCGTCGTGACAGGCGAAGCGTTCGATACTGTTGCCCACACCGGCGCGGTAAGCCAGGGCACTGCAGCTGTCTGCTGCGACGCAAGTCTACTACAGCTGGTTGTGATATGAAATATGAAATGAATAATATATATAAGGGAAATAAAGGCAGATAAACTCGAGAAAAAACATTTCAATTAATAAAGTTTACTGAAGTAAACGGTTGAACGTTTTTCACGTGTGTCTACGAGAAAAACATTAAAACATGAAAGTTTACTTCAGTAAACTTTATTCTTTAAAAAGTTCTGCGCGCGTTGATCTGCCTTTATTTACCTATATATATATATATATATATATATATATATATATATATATATATATATATATATATATATATATATATATATATATATATATATATATATATATATATATATATATATATATATATAAACTGCACGGATGTGGCTGGCACCCATGGAGCAGTAACCAAAGGCAAGTAGGAAGCAGGAAGGGAAGCAGCAATACGGTTCTGACTTTGAGCCACCTGGCGAAGATTGTTTACGTCTATCAAGAATGCTTAGGCGCCTATAAAAATCCCTGCGAAGGCGAATGATACGTGGCCTCGAATCAAAGCGCCATGATAGAAACAAAAATTAGCATGCATTTTCAATAATCTGATATTCCAGCCGGGCAAACATGCCAGCGCAAGAAAATCATTTGCGAAAAACCGTACGCACCCTTCCAGTGCTCAGCTTCAGGCATAGCGAGAGGGCAACGAGGCTGTAGCGCCGCCTAGGGATGTTTGGGGGAACTATTTGGGGAACTTGCAGCCGAAAAAATGAGCTGGGTTCGGGCGACTAAGGAGGAGTAACGATCAATAGAATGATGGTTTGTTTTCGTAGTACGCTTGACTAACTGAGAACAACTTCTTTCGTAATTTGGCGCGGCGGTGCCTCCCCGCTGAGCCGCCACGACAGATTCGTTGCGCATGCCGCTTAAAGTATGTTCTTGGTTGCGGGAGAAGACTGTCCAGAACACCTGTTCGCCGGAGGCGAACTGAGATTTGCTGGCATTTCCTTCTTCGTAGCGCTAGGGGAATATGGCAGCAACTGGCTAAATAAATGGTCGAGGATTAGCGATTCCTATTTTGTTGGTAGGAAGGAGTCCACAGGGCCTATGTAAACTCTATATGTTTGCTATTAATTTATGAGGTAGCGCGAAGCACTACAAGGCAAGAGGACAACTAGCGTCCTAATAATAACGGTTGGGGGACTTGTAATACTGGTCAAAATTAGTCAGTATTCAGTTACGAGTAGCGGCCATTACAGCAACCATTTCTTCGGAGGTTGCAGCCCTCCTTCAAGGGGGAAGAAAATACAAATTATAGCTGGAGAAAACGATTAGACAACCTTAGGGGTAGAAGACCTCTTCCCATTCTAAAGCAGATAAAAAACCCAATGTATCTTTTATCCTTAGTAACGTTAAAATGTCCCCACAAATTATACACTATTAGAAGCTACCCGGTGTGTAGGCCTGTTTAAATGGCGGTGCGGAACTGTTCGCCATAAATCTGTGAAGCAGATCGTCTTATACAAAAAAACGCGTTTTGTTATTGTATGGGCACGGAATTTTAAACCCTTTAATAATGACATCTCAGGGTACTTGGAAAAAATTTCGTTACTACCACCGTGAGTACCAGAACAACTGAATAGAGGCACGCCACTTTCGCTGATTAATGCACCAGGTAAATCAACTGTACCCAACCCATTCCGCATTTCGAACCTCTTCAGACCATTTAATTCTCTTGAAATCATCACGTTAGCGGCATACTCCAAGACGACACCGCACCTCCAAGAACGAAACTGTTGGCACGTCTTCGCGCTTTGGCATACGCCGGACATCCCTTGTAGCTCGGATAGTGAGGACCCCCGCAATTGGCACAGCATCGTCGCTGGTGGCCGTTTTGGCAGTCCGTGATGTCGTGGTGGCCGCAGCATTGCTTGCATCTCAGACTGGCTAAGCAGTGCCTCGACACATGTCCCAGGCGTTGACACTTGAAGCAACGTGCGGGCCTGTCGTTGAAATCACTCACTGTATGCCACGACGCACCGAGCTGGACTTTCTGTGGGCGCTGCCGACTCTGCTCAAATGTTAACAGGACCTTGTCCGTGGTTGTCTGGGTAAACCCTACGGTGCCATCATCATCGAATATTACAGCACGCTGGGCGTGCAAAACGCCCTGTGGGTTTAAACACGTTAGGATTTCGCCATCTCCGTACGTTTCGGAGACGCCTTTGATGATGCCGCAGTTTTTGCGAAAGCTGTCGGGAACTGTCACCTTAACCTGAATTCCACACAGTCGTTCGCAGAAGAGAAGCCGGATCACGCTTCGTATTGAATGCACATTCAGCAGCCACCGCCTGTTGCCGATCCCTCTGAAATGAGAAGGTGGTTCGCACAATAGTTTCACAATAGCAGCGAAGAGGTAGGTGGGGTCAATTTTCACCGAGCTCTGGTTATCCTTGGGCTGTACGAGAACCGGAACTCTTGTAGCGTAGTCGATATTGTGGCTCAAAATGAAATTCCGGTTAAAAGTTTTCGGACATTTGTTGTCTTCACTCTTGTTCAATCGGTGTTCAGCCAATCGGCGGTATGTGTGTCGTGGATTTTCGTGCCGGAAAGCCGAGTGTTTTCTTTGTGTTAACCCTCTATGGTCCGGAATAAAGCACGGAAATTCTCTTTCCAATTGATTCTGCAAAGAGTTCGAGGGCTCGGGGTGTTCCGGTGAAAACGGCTCATGGTTGAATCCAATGTCTGTGCGCAGTTGAGCCCAGCAAGAAGCTTCCAAGCACCGGTTCCTTTCAAGTGTTTCGGACGGGTTGGTGAACTCTGGCAGGTGCCTGTGTAGACCATTCTGCCCAGGAGGCAGGTACGACTCATTGCGTTCATGCTCGTAAGGATTATTGGTAGCTTGACGTAGTTGTGCGGACTGCCAATTCTGAGAAGAGACTTGGAAACCACGCCTTCCTTCAGATTCATAAACCTCTTGCCGAAAACTGGACACGGGGCTGCGGAGGCCTTGCTGACAAGAATAACAAAGGCACCCTTCGTTATTTTCTTCGAAAGATTTTTGAATAATCCGTGGCGAATACATTGCAGACCGGTTGGAATCGGTTGGATGCCCGCAGCATTCAACACGTTGGGCAGAACTTTGGGAAACATTTATGTGAAGATTATTTTGGAAAGAAGAGTGCGATTCGTTCCCACAGTACCTAAGCCGTGGTGAGTCTACGCACAATCGTGCCCGGTCATATCCCCCGAAGTTCTCTTTCTCGCCGGGTTGGTGCGTGAGGTCACTAAGGTTTGTTGTGCTTTCGTTCACTGAGTTGTGCGAAAAGACTCCATCGTACTCGTTTTCTTCAGATTCGCAAGGAAGCTGGGTAGTACTTAGCAAACCTTCTCGCACTCGTGTCTGACGTAAAGCTTCTGAGAGTTCGTCGTCCCCGTATTCATGCATTTGGGCGGCCGGTGGAGAGCCTGTCCGAAGAGTACTGTTCTCATAATGCGGTACCCCAACATTAACTGCGGCTGCAGACCCAGCTGCGGAAGCCTCGGGGCCTATAATGTGACCTATATTTGGTGTCGTGGTGCGAACTGCTTCTGGTTCACCGACGGAACCACCGCACGAGTGCGCTTCATTTGGCATGGCGCAGAGGGGGTCGTCGGGATCGGATGGCTCCATTTTAGGCTTCACGAGCTGCGCACATGCCTCGAATGAGTTCTGTAACGCGTGGTACCCGTCATGCTGCACATTCAATGCGTATGAGTTCCGGGAAGAGCTTGGCCTGTAGGGTTCTTGGAATCTACAGGGGGACACCGGAAGTGGCGATGACCCGGGAACAAGCTGCACATGCCCTGGTTGGATCAAAGTCTGTCCAGGAGAGTTCCCATTGGACGTAGTCACTTCCGGGTACAGGAAACGAGTCAGAGGCGTAGGCGGAAGTGGAGGGCCCTCCAACGGCTCTATCTTTATGTGTACTGCGCCAGGAGTTGGCAGCGTGAGAGGTGGTGATGACGGAATCAAACTTTGGCCATCCCTGTCCTGCGACATGTCTATTTCACATTTAACTTGTACAGCACAGCGTCTATAAACGTTTGTACTTGCTATAGAGAACAAAAAACACGGAACAAAACATCTATTGAATAGAAAAGTCAGTTTGTACAATCATATTATTAAACTGGCTCTGGATTTCATGCACGTTTTTCAAATTGGACCTTCGTTATGGCATCAATGCCGTGGAAACAAAATTTATAGTCACGGCAGCGTGAGTTTCACAGCGAATAATTCCAAAAGAAAGCTTTCAGCTGTGTAAGGGCCCTTGCAAATACTTGCTCTGTCTTTCAGCCTTAATGAGCGAACCACATTTTATGCCACCACACCACTTCTTTTGTAGAAGAAGTCGTCAGAATTCAGTGAAAACTTCAAGTGTATCCTTCACTACGTTTTACACAAGTCATTAGGTTTGGCCGCATGCTTAAGCAAAAACTACCATGACTGTTACTAAAGAATATTTCGCCGTTGCAGCCGACCAAAGGGCCGACGCACTCGAAGTCGGCTCGGTTAGCAACTGCTTGCGCGCTTGCAGTCTTAACTGTACGCGTAAACCCCAGGTGGAAGGACGAAGCTTTGTTCTTTGATAAAGTGGCCCCTCCATGATCTTCACGGCAGCTGTCTCGATGAGCCGAGGGAACTATAGGCGATTTTCAACACCTGTAGAGAACTTTTATGTTCTTTCTGAGCCGTCGCCAATTTGCTCGTCAGTTTGGGGATCGTGCAAGCCATGAAATAACTGGATGAACTCACGCGTGGTGGTTTTATGGCATAGTTTGTTTTTTTTATAAAATCTTCAGGTGCGGTTTCGGTGAAAAGACAACAAACTGAGCTTAAACTTAGATCACCTGAAGTCGAGGGTGAAAGCGCTGAAGGTGAAAATTTTGGCTGTGGTGTAGGCGCCTCACAACCTAAGGCGCCTTTTTGTGACGCACGCTTCCGTATGTGCAGACATCATTGCTGGAGCAAAGCTTATTCGCACATATGGGGGGTATCAGCGTAACCATCTTGCTTCACAATGCACTAGCTAAACTGCATAACCAAAACAATGTTCTGTTACGCTTGTTTACCGTGGTCAGTGTACTCTAACGTTGTAATCTGTTTTAAATGCAACTGTCTTTGACAATGCGATAAATAAACGAAATATATCTCACTCTGTGCTAAAAGCAGATTCGGCGCACGAATGATCGGGTAGGAAGATTTAAATATATCGCGTCATCACACCCACCCGGAGGGCGTGAGGCCGCTGGTTACGAAATTTCTCCTCCTTGATATTGGGGCAGCGCGGGGTCGCTAACAGGTCTCGCCTGGCAGCCACCCAGCGATGGTGGTGGCGCGTTGCATCCAAGGTCGCAGGAAGCACGAATAGTACTCACCGAGCCGGTACAAGCCACGCGGCGTAACGCTGGGCGAATCCCGCTCGCAAGCTGGAGAAAGCCGATGAGGGGCCGTCGCCGGTGACATCACCGTTGATTTCCTGGGAGAAAGCAACGGGGAGTGAGAAACTATTGCTGCAAACTGGTGGTTCTCAAATGGGGATCCGGAGACCCCAGGCGGTACACGGGGGCATTTAGGGGATCCGCGAAATCTTCCCTGAAACTGTCCTCCTTCCCCCATTGTGTTGTCCTTTTTGCTAGCAAAGCAAAAAGGTGGCTTCGCTGCATCACAATTCTTCACGCAGCACATTCTTTACGTTGGCTTTTTACGCAGCACACCAGCTGTGCGATAAAGCCAGAGAGAGAGAGAGAGAGAGAGAGAGAGAAAAGAGGTGGAGCCCTTCCAGGGCCCCAGACTCTTCTGCTCCTCTCCGGGCTCGAAGAATCAATTCCTTCTGAATCCCACAGTCGGAGCTGGCCAGAGCTGCCTCCCGCAGCACGACCGTGTTTGTGGTGGTGTTTCCTGATGGCCAGTTGACAGGGCAGGCTCATGGTGGACGAAATAAGTTGGAGGGTTCCCACATTTATGGCGTGCGCGCGTGTGTTTGGGGGAACATTTTGGATCGCCGGGATTTGTTAGGGTAAGTGTTCGTGTGGATTTGTCTCAGTGTTTGAGCTTCGGCGCCAGAAAGGTTCTTGTCCGGGTTGGGGAAAAGGGCTCGTTCAACTCTGTGGACGGGGAGGCCTTCTCCAGAGCCGCTTGCGAGGGGCTGCAGAAGGCTACGTCTGTTTTTGCGAAATGAGGAGTGCCTCTCTGATTTCTTCGATGGTGTTGGATGCACCTAAGCTCATAAGCTTGTCATTTGCTGGCACAAAAAAGGTGAGTGAAAATTGTGCGTCATAACCACACGAATAAACATAGTTCATCGTGGGGTCACCTATTTCTTTTGAAGTCCCAAAGGGGTATTTGGCACACTCACGGTTGAGAAACACTTGTCAGCTGTAGTTTAGGTCAGGACCTCCCGAATGAACTATGTCCCTTAGCCCTCTAACCAGCAGATCAACAGTATTGTAGATTAAAAAAAAAACCCCTCTGTGTTCGATGTTTGATATTGCGTTAGATGGTGATAATGATTATTTTGATGGCTGGAGGGGGAATTAAACTGTGCGTCTAAATAAATATACGGCGGTATTTGTTATTTTTTATTTCAGTTTTCGAGTCTTACGCGCTCATCCGAGCGCTAGGATTCACTTCGCGGGCCGCTCAATGTTCACGCTACCGACCGTTGTCACGACCACTGAGCCGATTCAGACAGGAACACTGCTCACACTGTTTTTGTTCCACCGTTTTCATCGCCGTGGGGCCGCTCCCAGTGTCCCGAGCACATGCAGCACTTGCCGTACTAGGGCAGACCTACAAAATCTGGTGTGGGACTGCCTCCGCTGCAGTATTCCTGGGTACCGTGCTCTCACCAACGTGCGACTTGGACCCTGGCCCACGTCTCCCCAGTCCTGGTCCTGTCCGCCACCCATATTCACCCATCTAAGATAAAACTGGTGTGTCTTGAATTATCGCCTATTTTAGCCGAAATCATTAACAAGTTGTTTAAAGCTGGCAAATTTCCAGATTGTCTTAAAGATGGTAAAATAACTCCTGTTTTCAAAAAAGGAGACCGGTTATGTATCAAGAACTACCGCCCGATCTGTATTCTTCCGTTCTTTAGTAAAGTAATTGAAAAACTTTTTTACACCCGATTAATGTCTTACCTCCTGAAATTTAACCTACTCTCTTCACACCAATTTGGTTTCAGGCCTGGCTACTCTACGGAACTAGCAGTACTTAGTTTTACTCACCAAATTAAAAAGGCTATCGACGAAGGTTTACTCGTTGGAGCAGTTTTCATTGACCTAACTAAGGCGTTTGATAAAATTAACCACCATATTTTGTTACATAAACTTGAAGCATATGGCATATCATGGCCTCCATTGAAATTTATTCGTAGTTATTTAACGAACCACTGTAAGATTGTTTTCATTAACGGTACACCTTCCACTTCTAAATCAATCAAAACTGGAGTTCCACAAGGCTCCATACTAGGTCCTCTACTATTTCTTTTATTTATTAATGACCTTCCTGCTATTCTTACCCATTCAAACAGCCTCATTTATGCCGATGATACTACCATCTTTACATCAGATAAATAAGCCTATGAGATTCAGCAAAGATTGAATTCAGACTTATTAAACATTCATCGTTGGTGCGCCATAAACAGTCTTCAAATAAACCCAACAAAAACTACATTTATGATATTTTCTTCCCTCCAAACCCCTACTTCGCGCGCGTTTCTAACTCTCGACAACCATGTTATCTCTTTATCTGATACTACGAAGTTTCTCGGCGTTGTCTTAGACAGAAATTTGAAGTTTCATCATCACGTGCAGTCATTGCTTAAAAAGGTAGCTTTCGGAATTCATGTTCTTATCAAAGCGCGCCCTTATTTTCACAGACGCATTGTTCTTTCGTTATAGTATGCATATATTCATAGTCATCTTTCGTACTGCATTTCATCATGGGGCAATACATATGCTACCCATATCGAACCTCTTCAAATCCTTCAGAATCAGGCTCTCCGAATCATTACATTTGCTCCTTATCAGTCTCATTCCATGCCTCTCTACATTAACCTAGGCGTGCTTCCGGTAAACGACTTATTTATTTTAAATCTGGCTTCATTTATGTATCGCCTTGTCCATAATCACATATCCATTGATGGATTGCCCCGGGAGCATCTCATTAACACAAACAACACCCGATTCTCTGCCCGAAACAATTTCTTGACGCCAAAAGTGCGTACGAACTACGGCAAACGGACCGCAAAATTTGCTGGTGTGTCGACCTGGAACAATATACCTGAAGAAATTAAGTCAAGTTATGCATTACATTCTTTTCGTAAATTATTTAAATGATATCTTATTAGAGAACTACATATCTAGTAAACTATAAGTGTTTTTGCTTTGTATAATTGATTTTCCAGAATATTTGTGTGCTAATTCTCAATGAAGCGTTATTGCATGGCTCCTGTTCGATATATTGTTTTTTGCTTGTCTTAATTATATTTTAGGATGTTCTAAAACCTGCTCAATGCTTGCTGCGTTTTGTTCTATTAAAATTACGTTATGTAACGAAGTCCCCCCGACAGTTCTCAACTTCGGGATCTCCTTTGTCATTGTACTCGCTTATGTTATGCAAAAAAAAAGTGAAATAAACTTGAACTTGAACTTGAACTTGAAAAGCTCCTGCTGGGTACGCTACTAGCTTGTGGCGCGCCCTGCTGCTTTTTCTGTTGGACCCCGCAGCACCAGTCGTTGGCGACCGGCTTTGTGGCGACGCGCAGGACAGTACGGTGGCTATGACTCCAGGCGACCATAGTGTGGCGTCCAGGCCGCTGACGCAGTGAAGTGCGGCATTATCCTTTTCCACTTTCCCCTTCCCTACCAATACCCTACCGACCCATCTATCCATAGCAGCGCTCAAGCGCAAAAAAATGGAATAAACGTGTCTTCAATCAATCAATCAATCGACCACTGAGCCCGGGAGAGTCCATCCCAGCGGCTATGAATCTCCACTTACGTTACAACGCCCGCGGTAAGCTTATATGATCAGAAAGTGGATCAGTTAGAAAAAGAAAGCGAGGGCGCAAGTAAATCCCCAGAGCAGCACAGACGAGTGATGAAGCTTCATTGCTTTCTCGCGAGTATCCCCCAAAAAATACTTGCGCAAGACGGCAAAGCTGGTTTCTGTGTAGTGCGGAAAATAACGGCAAAAAATTTCAATCAAGGGAACAGAACGTGGAAACGAGTTGAGTCCTTTCTAGCTCACACGGCCACCCCTTGCGTATATCATTTAACGAGACATAACGCTAAGTTGATTAGGAAGCCGCAGTTCCTGATGAAATTGTAGACATATGAGTTCTCTTGCTGCATGCCCTCCTTCGCTTTAATTACACGCGGCCGGTTTGCTAATAAGATTTCCGGCGTAAATGTCTCCGCTGTCGTAAGCTTATTATCCGCCAGCAGTGCATATTATGTATATAGTCAACGGTGGCTCAGCGGGTGAGAACGGAGGCAGGTTATGAAAGTCACGAAAGATATTGGCAATCCCGAATGAGAGCTTGTCAAACGAGGTCTTCTGGGCATTTCCTACCGAGCGCAACTTTGAGAAGGAAAAGGAATTCCAAACGCTGCTCGGGAACATTTCTCGGGAATATTCCAGTTCTCTTACAAGTAGGCGCCTTTGGTATGGGAAGAGAGGAATTCGCAATTGGGGAAAGCGTACAACCATCATTTCTGCCTACGCCCCACTTAATGGCTGTGCCGAAAGCAACACCTGTGCGACATTCTATGCCGAAAATTAATGCGTAGCATTCATTTCCGAGTGCCCCGCAGTCAGGACCGTGTAACGCCCCGCATATTCACAAAAATGCAGATTTGGTGAAAGTAACGCACTTAGTCGTTATAATATCGTAAAGGGAGACAATTTGTCAGACAGCATTTTGAAAAGCCAAAAAATAAGAAAACAGAAAAAGAAAATTTTCACAAAAATGATCACTCAAAATACAAAAAAATATGCATTTTATACATCTCCCCCCGAAACCGAACAATATTCTAAAAAAAGCCCTCAAAAGAACGTCATAAATACGATTAAAAGATAGCGGAAACACGTCTTACTCTGCATAACCTTGCATCTTCGCAAAAGAAATAATTAGCGAAACATAGGCACTCCGTCGCTTTAATGCTATACATTTACATCATTGGTAAAAGAAACAAAAAACATTAAAAAGAATAAAATAGTCCAATGTCCTTCGCTAGTCATGCCCCATATTTGGCTGCAAAGAACTCACCCTACACAGGTGGCTTAAGAATGCTACACACTAGTAGACAATTCTGCGAATTTCTGCAGATTTTTCGCTGCCATTAATCATTATAAGCATTGAACCAGTTAGCGTTCGGAACAGAGTATTTCCTTTAATTTATGCTCATGTATTTATAAAAAGAGCGAAAAAAACATGGGCTTACGCCAGGGTACGAACCCAGGGACAACGAGTGGCAGGCTGCGACTGTATCCACTAAACTAGTTCTTTTTTTCCTGCACTGCATACAAAACTGCACTTATTACAGTCTACAAAAGCTATAACTCATCGAAAAAGCAGAAGCAGAAGAAAGAAAAAGGAGGAAAAAGAAAAAGGAGGAAAAAGAGAAAGGAGAAGAAGGAGAAGAAAGAAGAAAGAAGAAAGGAAAGAAAGAGGAGAAGGAGAAGGAGAAGGAGAAGGAGAAAGAGAAGGAGAAGAAGAAGAACAAGGAGAAGAAGAAGAAGGAGAAGAAGAAGAAGGAGAAGAAGAAGGAGGAGAAGAAGAAAGAGAAGAAAGAGGAGAAAGAAGAAAGAGAAGAAAAAGAAGGAGAATGAGAAGGAGAAGAAGAAGAAGAAGAAGAAGAAAAAGAAAAAGAAAAAGAAGAAGAAGAAAGAAAGAGAAAAAGAAAAAGGAGAAGAAGAAGAAGATGAAGAAGAAGAAGAAGAAGATGAAGAAGAAGAAGAAGAAGAAGAAGAAGAAGAAGAAGAAAAAAAAGAAGAAAAAAGATAAAGAAGAAGAGAAAGAAGAAGAAAAAGAAAAAGAAAAGGGAAAAGGAAAAGAAGAAGAAGAAGAAGAAAAAGAAGAGACTTCGTACCCTTTGGTTTTGCTTAATACTAAGGCACAGATGCTTGAGGTATAAGGCAAACAATAAGTCTGTAAGGGGGAAGCCCTGTCTAGCAGACAACTTCATCGCAACTGGCTTAGACAAAACGTGGTTGACGACCGGCTGTGTGGCGCACTGTCTTTAACAAAGCTGAATGCCTTTTGACTACATATTAGCTAAATTGACCACAGCCAATAGTGCGAATAGAAAATCACGAGCTCAATCAAATGCCTTTGAAAGGTCGATTTGGGTAAGGGCCACCTGCTCTGACGAATCAGACACACACTCCAATATTAAACGAGCAATATGTATATTCGTTTGAATGCTCCTACCTCGAATACCGCAAGTTTAGTGAGGTCCTACTAAACAAGTGATGACAAGGTGAAGAAGCCTAGATAAAATGTTTGCAAAAATGCAAAAATGCAAAAAAAGGGATATTGGCCGATAGTCATCTACAAATTTCAACTTTTGTTGATCTTGAACTTCGGAAATAAAACTGTGTGTTCTGAATAAAAGGTTGGGGGCAAAACGTCATGGTCGTATGCTGACGTGACAATGTCTAACAGAACCGGAGCAAGGACAGCAGAGACCTTTTGATAAAACTTTATTCAAACCATCTGTCCCAGGGGTCTTGTTAGTCTTAAGGTCAGAGATGTCACGCTTAACTTCTTAAAGTGTAATAGGCCCAGATACCACAGCGCACTCATCGTGTGTCAGCTTAGGCAGTAAATCGATGAGGGAGCTAAATTCGCGCCGCCGAGCCAATGAACTTGATTCCGCAAATAATGTGCTGCAATGGTCACGGAAAGCACTAACAATTCAGCTGCTTCGGTGTACCTAATACCTTTATGTTGAATTTCAATTACTTCCTTTGAAAGTTCTCACTCCCGCCCATCACCAAGTGAACGACAAGTGGGGTAGCTATCACAGAATGCTTCACTTCTCGACCGAATTAGAGCGCCATGGTATTTTGCGGTAACGTATTGCTGAAGTTGTGCTTTAACAATACCACTTTCCTCTACACCGGACCCCGGACTGACAACTTCGAGTTAATGAAGCCCAACCAATGTACCAGTTAGTCCCTATACATAAAAGCGTCTTAAAGACGAAAGGCGAGGGGACTCTTCTATTGCACAATCACTTACCTCCTGTTTAAATACATCCAATTTCTGATATAAAGGAACACTGTGTGTTTCAAGAATGCAAGTAAAGCAATCTTATATACGTTTACAAAATATTGAGTCAGCCAATAAAGTAGTATTAATCTTCAACAGATCCCATTGAGCCAGCACACTACGCGGCCTTGATCTTCCTACGCAAACAGATACCATGCAGTGGTCTGTGAAGAAGGTCGGGCGAACAATATAGTCAGAAATGCTAGGCATCTCTTTTGCTGAAATATATATGCGGTCAAGACGTGCATTCGAATTGCACTGAAAGTAAGTAATTAAAGTGCATAGTACTCCAATTTCCTGACCAACATCGCAGGACCATTACCATGCAGTAAACCAGACAAGGTGGCTGCGCTTTGGCCATAGTGCGAACGTGGTCTAGACCGGTCCTGCTCACAGCAGACACAATTAAAATCCCCCATGAGAAGCATTTTCCGTTGTATGCGTAGAAAATTTTCTAGTGATATAACGAATGAATGGCGCTCCCGACAATTTACTGGTGCATAAAGGCATATGATACGCCATTGAACTCCTACCGTAACGAGGTCACAGCAAATAAAACACTCAGCATCATTTATACTGCAGGAGAGACAGAAAAACTCAGATTTCTTGCTTATAAGCAGAAAACATCCCCCAGACAAGGCTGCAGAGGTACTGACACATACGTTGTAATGTTCTAAAAAGGGCTGCAATGCAGCCGCCATGTCCTCATCACTGCATAGCCTTGTCTCTTGTATGGCCGCAATGTCCACGCCCATCCGTTTAAGGAGGCGGAAAAGCTGGTATTGCCTTCTCCTGTTTCTTAGGCTTCTCACGTTAAGTGGGGCAGCGTGCAATGTTGTGATACGGCATTCTGTCAGAGCATCTTAAGTGGCCTTTTCACCACCAGATGTGCCACCCTTGCGGGTGGTCTTGGACGACAGTGACTTTCCTGGCTTTTTGAAGCCAGCCAGTGGCATAAGACCACTGGCCGCCGCGGCAGCCATGTCGGAACAATCTAGAGCATTGGACGCTTGCGTTTTGCTAGCGTTGTATGACTTGTCCTCGCCGTGGGCAGGAGCTGGCCTCTTAACCGATCCACCGCTGCCACCTGGAACATCCACTGGTAGAGCCACAGCGTCCGCCCAGGATGAGGACGCCATCACCATGGGACAGGTAACGGAACATCCCCACCGTCTCCACACGAGGCGTCCCCTTTAGTATTCTATGGCAGCGCCTCTTGCGGATTTCCGGTTTTCTGGCTTCAGTGCTTCCGCTTGAAAATGCCCTTGCTTTTGCCGCAATTACAATATTATAGTTCACTGTAACCATGGCAAATTTCGCTGCCTTCGAGTTCGCTCGCTTGGCTCAGTTGTTCCGCTCCGTTCCTTCAACACCGGTGTACTGACGTGGATGAACACCTTTTGCTACAGGTGAGCTAAAGCCTGCGCATATGGAACAGCTCCCGGAAACAAACGCTTCAAATATACGGAATCTGGAAGCGCGTTCGCTGTTACAGACGCCGACCCCTAAGCTAATGCCAAAGCCGACGCCGGCATTTTCTTCAAATGGGCCGTTTATTGCTTGGGAATTAATGAGATGCTTCATGTCAGTAGGGACGCTACATTTGCGTTCCGATTTCATTGAAATGTTTTGCCCTGGGGTACAAGCGGAGTGAACAGGTGTATGCTGGTGACATCCAGAACCTACTAACGTGTACTACCAGCATACAACAGCCAACGGCAGACACCAGAGGTTATTAGCGCAATCGAAAACGCTGCTAGGACGAAACGGCCTTTGAAATTTTTATGGGCTATTGCGCACGTACTTTCCGCGCGGTCTCCCAGCCGGCAGCACACCAAAGGAACACCCAGCTACGGGAGGCATAGCGTGGCCGGCTTGATGACCACCCGGTTTGGGGCACTGGAATATCAGGGTGCCGTGAAGAATCGCTGTGTGACTGGTTTCAAGACTTTGTGACGGAAGTGAAAACCAATAAGAACGCACCTTCAGGAGGATGGCGATGCTAAAGTGAAACCTAAGATGGAGCCCCTGATCGCGGTAGGCTCCTTCTAACAGGCTCTTTAACGTCAGGTAAAGTGGACAAAGAACGGGAGAGAAGCATGGCAGCTTCGATTATTTATTACTCAGTGAACAAGTCGCAGTTCACTTGCGCTGCTGAGCACAAGGTCGCAAGCTCGATTCCTGGCCGCGGCGGCCGCTTTTCTGATGGAGGCGTGAAGCAAAAACGCCCGTGTGTACGAGATTTCGGCGCTCATTAAGGATCCCCAGGTGGTCAAAATTAATCTGGAGCACTCCACTACGGCGCGCCTCATCGCCTGCGTTGCGTCGGCGCGTTAAACCCTACAATCAATCAATAAAGTCACAGTTCACGAGGATGGTTGGTGGGCTAGTTGGTGGGTCATCATAAAGGGGTTAATAGCCCACAAAGACAACTACACACAAGGTAGAGAAGGCAGGAGAAGCGTTGAACTACAACCAATTTTTATTCCGCCAAGAAATACAGATAAACCAAAACACATCCAATAACAAGACCCAACAAATACTACGTAAAAACTCTTATCTCGCGCCCTGCCTTCTACGCTCGTGGCTCCAGATACTGTTTTTCTTTTTCTGAGAGCGCAACAGATGGCATGCTGAGGCAGTTTTCATCAAGACGGTAAATCTCGAGTGTTTCGATAACCTCCCGCGTAGTCTTCGTCTTTTCTATAGAAATCACTGGGCATACCCCGAACAGCGGAATGCATGCACCGTCTTTGCAGCGCGACGCTAGGTGGCCGGAAACAACCGTCATTCTTAAGAGGTTGTTATCTCCCTCAGCCTATCGTTGAGGCGTCTACCCGTCTGGCCGATATAGGTTCTTCCACAATACAAGGGGAGAGAATAAATAACACTTTCATCACATTGAACAAATTGTTCTGTGTGCTTCTTTGAGCAGCCCACTTTTCCTCTGCCACCGCCATTCAGCGTCGGACACAGCTTCGAAAGCTTGTTCGGGGCACAGAAAATTACTTCAACACATGCGCACATGCCAATCTTCTTAAGGTTATGCGCAACCCTGTACACATAAGTAACCACCACAAGTTTTTCCTTCCTTCACCTTATCTCCGGGCAGTCCTGGTCACCACGCTTTAATTCTTTGAATAAGTCACGATCCACTGCTGTCAGCAAATGTTGCGGGTACCCAGCAGACAACAGGTGGTTAATTTCAGAAATAAAACTTATTTCTGCTGTATGTACACATGGCTACAAAAGCGAAGTTTTTAGACACGCCTTGACAAGCCCCGTTTGACCAGTTTTGTGTGCTTGGAGGAATACGGAAGCGGCGGTTTTGACGTACGGGGCTGGCACATCCAACCCACATGTTCGGGAGTGAAATTAAACATCATGTCAAGAAACTAGAGAGAACCGTCCAGTGCAACCTCATGCGTCAATTCTAAGGTCGTCAGACAGTCGTTGAACAAGCCAAAACACGGCAAACTGATTCGTCAAAGTTAACAGTTCCACAATTTACAACTATGAGGCAGTCGTCTGCATACCTAAAAGCGCGTTTTACATTCAACCGACTTAAAACATAATCGTGATAGGCTAAAAACAAGTCACTTAAATTAGGCGCTATACATGACACGATGCAGATCCTGTTTTTCTAATGAACGTGCCCCCTTGCCATGAAATGAACGTTGATGTAAGGTAAAAGTTTAAAAGCTCTAAAAAGGCAGCGTCCGTCATACCAGCAGAGTTTTGTAAGCCCACAACACCGTGGATGTCAATTGTGTTTTGAAGCCAGTGTCCTCGAGAAAGGTCCAAAGTTTGATGTCGAGCCTTAGAAAACTGCAGCACAACTTGTGGCGTGGCGCGCAAGGTGGGGGATGCCGCCGTCCAAGAGTGCAAAACAGGAAGGTGCATCTCGGAAGGTGTGGATATTTCACGGAGGACAAAACTGCCTGCCTGTAGCCTTCCCGTGAGTCACGCTGAGCACTTTTTACGCCAGATTGAATTGTCTATTGTTCAGGCAGACAAAAAACGTTGCTTCACGGTTTTCTCGACTGCTGACTATTGAACTAAAGCAAATCGGGCCATCAGCACCCTTTTCGTTAGCTCGAACGAAGTAAAGCTCGCAAAAGTAAAAAAGACGTTCTAAGCATGTGTGAAAGTATGGAGCTGGAGTCCCTGGAACGCTCCTCAGCCAATAAAGAAAGCTTAAGCTTGAAGGTATTTTTATCGCCGAAAACCCATATACCAGATTTCGCGTTTCGCGCCATTATCTCGCAGAACATGCATGGCAAAAGTCCCTTGCGTTATTTTTCCAGCAAAAGCTCGAGCTTTTATTTGTTGATGATCCCTTTATGATCAAGAACTCCCACGAAGTATTAGACTTTTTGAAAGCCAACGACACAGGTCTTTTAGCGTTTTCAATGTGATATAAGCACATTTTTTTTATTCACTTCCTCTGAAAGAGCTTTTAATTGGCGTTCAAAACTCAATTGACAACAACGAGATGTGCGCTTCCACAACTCTGCTGGTATGACGGACGCTGCTTGTTTGGAGGTTTTAAACTTTTATATTACATCAACGTTCATTTCATGACAAGGGGGCACGTTCATTAAAAAAAAAACGGGATCTACATCGGGTCATGCATTACGCCTAGTTTAAGTGTCATCATTTTGGCCTATCACGATCGTGTTTTAAGTGAGCATTTATCTAAGTCGAACGTAACACGCGTTTTTAGGTACGCAGACGACTACCACATAGTTTTAAATTCTGGAGCTTAACTTTGGCGAATCAGTTTCCCGTGTTTTGGCTATTTTCAACGACTGCCTGACGCCCTTAGAATCATGAGGTTCCACTGGACGGTTCTCTCACGCTTTTTGATAGGATGTTTAGTTTTACTCGATTTGGGCGTACGAGCCCCGTGCGTCAAAACCGCTGCTTCCTTATTCCCCCAAGCACACAAAATTGGCAAAGCGTGGCATTGCCAAGTCGTCTCTAAAAAATTAGTTTTTGAGGTCATGTGTACATACAGGAGAAAAAAATTACGCCCATCTTCAGGCGAGGGAACCCTGATGTGATGCGACGCATCAGGGGGGAGCGTTTGGACTGACGCTGGTATTGGATTGCGTCAGTCCACTCGCTGAAGGGACTGTCGCTTCCATCACGTCTTCATCGGAAGAATCAAGCCAAGCATAAAGTCATCAATCGAAGTCACGCGGAGTCTAACGAGAGCGAGCGCTGACTGAATTGCCGCAGCGCGCTACCCGCTTTATATTCACAGTGCCTGAAGGAGAGGAGACAGCGGAGGAGAGTCGCGCATGCGCGCACTTGCGCGACGGGAGCGGAGCGAAGCGAGTGAAGCGCGCGCACGCAGCTGTTGTTTATGATAATGAGATGGAGTGAGAGTGTTGCGCACAGCTGTCGGAGAGAAGAGCGGAGGAGAGTCTCGCATGCGCAGGTGGCGTGCGGACGCCGGCGACGCCGACGCAGGAAGGACATGCCTCAGAGCAAGAGAGGCGTTGCATCGAAAAAAATTGGGCCCATCTCCCCAAGAGGGGGGGACTCGAGTAAATGCGTCGCGTAGGGGGTGGGTGTATTGCGTTAACGTTAGTGTTTGGGGAGTTGGTGCAGTGAGAGCGTGTGGACGCCCATCTCCACAGTGAGAGCGTGTGGACGCGAGGGGGACTCGAGTAAATGCATCGCATAGGGGGTGGGTGTATTGCGTTAACGTTTAGCGTTTGGGGAGTTGGTGGTAGTGAATTCGTGGTATCAGCAGCTTCTTGACGTAGTTTGAATGAGTCAAGGATATGAGGCGCGTTCGTAGCCTTTGATTCTGTGTCGGTTTTGTGGCGCAGTGGGGAGAGCACCATGTACCTCGCGTTCCGCCCACAGGGTCGTGGGATCGAAACCAGGCGCCGATAACTATTATTTTTTTATAGTGTAGGGGGAGGGGTGCGGACGGACAACAACGCTGCACCTGTTGTTGAGAGCGAGGAGAGTACGGGGGAGAGACGCGCACCTGCGCCTCGCCGCGACGCGCATGCGCAGTGAGCGTGTGGACGCCGCCGCCGACGGTCGAGGGACATCGTGCGACTAAGAAATGCTCCGCGTTTAAAAAGTTTTATTGCTCAAATTAACCGATTGTTGTCTGCTGGGTACCCGCAACATTTGCTGACAGCAGTGGCTCGTGACTTATTGAAAGAGTTACAACACGGTGACCAGGACTGCCCGGAGATAAGGTGAAGGAAGGAAAAACTTGTGGTGGTTACTTATGTGTACAGGGTTGCGCATAACCTCAAGAAGATTGGCATGTGCGCATGTGTTGAAGTAATTTTCTCTGCCCCGAACAAGCTTTCGAAACGTGTCCGACGTTGAATGGCGGTGGCAGAGGAAAAGTGGGCTGCTCAAAGAAACACACGGAACAATTTGTTTAATGCGAAGGAAGTGATATTTAGACTCTCCCCTTGGATTGTGGAAGAACCTATATCGGCTAGACGGGTAGGCGCCTCAACGATAGGCTAAGGGAGCATAAAAAACTCCCACCTCCCCTCGTGGGGGAACCCCTGTGTAGATGCGACGCATAGGCGGAGCGGCGAAGGGACCGCGTTTTATAGCGCGCATAACGTTGAGGGGACTGCGTAAGCCGGTCCCAGACGATGACGACGTTGGCGTACTTGTAAAGCGGCGTGCCTAAGGCTCTGGCGGCGTGGACTCTAGGTGTTTGAACCAAGCGTGGTTGTTGCTTCGCCGGTGAACGGCACACCGGTTATGTGCGCAGCGCGCCCCTAGGAGAGGAAACCGCGGAAGAGAGAGTACTGCACATGCGCCGGCTACAGCGCGTCTGCCGCGGCTATGACGCATCGTGCCGCGGCTATGACGCAACACAATCCAACACAATCCACTTTAATCCAGTCCAATCCAAATCCAAGCCAATCCGATCCAATCCAAGCCAATCCAATCGAATCCAATCCAATGCCCCTCGCGAGAGAGTGTTCGCTATCGGAGAGGAGAGGGGGTGAGCGGCGGAGAGCACAGCTGGCGCGGCGAGGACAATTGGGAAGGGGTGGACAAAGCCGACGACGACGAGAAGGCCGGAGGGACATGGCGAGTGAATCAGATGCTCTGCATCTAAAACGTCGTAGGAACGACGGTTGTTTCCGGCCACCTAGCGTCACTGCAAAGATTGTGCCTGCGTTCCGCTGTTCGGGGAGTGCTCAGTGATAAAGAAAAGGACAAGCATACGCGGGAGGCTATCGAGGCACTCCAGATTGACCGTCTTGATGAAAACTGCCTCAGCATGCCATCTGTTGCGCTCACAGAAAAAGAAAAAGAGTATCTGGAGCCACGAGCGTAGAAGGCAGGGCGCGAGATAAGAGTTTTTACGTAATTTTTTGGGCCTTTTTATTGGGTGTGTCTTGGTCTATATGTCTTTCTTGGTGGAGTAAAAAAATCTGTTGTAGTTCAGCGCTTGTCCTGTCTTCTGTTCCTTGCATGTCGTCGTCTTTGCGCGCTGTGAGGCCCTTCATGAAGTCGCAGTTGTTTTCTGGGCGTCTAGGTGACTGCGCTGGTCGTCAGGTTTTCCCACCGCTCAAACGAAAGGAGGGAAGGGTGGAATGTACGGGTACAGCGCATACCCTAGAGTGGTGGGGGGGGGGGGGGTAGAGTGCCTGGGTGAAAGCTATATTGACATTGCGCAGGCTACTATTGGGGTACATAGAATAGAGCCGGGTAGGGCGAGTGAAGGTGTTAATTTAAAGTAGGCCGATGGTTGTTCCGTTTATTTTGGAGGAGGAGGAGGTTCATGTAGGGTACGATGATGTCCCGAGGATGTGTATAGTACCAAAACATGCCTTAGAAAGTGAACACGGGATTAACGACGTTGCACATGGCGTTTCTATGCAATGCAAAAACAGCATGTTCATGAGCCTTAAACATAAATACATTTCATTTGCCCAAGTATCCAGTTGCTCGACGCTGAATTGAAATTTTCGCATATAGATGGATTACAGAAAAAAGTGAACTGAAGGCCGCCAACATAGGGGAAGCACGAAACAGTGGAAGCCGCAACAGTCTGTAGCAAGTGTATTTTATCAAAAAACAAACAATCAAAAGAAGTACACACCAACGCGCAGTGAAGCTGTACGCAGCCTCTAAGACCATCACGAAAGGTTAAGTCCACGATTGCAGCCGATCTGCGTCTTCTTCGCTGCGGCAACGATCTTTACTCTATCTTTGTTGCTATGAGTGTGAGCTTCCTTGACTTGTTTGGAAGTGATTATTATTGGACATCACCTTGAAGCGACGTACGCTACGGCGTGTCTTTCGCGTTCCGAGTTAGTGTTATCACGATTACGGCGAACGCTGTATATGTTTTTTTCTGATCAATCATCAATATTGGACAATATCTATTTGTTGATATGCTCGGCAATCATGGCCAATCTCCCTAAGCACGTATGCCCGGCATTTTCTTGTTATTTTTAACTTGGGACACGACGATGTTGATGATGATGATAATAACAATAATAATAACTTTATTTGGCCAAAATAGGATGAAAGGAGGGAAGGGAAGTGGTAGCCTTACTCAATTCCTTCCCCTTAGGTGGCGGCCTGCAGCCTTTGGGCGCGAGCGGCATCTTCGCCCAGTTGGACGACCTTGACCTGTATTTCGGGGTCGTAGCTAAGCGAACAGGTTTCCCACTGCTATGCACTGGTAATTCGTAAGCATGCTCGTAGAGCTCGTGGCCGAGCATCACAAGACCAAATCATAGGAGTGAGTGCGGCTCGCTGGGTGCACCACTTACATTGATCATTGTAAAGGTCAGGATAAATGTGGCTCAATACTGCGGCATTGGGGAATGCATTAGCCTGCTGCTTACACCATGGGCTTCAGATGGACGTCTGTTGAGCGTGGGATGTGCTGCGAGATATTTCTGGCGCTCCATGCGATAGTGTTTAGTGATGTCCCGGTAGGTCACCAGCCTGTTCCTATCCCCCTGGTCCGAGCCAGAAGCGTCGTCAGTGCACTCCCCGGGAGCTGAAATCTCGGGCTGCCTCATGTGCTAGCTCGTTGCCTGGGAGAGATGCATGGGCCGGTGACCAGATTATTTGCACGTTGCGCATACGAGCGGCTTGGACGGAGCGTAAGATGCGTAGGGCTGTATTAGAGATCCTGCCAGTTTCGTAATTCCTGAGAGCTATTTTAGAGTCACTCACGACACGAAAAATAATGATTTCATAACCGCCTTCAGTGTTAAAAAATGCGCAGGCCAGCCCTCTTCCCTTGAGTACGCCATTTGTACGAATAAGGTTCTAGACAGGACAGCACCCGCGTCGACACGAAGCCTGGGATAAGGTAATTTAACAAAACTTGTCGGGGGGCTAGTTGGTTCATGATTCATAAATATGCTTAGCGCGAAAACTAAAGACGGTACACAGGAAAGCAGACGGCACAAGCGCTCAGGCGATAAGGTAGATTGTGCTTAACAGAAATTGAGCATGTTGCCAAATCCGTCATGAGACTGCGAATACAGCAGGGTGCTGTACACCCACTTCCATGTTATGACTTCTCCATGTCAAAGAACACAGACAACCAGAGTTGTTTGAGCAGAAGACAACCTTTGACATATTGCACAAAAGCAACCAGCTTTTCTAGTCGTTGTCTCTGCGCGTTGTTGATCGACCAAGTGGGCCGAATTTTTGTATAGAATAACATAAACCCTAAAGTAAAAACGTACAGACATTCTGAGAATTGCCTACTAATTTGTGAGAATTCCCACGCCTCGCATCATCACTTAAGGTTTTTTCCCTCTTAGAAATAATGTAGATTTTCACAATAATAGCAATGAAATTTGTTAAATTGCCAATTACACATTTTCGTGAACATGCAGGACGTTACACATTTGATCTTCTTCACATGTTTTTCTTCTTGTTTCGGCTTGTTTCTTGGAAGCTTTTATATTGTTTGTTGTTCTCTTCGGGCGTTAGACAGAAGCACGGCATTAGACAGTTTGTTATTTCTCAATTTTTATGTATTTTCCGTTTTTTTGCGGACTTTTTATTTACCTTCCACATGTGATGCCGGTGTTACAGGTAAAAAGTTTTGATTTATTGCGTTCATTGTTACTCAGTTGGAAATTTTATGTTTTATTTTTTAGTTATAAAAATTTTCTTGAAGTGCCGCGGTTTGATGCTGTTGTGCCGGGATGCGTTTGCTTTCAGTTTATTGTGCGAAATTACGCTATATTATCTGGTGATGTTGAGCTTAACCCCGGTCAACCCCATAGTGCTGAACTTATACCCACCTTAGACGCTATCAGAGTCCTTCAATGCTTTTTGGAGGACTCTGACGCTATCAAACAGCTCGAGAGTGTTCAAGCCGCAATTCGTGTCAAGCTTGACCAAATCAAGTCAACTGAAACTGCCCAAGAAAACCTTACAGAATTATGACACACTGTAACATGTGTCCATGTCACGAAACGCCGAGCACCTCAACCACTGTAAACATTATCGGCTGACTAGTGCGTTTATAGTTTAACAGTTTAACAGTTTATGGACGTGATCGACTTGGTAGGCGAGCAGGAGGAGTGCTAATTGCCGTTAGAGACGCCTTACCGCCCTCACGGATCTTTCACGACGAAAACATTGAACTTTCTTGGATATGCCTACACAGCGCAAATGGCAAAATAGTGTTCGGAATCGGTTGTCGTCCACGAGATAGTAACCCCTCATTTTGAGAATCCTTGCGCCGTTCACTAGAACACATAAAAAGATATGCCCGTTGCACCTATCTTCCTTTTCAGAGATTTTATTCATCCCAGAATTAATTGGACGCTACTTTCGGTACCCCCCCTTCACCCCCCCCCCCCAAGCACCACACAGTGAACCCAAACAGTTTCTGAAATTTACTTTAGACTTTGATCTACATAAAGCAATAACATGTGCAACTACGGGCGTTAACGCCCTGGATCTCTTGTTAACATCTAGCCCAGACAACATAAAAAATGTGTATTTGCTCCCTGGCTTCAGCGACCACACCCTACTTCATATCGGGATTTCCTTGCCTATAAAAAAGATAGCTCCCGCACCAAAATTAATCACCGATTATAAAAACGCCAACTTTGACGCCTTCAACCGCGAACTGGCACTCTTCTACAAAAATTTTCGACAGTCATACTCTGCTCGCTCCGTTAACGCCGATTGGGAGTTATGCAAAAACGGGCTGCTGAACTTCAAAAACAAATGTATTCCTACTATTTTTGTAAATACCGACAAAAATAACCAATGACATGGCATGAAATGGCATGAGACGTCTCCTCAATAAGAAAAAACGTCACTATCGGAAAGCAAAGCTTACGAATAGCCCTAGAGCTGTACCTGTCAAGCGTTAACGAATACGTTTTGCAACTGAAGGCCTCCAAAGACAAACTTATTTCGATTGATCTATCATCAATTCTCAGTCTAACCCTCGTAAATTCTTTCAAATTATCTTGGATCGCGCCAAATTGCCAAACGTAGCTCTAGCTATCAGACGACGACAACAAGCTGATTGAAACTGAAAAAATGTGCTACAGCCCTGAACGATGTTTTTCACATCAGTTTATTCGCCTGCTGCAAACTTTAGTTTTACGGAATTACCACAGCAGCGGGCGACCGCAATGCCCGAAATACAGATCAATACTCATGGTATAGCAAAGTTGACTGATTGATTGATTGTAGGGTTTAATGCGCCGACGACACGCAGGCGATGAGGCGCACCGTAGTGGAGCGCTCCGGATTAATTTTGACCACCGGGGGATCTTTAACCTGCGCCAAAATCTCGAACACACGGGCGTTTTTGCTTTTCACCTCCATCATAAAAGTGACCGCCGCGGCCGGGAATCGAACTCGAGACTTCGTGCTCAGCAGCGCAAATCGTTAGCCACTGAGCCACCTCGGCGGGTCGGTATGGCTAAGTTAATCAGCTCAGTAAAATTATCGTCCTCAGCTGTTTGCGATGAAATCAGCAACAAACTGCTTAAGAACCCTACTTCCTTATCAAGCGAAATACTAAGTTTAATCTTCCAGCAATAAATCAGTACTGGTGATGCCACCAAGATAAGAAAAAGGCTCAAATAATTCCCGTCCATAAATCTGGTGTCGATCAAAAGCATCTAATTATCGTCCAATTTCACTCACCAGCGTCCCGACATCCAAGCTTTTGGAACAAATCATAGGAACCAATCTTATGAATTACCTCTAATCAATTAATTTTTTTACTCGCACAAACATGGTTTTAGAAAGCGATTTTTATGTGAAACTCAGCTATCAGAATTCACTAATGATATCTTACAACATGTGGAAGATCATCGACAAATTGACGCCATCTTCCTCAACTTCTCCAAGGCCTTCGACCGTGTCCCACACAATCACCTGCTTGCAAAGTTATCTACTCTTGGTATTCCATGAACACTGTTTACTCTGATTGATCATTTCCTGAAAGGACGCCTACAATATACATCCGCTAACTGTTATGACTCCCCCATATCGCATGTTACATCCGGTGTCCCCCAGGGAGCAGGGTTATCATCCATGTTATTATTAATTTACGTCAATGAGCTGCCCTTCAATACAGAAATCAGACTACGAATTTTTGCAGATGATTGCATCATATACAACCCTAATCATAACATTAGTGATTCCATTGACCTTCAGGGTGACATAGACACTATCACTTCGTGGTGTGAAAAATGGCCCATGCCGCTTAACCTTAATAAGTGCCTATATATGTCATTTTCCCGTAAGCGCTGCAGCACAAATCACTCATACCATATAAACTCACTGAAATAACTCGAACAGACTGCTACAAATATCTCGACGTTCCCCTTACATCGTCAATATTAAAACAATATTCGCACATGCGTCACGCACGCTAGGTTTTCTGCGTCGCAATCTCAGATCCGCATCGCCCCCTATTAAAAAACTCACATATCAGACATACCGCCGGCTTGAACTGGAGTATGCTTAATTTATCTGGCACCCCTCGCAAGCTTATCTGACCTACGAATTAGAATCCATCCAGAACCGTGATGCACGATTTATCATGTTAAACTACTCGCGTATAACCAGCATCACTGAACTAAAACGGACACTCGACCTTCCTAGTTTCGAATCATGTCGCATCATCTCGCGTCTCTGCATACTTCACTCTTGCTGCCGTCACCCAATCGCAAGACACCCTCGTCTTCAACCACCACCTAGAATCTCCCCGCGCCTCAAGCACAGCAGTCCAATCGCGCACATTCACTGTCGCACACCTGCGACGAAAGATTATTTTTTTTTCCTAGGGCAATAACCATGTAGAACATTCTTCCCGACATTATTGTTTCGACCACCGACTGCAACGCCTTCCGGAAAAAAACTAACAAACCATTAACCCTGTTACTATCAATGTTCAGTCATGTGTACTGCTTGCTTGACTTTTTTAGTAACTGTGATTTCGATTGTTGTACCACTGCTTCTTTCTGAGCGTTGTTCCTTTGTTGTTCTTGCACACCATTTTTCCCTTTAGTTTTCTCCCTTCTTTTTGTGATTAAGAGCTTCCCAAACATTATATGGCCCCGCCTTATGTAATGCCTTCGGGACCTTAAGGCTTCAATAAATGCAATAAAATGAAATTATGCCTATTCACCTTCATAACGAAAAAATAAGTAAGCTTTGCTAAGTATGCATTTGTTGGCAGACGCAAGTCTCTAAAGAGGAGGTTCTGTGATGTACTTACTCGACATAAATGGTTTCGCATTAAAAAGATCGATTGATCACATTTTTCAAAAGCGCTAGCGAACTGCTAGTCAAAGCGACGAGCCTCTAACTAGCAACGAGAGAAGGTTTCTTTTCCTCATTATAGTCTTGCTACAAAGATTGTCTGTTCGCACATTCTAGAAAATTGACCTTTGTGGGTGTCGTGTTTTGTTAGGGAGAGAAATTATTGTCACGTGTGTCATCGTGTAAGTGCTTTATGATCTTTTAGCTTATTCTGGCAGCTCAACAAGCCAACGTACTACTGTGAGATGGTGCAGTAATCAATTCGGCCATGGTAAACGGGGCGAAGTGATCGTTAGAAGGCAAACAGTCAAAGGCGGGCACAAAAAGGGGCGCTAAAAACAGATTCAAAACCAAGATATCTTCAATAACAGCATCGAAAAAGTGATTGGTCATTGGTGTAATCTTTACAACACACATCGAAGTCGTATACTACGTTGACCCCACTTTATGCACACCCTTTAAATGACGCCCGCCCGGAAAAGCCCAGATCTAAGTCGTACCACTGGGTGTAGCATATTCAACGCGGTTTTAGAAACGGACCCCTGCACCGTATTTCCATAGCTCATAAGTGACTTTACTAAGATGGGAAAAAGAACGTACCATTCATGCGGCTCCAGACAGAGTTACCCATTTGAAATATGTATGAACATTCTGAGTAAGATTGAGACAGCGCTATCCATAATATGCATGCAAGAAAACGGTTTACCCCGAAGCAGAGCACTGAGCCGCACTTTTTTTACTGTTTAAATGAACACATTGGGAAAATATCTTACTACGTACGTAAAGGGTGTCCAAACTATTTTAAGTTATCTAGCCTCTATATCCCCAAAAGGAAGTCAGAATTCGGCATTAATAAACGGTCAACGTGGACGGAGAACACAATTTTTTTACTTTTACTAGGTTCATGGTTTTCACGCATTTAAGCCTGAAATGCTTTATGTTAAAAATTAAAGTTAACATTTCATTAAAAGCGGCACACAAAAACTTGCGTTCTTTTTTGACGGGAACCCCTACATTAGTATTTACATGCCACTAAGTTGCCGATAAACTCTGCGCTGTTTTGAGAAAGAGACGCTGTTACTTTCGGGGGGTTCTAGTTTCAAACCATTTACCTCCGTCTACCTCCACAGACTATTAATGCAGTGCGCCTTCGGTAGATAAAGAGGTTAGATGACTTAAAATAATTTGGGCATCGTTGATGTAGGGTGTTCCTTTTAACAATTAAAAGAGTACAGCTCGATACCCTACTTCGGATTAAACCGTTTTCTTGCATGCAGATTATGGATAGCGCTGTCCCAACCTTACTCGAAATGTTACTTAGCCATGGTAAGAGGGGCGCTGTGATCATTGAAAGCAGCGTGTTTAGCATCTTTACTGATATACCGAAAGTATTGCGGTCACACAGGATGCGATTACGTCGAGGAGTGTCGTACGATTTCCTCATTAAAAAATACACGTACTATACAGCGTTGCCTGTGAATAAAAGCATATTTCCCGAAATAATCAAAGGCAACTAACGCAGGTGAATCGACCTTACTGAAAGCCGGCTTGACGGCTGCGCAGGATACCATTATGTTCGATGAAATACGCAAGCCGTCCCCTGAACATTTTTGTTTCAAGAAGATTTCGCAGGTAACTGGCCGAAAAATGAGCTATAATAACTGGCGACGAGGCATATTTGACCTGTTTCAGTGCTGCACCTTAATTGCTTCCCTGTAGGCACCAGAAAAGTGTCGCGCTAACCGTACCGTGTTTTCTAAATAAAGCAGTGCTTCCCGTCTGTGACAGGGTGTTGGATCGTAGTGCAGCTTATGTTGTATGCCTTAGGCGCTGAAGCTTTACAAGTGCCAATCGTAAGCACAAGAGCTGCCATAGAGATTTTAGAGTTGAAGGAGTGCTTAGAATGCTTGTTTTCTCGTAACGGTTTCCCTCTAAGAACATTTTGGATTGGATACTGATGTTCGGGTAACGGACATAGCTGGATATGTGTTCGAAGCGTCGTGCAAGTCTGTTTGGTCTTCCAGGGTGTCACCAGTGGTGCTGAGCAGCGGTAAGTTATGTTCTTTTCGTATTTTAAGATTTTTAGTTCTATTCCATACCTAATGAGCACATGTAAATGAATGTATTAGGTTGACAAAGGACGCCAGCAGCCCATTAGGCCAGACTGCTTATGCGCTTTCCGAGTACTTTTGCGCGGTTGAAAGCGAGCAGAATTTGTGCCATTGCATGCCTGTGGACAATTTCCGAAGCCTTGTTCTGGGTCTGCCGAGCATGTCGGCACGACTCATTCAACAAGGATTTCTTCAGCTTGGATTTAGTACAGGAGGTAGAGGGGCTAGAATTTTTTGGCAGCTTCGAGTATGTTCCGTAATGATTGATTGATTGATTGTGGGGTTTAACACGCCGACGCAACGCAGGCGATGAGGCGCGCCGTAGTGGAGGGCTCCGGATTTAATTTTGACCACCTGGGGATCTCTATCGTGCGCCGAAATCTCGTACGCACGGGCGTTTTTGCTTTTCGCCTCCATCAGAAAAGCGGCCGCCGCGGCCGGGAATCGAACCCGCGACCTCGTGCTCAGCAGCGTAACGCCTTAGCCACTGAGCCACCGCGGCGGGTTGTTCCGTAATGACCCGAAAGTATTAATCCCTAGGTGTTTAATGCAAATGTGTATTGTGGGGATCCTGGCGCCCGAGCCATTGCGCGATCGCTAGGTTTCTGTCATTGCGCGGCGCTTTTAAGTGCGAATGCACTTCTTAAGCGAGCCTGAATCGTCCGCCGCCGTAGTCCGCATAGCAACAGTTGCGGGTGCGCGCGCTCCTCGTCTTCCTTAGCAACGGGGGGAGATGGGCGCGCGCTGCCTGACCGCTGACATGGCACATACCCACGTGGGGGATTGGCCAGGAATCGGGCGTGAGAAGGGCTAATGCACCCGCTTAAAGGAGTACTGACACGAAATTTCAAAGCTGAGATCCGCTCTAGCAGTCAAGTACAACGACTACACAAATAGGTGTCTGTGAATAAATGCATCTTTCTTTCTTTGTAGTTGTGTGTGTGTGTGTGATCTCTCTTTCGCGAACATTACCGAACCGCGCAAATTCAACTCGTGCATTCGCACTTTCACATTCTTCCCCTCGGGGAAATGCGGGGAATTTTAAGTGCGAATGCACTTCTTAAGCGAGCCCGAATCGTCCGCCGCCGTAGTCCGCATAGCAACAGCTGCGGGTGCGCGCGCTCCTCGTCTTCCTTAGCAACGGGGGGAGATGGGCGCGCGCTGCCTGGCCGCTGACATGGCACATACCCACGTGGGAGATTGGCCAGGAATCGGGCGTGAGAAGGGCTAATGCATCCGCTTAAAGGAGTACTGACACGAAATTTCAAAGCTGAGATCCGCTCTAGCAATCAAGTACAACGACAACACAAATAGGTGTCTGTGAATAAATGCATCTTTCTTTCTTTGTAGTTGTGTGTGTGTGTGTGTGTGATCTCTCTTTCGCGAACATTACCGAACCGCGCAAATTCAACTCGTGCATTCGCACTTTCACATTCTTCCTCTCGGGGAAATGCGGGGAATTTTTTTCCCCTCTCTCCTCCGAGTTGCCGGCTCGTCTCGGCGCCACTGTGTAGAGCCGAGCCGTCATCTCAAACTCCTGCCTGAGGTGAAGGCTGCCGCGACCGTTGCGGCGATAAAACACTGTCACGCAGCAGGGGCTCCGCCCTGGTGTTGGAGCTAACCTCACCTCATTGGCCCGTTTGAACGATTCCCGGACCCCACCCTCGCCGGGACGCGAACGCGCGCCCTGCGCGGGGGTGCGTTCGGGGAGACGCTTCCAGGACGCCGAAGGCGTTGGCCGAAGGTATGTGACGCTTTCTTTACCAGCCGGCTGCAACTCTGTTGCGCCGGCGAAAGCCCACCAGCCCTTCCGGCTGCGGCCCGTGCCTAAGGCTGCTCGTGCTGTCCCTACGCTTGCATATAGTAAGGCCGTACCTACCACTCGACGATCACGCCGTGCGGTACGCGCCTGTGAGCGAATGGGCCCCGTCTCCCTCGCTGCTGCGAGCCGATCTGGCCAGCACGGCGATGCGCGCGCGCACAACGTGCGCGCACCCCGGAATTCGCCCTGACCGAAGAGCCCAAGAGCTTTGCGCCGACGACGCGCACACCTGCGCGTAGCGCCCCATTGCCTCTTTCACCTCAAGGGAAGTGCGTACTTGTACTTTAAATTGTGTAATTGGGGCGTTGGTGTAAAATAAACGTCTTCCCTCTGTGCACTGGGCATATTCCTTTGTCGCCCCCTTCTCCACCTGCCCAACACAGGCGGTGTTGTGTTGGCGCGACGGCGTTTCAGTATCGTGAGCGGGCTCAACTAGCTCGAACCCACGGTGGTTCCTCGCAGTGTGCATGAATGCCTGCCTTATGCAATGCTAGGGTTATGCATACTGTGAGGTAGAGAGACCACAGTATAAAGATTGCGATTTTTCTTTTAATCTTACTTGTGAGGACATGTGCAGTTAAATTTTTGTTGCCAACAGAACTGTGGGGGTGCTGATCTAGCCATCAAAGGACGACCGGGCGGTGGTCACTTGTGTAACGGGTTAGTTTCGTAACAAAATACAGGAATCCCTCATTACCTTTAAGTAGCAAAATCCGCGGTGAATTTAGAGACAAGCGGAGTTTCAGGTTAAGCGAAATGCCGGAAATTTGTGGCCAGGTCCATGATAGACGAGCTACTGCTGGTAACAAAAGCTCCAGCGCACAGGGAAGCACCCGTAATAAAGGAAAAGTAATTCGCAGGAAGAACAAATTTTTATTATTGCACAAAAAATAACTGCGTGATACTCGCCCTCTTGGCGCGTTTGCAACTGGCCCCATAAGGCCTTCTCGAACTGCTCATCGGATCGCATCAATTGTTGGTATCCACTGCTACAATATACCTTGTTGCGAAGCAGGTGCAGCATTTTTTTTTTGCTTCACAAGGCTCTCGTTGTCTTCACGAGAATCTGAGTCGTCCACAGCTATCTCAACGATGTGGGCGTCGGCCAGCATTCCGGTGGCGGGGACATCGGCCGTTTACAGTGCTTACTCCGCGTAAATTTGCTGTTCACGACCTCGTACAGCGCGTAGTGGGAGCTAAGCGTTCGAACGGAGACCTTATAAGCTGCCCCAGGCGGACTTTGCCTTTTGTCCTCTCTGTCCACGCTTCGAGCTATCGGTGGTTACCCGAAGAAACGTTTCGAGATAAAGGGGCGCAAATACATAGAATACATGGGAGGTTAATGCATGACGAGAAAAAGTTTCGACCTAACCGATATTTCGAGATATAGAGTTTAAACTAACGAGGAATTACTGTACCTGTTCGAACGGACTCGGTCCATGGACACGAGACCGCCTGCATAGCGAACCAGTGCTGGCCTCCACTGGTTACATTTTCAGTCCTTTTTCGATCAACATCGCTTCTAGTGTAACTCCTCAATTACTACAAATCCAAAACTTATCTTAACGCGGCACTCACGGGAAACATATGAATCCCCTATTCTCCAACCAAGCGGCAGAATATTTCTGAAGCTTATCTCCAGCGCTGAACACCTTCCCCCTATTTCTCCTTCATAAAAAACTTTCCCCTTAAAGCGTACATGTGTCCAGGCACCATCGAAGAGAACCTCAAACACCCTTACTGGACTGTGCTCATTTTTCTAAGGAGTGAACAGAATTCGGCTCCTTTCCTTATACGACACCATTAAATCAGTTGACTAAATCTCAGTGGTGGTGGTGGTAGTGGGACAACTCTTTGTTTGCCCAGATGTGTCGCTTAACCGTGGGTCAGGAGTCCTTGGTCCCTTACGGTGGTCGTGGCCATCTGGACGAGTCGTTTCTGGATACCCGGGTCGTAGCTGAGTAGCGCGGTCTCCCACTGCTCCTTCGAACTTAGGCTGAGTGCAGGAGGTCCTGCCTTACTGCTTTGCGGGTCATTTCTCCGGAGAGGCCAAGACCATACCATATGATGTAGGTCAGACCTGCATCGCACGCCTTGCATTTATCGGAATAGAGCCCTGGGTAACATCGGCTGCAAGCCACTAGATTGGGGAAATAATCTGTCTGCAGCCGTCGCCACGCAACTGACTGCCATTTGCTCAGTGTCTTGTCTGGGGCTGGGTATTTTGCGCTTTCTAGTCTATAGTGGTCAACTATGTCTCTGTAGAACACCAGCCTGTACCTTCCTGACCGTCGTATTCAGTGAGCGTTTGTGTCAGGAGTTTCGACATCGGCTCGGTCAATGAAACCTCGCACACTTCTTCCCGGCCAGGCCAGCCTGGGCCGGTGCCCATATCAGCTGTATTCTGCCGTCTCGCTCCATAGTGAAGCCGGATTTTAGAATTCGAAACGCCTCGGGCGAGATGCAGCCCCTCGCGTAGTTTAGTATGGCCGACTTGGAGTCGATTACTGTAACTTTGGTTTTGGAGGACGCGACCATTGCCAGGGCAATGGCCACCTCTTCACCAACCTCTGGTTCTGTCGTCCAGACCGAGCCGGAGGTGATGCAATCTCCCTGTCGATTCACTACCGCTAAGGCCATAGAGTCGCGGCTGGTATATTCGGTGGCGTCCACGTGCATCACGTCCTCGGATTTCGCGTATCTTTTGTGCAGGGCCCTGGCTCGGGCCTGTCGGCGCTCCTCTTTATGTACCGGATGTGTGTTCTTAGGGAGTGGAGGGATATGTGTGTGGGTTCCTATCTCCGCTGGTATTTCGACTTTTGCGCTTTGCACATCTCTGTGGTTTTTGTTAAGAGAATCTAGTATTTTCCTCCCTCTCTGACTCTTAGAAAGCCGATCCTTTTGGGTGGTTAGCTGGGCTTCTATGAGCTCACTACGGGTGTTATGGAGGCCCAGCGCTTCAAAGCATTCGTTCGATGCAGTTACAGGTACACAGAGGGTTTGTTTGTGCGCTCTCCTTATCATAGCGTTTATTTTGTTCTCATTCCGCTTTAGGTTCGATTAAGAGGTAGCATATGTGATCCTACTGAAAACGATAGCTTCTACCAATCTCATTAAATTATGCTCTTTCATTCCGTGGTGCCTGTTTGCGATGCGCGAAATGAGCCGAATTGTTTGATGGACACTTTTTCCCAGTGCGCGTATGGTTTCTATGTTGTGCCCATTGGCCTGAATTCTGAGGCCCAGGACCCTGATTCCCTGTACTGTCGGGATACGCTGCGTACCACCTGCAAAAAGGTAAATGTTTGGAGTGGTCGAGTCGGTTTTCCGACCTCTGCTAGTCGGACGGTATATTAGCAGCTCCGATTTTTGTGGGGAGCAACTGAAGCCTCTCGGTCCTACAGACCCCTCTACAGCCTCAATCCCCCGTTGTAGGGTGTCCTGTACATGCCTTTCGCTACCCCCGGCCACCCAGAGCGGGACATCACCGGCGCACAGGCTGTGATGTAGTCCCTCTATGTCGTTTAGGATTTCTGGAAGACCCATGATGGCCACGTTGAAAAGGAAGGGCGAGAGGACAGACCCCTGAGGCGTACCTCTGCTCCCGAGCTCCAAAGTGGCCAATTTAAGCCCCCCCCCTCCCCCCCCCCGCCCCCCTCCCCTGTGGTAAGTGCAGCCGTTAAATCCGTAAGAAAGTTCCTGACGTATTCATACGTCTTGCAGCCTATTCCCAGTTTGTCCATCTTCTCTGAGATAGCCGAGTGTTTTACCTTGTCGAGGCCTTAGTTAGGTCGAGGCCCAAAATTGCCCTAGTATCTAAAGGGGAACAATTGTGCAATGATATTGTGCTTAAGCCTGAGCATGACATCGTGCGTCGACAATCTTGGGCGAAAACCTATCATCGTTTCGGGAAAAAGCCCTTCTTCTTCTGCGTATCTATTAAGCCTTTTCAACATGACATGTTCCATTATTTTACCTACGCATGACGTAAGCGATATGGGTCTAAGGTTCTCTATCTGCAACTTTTTACCGGACTTCGGGATCATCACCACCTTGGCTGTGTTTCAGTGCCCCGGAATTTGACCTCGTTCCCAGCACACGTTCATGTATCGGGTCAAGGCCTCGGTAGGGACGTCGTCTAGGTTGCGCAGCATCTTGTTCGTTATGCCGTATGAGCCCGGAAAAGATATGGTCCGGAGGTCCTAAATGGCACCTCGTACTTCTCCCACCGTTATGGGACCGTCCATGAGTTCATTCTCCTTGCCCGTGTATGTTTTAAGCTCCTCTTTGGCGTTCGTCCCGCAGTGTTTCTATTAGGTCATCGTCCGCCCCTTCGAATCGGTGCAGTAAGATGCTCAGGTTGTGCTTTTGAGTGGTTTTGCTATTTTCCGGGTCAATAAGCCAGCGAAGAAGCTCCAGGCCAATCTGGGGTTCCATGCTGTCGCATGTACTGTACCAGTTTTGCCGTGTTAGTTGGTTTGCATAGTTATTTTTTTTTGGACACGAGAAGCGGAATGCTCAGTTTTGTTCATTTCACACCTGTGTCAAAGTGGTGATGAGGATTAGTGGCTTCCCCTTTGTAATGGGGTGGCGTAGCACAGCGACCTTAGTCGTAACACCACTGTACAATCATCTCGTCAAAAAAAAAAATAAAACCACCACGCCGGAACGCTCGCCGATCAACGAACGCCCGCGCAGCTCCCCTGCCGTGGTTTGAACCGGGGCGACACCGACCGGAGCGGGCGGAAACTATAATGGCAAACTGTTCGCATGGCGACGCAGTGAAACATCCCCCTCGCGAGGGGCACGATCAAATGCAGAGCATTTCCGGGGGCGCACGACGTTAAGTAGTTTGCGTTACGTTAATGTTGTTGCACTTGTGACAACTGCTGACGAGAGAGCGCTCGTCAGCAGTAATTTGAATGAGTCAAGGATATAAGGCGCGTTCGTAGCCTCCCATTCTGTGTCGGCTTTGTGGCGCAGTGGGTAGAGCGCCATGTACATTGCGTTCCGCCCGCAGGGTCGAGGGATCGAAACCAGGCGCCGGATAGCATTTGTTTTATATAGTGTAGGGGGAGGGGTGCGGACTACGACTACGGACGCCTACGGACGTCAACGCGGGTGACATCGTGAGCTACTGAAATGCTCTGCATTTAAAAAAGTAACTTTATGGAATTTTTGTGCTAGTCTGTTTGTTCGCATGTCTTCCCAGATTGTTCTCAGCTCTTCTCCCGCCAACATTCTAACCTTCGTTTACTAACCTCTGCTGCTGTCCAGCTCACGTTTCCGTTAACCTTAAAGCCCAGCGCTTTAAGGTACATTTCCAGTGAGTGCCTCCCGACCGAACGGAGACTACCCGGGTGTGACCCAGCACAAGCAAGGCAGGTTAATTGTCGATTTGTGTGCATGTCATTATGCAGAGGCGTCGTAAGTGCTACAAGCTCACGATAAAATAGACGTGAAATAGATATCTTGGGAACGGACGCTACTCAGTAGTCCACCACAGGTCGTATTCCTTTCTATCAGATGTGGCCTACAACGCCTGGTCCGGCTCGGGTCCGCATCGACCTCAGATTTGTCGTTGCACTTACCTAAGAAGGGAAGAATTAGTCTATCCCAAGTTTGCCCATCTGGCCTTTCACCACGTCTTTCCTAGTAGGGAAACAGGGCTGCTTCGAAGGGGAGCATCGTCAAAGCATACTTTTGTGGTTCGTGCACTTTCGAGGATGAAGTGACTACGATGAAGATGGTCGGTGTGGCTAGCCTGTGCCCCGCTCTCCGAGATCATCCAGTCATTATTTTAGAACTATCCCTCCATTGTGTATAGGGCAAAAATGCAACCTTATTGAACTCATGCCTTGTTATAGTATAAAATCTTCCAGTACTGCTACCGCTATTAACCAGCGTACAGAAAGCTGTGCCAAACGTTGCTGCAACGCACCGGGTCCTCAACCTCGATCAACCGGAAAGGCATTGATGTTTGCTGACTATACTGCTATTGACGATTACAGAAGGGTTCGGCCGGGTTCAGACTGTTGCCGCAACTGTGGTAATAACTTTAAAGAATGACGTCGTTTCACGTCTCAGCCAACCGAACTGCGTGACACGCCGTTTTTTACGTCCATAGATCACGATATGGCTTTTGCGTTCGTAGTAAGAACATGGCCTTACGGAGGCGATACAAAGGCCCGTCACCGTTACGAGCCTGCGCTTCAACGTCTTTCAATGTCGGGACAGTAAAGGAGCGCGTAAATATGGGCTTTTTTGGTATGGCATAGCTGCGTGAATATTGATCGCATTTAATCTGTGCCGCAGCGGCGGCGGTGAATGGTTCAGAATTCCATATATTGATCTTCATAACACGTTAAAACGGATTTTGATAACACGCTCAAGCGGGGGCAGGCCACCGGCAGAAGAAGAAAACTTGCATGTGCGAGCATCGTCTGCTGTTAAGTTCTTCCAAGACTTTACTTCCTCGGTCCTTTGAGAGCAAAGCTCTACCCCTCGACGGTTTCATCGCCGTGTGAAAAAACGCACGGGCAGGAAAATCCTACACAAGAAAAGCGAAAAATTCCCAATCCGAAAGGGAGTAAGACAGAGAAATACCACCAAAACTATTCACAGCATGTCTAGAGGGAATATTTACAAAGTTTGAGGGGTAAAAAATAGGATTAGGGATAAACGGGGGAATACTTCAGCCATTTGAGGTTTGCGGACAACAGTCTTGCTGAGTGACGTTGCAGAACACCTGCAAACAACGCTTGAGGAACTACTATCAGAAAGCATGACCGTGGGGCTAAAAATAAATAGGAATACATCTAAAGCGATGAGAAATACTCATGCCAAAAACGTCCTCTTCAGCTTATGAAACGGAACGCAAGAAGTAAAAGAGTATAACTACTTTGGACAGCCGGTTAGTGCTGACTCCAACCACGAGAGAGAAATCCGGCGCAGAATAGGTATGGGTTGGGGAGCACCCGGGAAGCACTCCAAAATAAGGAAAAGTAGCCTACCTCTGTCACCACTCAAAAAATCTACAGCCAGTGCATTCTGCTTGTTATGACTAATGTATCTGAAACTTGGCGCCCTACTAAACAACTAGAAAGCAGACTTAGTTCGGCTCAACAGGCCAGAGAACAAATTATGCTAGGAGTAACACTCACGGACAGGAAACGAGCTACCTGGATCAGAAAACAAACTAGAGTCAAAGATATCATAGTTTTAAAAAAGAAAGACATGGACTTGGGCTGGCCATGTAGTGAGACGAACTGAACACCGGTGGAAAATTGGGGTAACAGAGTGGATACGGTGAGATGGGTCTAGAAGAAGAGGAAGGCTATTAACCCGATGGAGGGATGGAATAAAGAAAAATCGGGGGTCAACAGTGGACCCGAGCAGCGCAGGACAGGAGCGGGTGGACGTCAGTGGGAGACGCTTTCGTCCTGCAATGGACCTGACTAGGTTGCTGCTGCTGATGATGATGATGGGCAAAAACGATCTCCGTGAGCAAAAAGACCAAGGCGCCCTTGCCTCAGACACCGAGCGCATGCGGCAGGCTAATCAGTCATACAGCATAGAGCTCAGAAGTCGTTTAAAGAAGCCAAAAACATGCATCAAAACCGCGTTATGGATGATAAGGCGCGTGTAAACAATGGGATTCCACCCCCCATGTGTTCCTGGGAAAGATTATGCTGGCAGATTATCTTTGAAGGCCAGGCAGGACTAGTGTCACTAAATAGATGACTTCCTGCCCAAGACGCCGCGCGCATGCGTCAGGCTCCGCTACTCTGGCACGCAAGTCCGCAACGGCGGCCATTTTGCCGTTCATCCGTGTTGCGAGATTGCCGCACCTACGGCGTCACCCTTAACGTCGACCGGATCGTTTGCTAACAAAACTACCGAAGATGCAGCAAAACGGCATCTTTGAACACACCTCTGCGGCCGAAATGCTGTTCCACGCGTTATCTTCGATTCCCATTCGGAACGACGTCAGTCACGAGCAGGCGCAGAGCAGGGAGGCCAAGCTAAGCCTACCGCACTTTACTGAATAACACCCATAAACAAGAAAATGACGGTGCCCGTGAACCATCGCAGTGTAAGCAAATCTCACGCAATGCAATCTGACCAATTATCATGGCGGCGGCACGGAACGATCTTAGAAAAGAGTGCCGATACTCTGTACCCTCATCTAGTGACACTAGCCGAGCGCATCAGATGAGCCCGCCGAGACTACGAGCAATAGTTCGTACCCTCCTCCATCACCATTTGTAGTGGTTCACAACTGCTGTGCTGGACATCCACTTTCGCAGGGCGGGATGGCGACCGATCTTTTTTTTTTTTGGGTCGCACTTCTGTGATTGAGCTTGTTCCTATACGCTTCAAGCTGCGACCATCTCATTTTCTCCTCCTTAGATCTTACATTTTGTCTTTGGCTGCTGACAGCTGACACACATACAAAAAAAAAAAAGATAGGGTGGCTCTCTTCTGCGCGCATTTGAACACTTAACGCGGCAAATAAAGCCATGGCAGTTCCACTGCTGAGAGTGCATCACAAGAGAATAGCATAGCAAATGACGCGCGGTCTGCTATCTGAGTACTATGATCCCTTCCGCGGCTTAATAATACTGTTATAAGGCACCGACACGGAGTCGTTCAACCCTTCGGTCACATTATTGTAATTTTGGGAGGCTGCACAGCTGCAAGTATTCAGCGTGTACGCCTCAGTGGCTTAGCAACAGGCATTAAACAGGCATTAAACAAGAAGTGATGTTTCCCGAGAAAAGGCTATGGGCGGAAGGCATTCTTGGGATCAGATATGTGAAATACCTCGTCATCAGGAACACTTGACTGCGCTGTAACATTCATATATATCACGCTGCTTAAAGTAAATGCTTTCTTGATGTGTGCTTAGAAGGGTTACCACACAGTCTTCCTGTGGCAAATCCTAACTATAGCCTCTGACAATACCCCATTTAGCGGAATTGCGGTGCAGACATGACAAAAAACGCAAACTGAGGTGGCCGTAATAGATCACAGTGATGAATGGTGGATAGAGACAGCTTGTTTTGATAAGTAAGAAAACTGCGTATTATTATTCATTCTGTTGATGCTAGTCTTTTAGCAACGTCAAAAGCGGACAGACAAGATTTTAATTTAAAATATTCTTGGTGCAGGCTTCCACCCATTGTCCCCGTTCGACGAGACACCGCTGAACATCGCCTTTTATTCCAGCTGTTTGCGAAAATCAATTTCGATACAATCACGCACAAAATAAAATACCCCGGCGACTAGCAAACAACGCACTGCACCTTCTTGCAGGACCATTCATGCCAATTTAGAAATGTCGATCACGCAAAAAGTCAAATAAACGGATGAGTTTTCGTAATTTTCACTATATTATGAAGCCGCAAAGCAGTAATTATGTTCGGTTAACAGATGATCAAGCTCCGACCACGAAGGTGTTAGGGAACCCTATTACCTACGATTGACCGTGATTGCGCCTGGAGACAAACAGCAAGACGCGCGATGACATCTTTTTACTAGAAACATGTTCTGGAGCTTGATTCCTGTCTGCCGTTCGCGAATACCTCCCGTATGAATGGGCCACGGCGTTGTGAAGGGTACTCTTGACTTCAATTCCTCTAAGTCAACTCGAACAACGGCACATCATGGCGTACAGGAAGTGGAACCACTGCACGGTTTTGGCTCGCGACGCTGGCGTGGGAGGATGGAAACAGGGTGCGATGGGTCTCGTGGTTGAACCTCAACGGTACGAGATGTACCAGACGTCAGAGGAGTACTACTAGCGTGTAACCACAAACACACACAATACGAGATTTCATAATTGCGAATAAGCACTTACCGGCTGCAGAAGACAGGGCCACTCGCCATCGTGCCCCGACGATTCCATGAGCACCGAACCAGTCGCAAATAACAATACAAGCTCCCCCCGATAGCACAGCATCACATGGAATCCAAGTCGCGAAGGGGATCTGGATGGGGCCAGCAATGGCTCGTGTACAACATACCAGAGGCGCGTAGATAGTGCCGCTCCAAACGGGACCCCGTGACTTTGATCGGGAGTGTAACGCCGGAGGCAAACGAAAAGAGTGCTAGAAAGTTGGGTTTTGTGTACTTTGTATAAAGAATTATTGGTTTCAGCTATAAAATATTAGGCGTTCTTTGGTCGCAACACCGTTTATACCTAAGCATGCGCGATACATGCTTTCTAAGAATGACTGGAAGGGAACTCAGGCTTCTAACAAGCGCACCTGCCTTTTTTTAATGAACGACGTTGCACGCACGCACGCACCCATGCATGCATGATTGCGTGCATGCACGCGCGCATACAACAACGCTATACAACACAACAGAGTTATCGAAGCACCGAAAAGTGAATGAGAGAGATAGAGCGCATTTCAATTCACGAACAGAAGTTGACTAGGTCCGAAGTTAGCCAGTCGCTGGAAGAATGAAGACTGGGAACAAATCGTGCGCATGAGCAGTATACGATCTGACTACGCCCGCCAGACCGCAGAAAATCGAAGGAGGAAATAAAGAGGTTTGTGCTAAGAAATATGACTTCGCCATAGGTTTGTGGCTGGTGTGTGCTTTCATTTTCACTGGGGAAAAAATTGAACGCTACAGAGGATGAGTACAGTAATCTAGCAAAATTAAACGCGTATGTTGCTGAATGAGTTCCTATGTAGCGGTGAATTTTACACGCGCGGCGATAGCACCTGTCCGTGTTCCCTTGCTGTGTAAGTCATTTCTTTTTTTTTTCGTGTGGCAATTACTGTGTTTCAATGGAGAATAAGCCGGAGGCTTAATCTCTGACCCACACTGACCCAGCAAAGCTCTGTCTTACAAGCAAAATGGGTGCACGCAGAACATACACATGTTTTGAAAGCATGAAGTTTCAGCGGTGATGATCAAACGTCAGCGTTGTCGAGGCGGCTATAATATGCCTGACGAAAAGGTCAAAACTGCGCGCACAACAATTTTAATAAAAAATATCAGTCGTGTTCTTTTGTTATAAAGTTCAAACTACACGCACAAGCCGCACAAGCACTGTATTTTTTTCCTGTAGAACACTTGCCAAAACACAAACACAAGTATTCGTTTTTAAAAACTAGGTACATATGCGAGTGCTCCCGCCGCTAAATAAGGACTAAATGGCGCCCGAGCTTCCTTTATCGGAGAATCTGATTATGCATCATAATGCTCTCCCAAAGTTTATCTGCTCTCTTAAAAAGAACCGGCTGCTGGCCCATGTGAAGGAAAAGCGTATTTTTACCAATGGTTACCGTATTCTCTGTGGGTGCTATGTAGTAATGGTGATTTATGCTAATTAAGCCAACTTTAGCGGAGCGTGCAACCAATCCCGTTGCGTACACATCGTCCACCGAGAAGAAGGGCACCTTCTGGACTGCCCGCCCGAGCAAAGCTAAAACCGGCGCATGCATCATAAACGCCGCACCTGCGCAGTAAGGAGGGTACCTGAAAAACCTGTACTCCCGCCTGGAAACAAACCATTTGGAATTCCTCTGACGAATGGGTCTTGCACGCATGAAAGTGTAGCAGTGGATACTCGGTGACACCAAGGGGTCGAGAGCTAACATATATTGGACGTAGGACGTTAATAGATACACATTAACTATAACGTCGTCGTCCAGTTTCACCACCACACGGTCCGGAGAGTTCAGGCAGTCGTTGGCCGTGAGCCACTTCGTCGCGCCGATGAACTTGTGCGTTAGATTTCGGTAGGTGTCGATGAAATCCAGCTTCACCAAATCACCATATCTCTCGGCTTCTTGGTGCACTTTCTCGCGCAGTTTTTGATCAGGTGTTTTTCCCACGAAGAACACCAAGGATGAGTTAACGAACGCTGCAACCTCTTCTTTGCCTATGGTGCTGCGAAGCAAATCACGACGATCCGCGTGGTCAGGGGCGGTGTGAACGTAATACAGCACTCGAAGCCTGGAGGCGCAGGAGCGTTTGACTTTCCAACCATGTGCTTTCATGGTCGTGCTGCTGGCAGTCGGATTCGTGGAGATGGCTGTAGGAGCGACAGTTGTTGACATGTTGGAAGTTAAGTTGAGGTGTGCTGGCTTTTCAGAAGCTAAATCTGCAGAAGTAGGCTTAATGTCACTTGACGCTGCGGAATAACGTTGTACACCACCTTGCTCTGCGGTATCCACCTTGTAAGGGGTCATACGTGAATATTGCTCGTTTTTAGAGCTTAAGTCACTGGCACTGGATGGGAACACACTTTCCTTGGTGTCACTTCCTTCGGCGATACTCAGGCCAACGCTACTGTAGTCGGTGGAGAAGGTCTTTGAAGAACTGGGCTTTGGAGAACTTAACTCCAACGAGCTTGGGATAGCAAGGCTTGCATTCAGTGAAGTTTTCTCCATGATTGCTCGACGCCAGGACTCGAAAACGTCACTGCGAAAAGCCACGGGGAGAAGCAGGAGGCAGGTGACAGTTACGGCAAGAAGGAACACATCGCATCGGAAAACGCGCGCCGTCGTGAGGACAGTACGGCTGGCTGCCGCTACCTTTCTAGAAACTGATAAACGCAGCGGAGCCATGACATCCCTTAGCTCTTGCTAAACTGCACATGCGCTATTATAATCATGGTTAATGGGGTAAGGAGTGTTCGCGCAGACAAACGGACACCTGTGGGCGGACCCACATGTTCTAGAACGAAAATGAGCAGGTTAGGTCATGAATGCTTCATCTAATTAACTTGATACAATCGTCGGGAGGGAGTAACTGTTTCCCGGGAAGCTATGATATCTATTCGCATGAAAAAGCGAGACTCAATTCTCCACCTGCCGCGATGTGACTTCTCGGAGAGGGATGCAGCAGATGTCATGGGGTGCTAAATGTCAGGTGCTTTCAGGTCAATCGCTCACACGAACGACTTATTTTTTGCCATTGTACTCTGCCGCGACCAAACATGTTATCGGAGGGCGGGGGTAACATGTGCTGAGTCTCACAACACCCTGCGCAACTGCGGCTTTCGGGTTGCAACAGATGGGCTTTTCTTAATTGTACCGTATGCATTACTTACACTTTTACATTACGTTCATTAGCTTCACATTATGTTCACGCAGTATGACGATATCGAAGCGTCTAAAAGAGGAAATAAACCAAGCACGATCTTCTTGCTTCGGCCATTTGTATACAAAAAAAAACGAGCGAGTGTGAGTGCTGATCGGCACATATTTCACGTTCGCGAGTGCCCGAGGCGGATCCAAAGCTGTTTTTAGGGGCGAAGCCCCTTTAGATTTTCGGTCTGTTTCGCTAAACGACTCTATGGCCTCAGGCGTTGGTGTTGTCTTTTTGAGTGCTTACCTTCGCGATAAAGCACATGTAACTTTTGGCTTTGACGGCCGGGTAATTGCCATTGATTTTTACCTGTTCTCACGCCGGGTGAGGGCAGTTAATTTGTATGCGCCTGCACCGCGCCATCTTTCCGCCAGTTTCTTTCGTTCGCTAGACATGTTTTTGTTGGATGCCTACCCAACTTTTCAAGTGGGCGATTTTAACTGTGTTGTTGACCCCGAGCGAGACGTTAGAGGGCCAGGCCGAGGAAGGCCGTATAGAGGTGCGAGCGCGTTGCGCGACCTGATGGATCAGTTTCGCCTCTGCGATGCGTGGGTTCATCTATACGGAGACGTGTTTGTTGCAACATGGTCTGGGGGTCGATCGGCCAGTCGTTTAGACAAATTTCTTTTTCCGCCCGAGTTAAGTGGCTTGGTAGAGAGTTGCGAAGTGTTGTCCTTCCCAGAGGAGGTGCCCAGAATTTCAGATCACGTGCCAGTTTCGGTGAAACTAAAATCCCATACAGGTGATCCTAACCCCAATTTGTGGCGAATGGATCAATGCTTGCTTACTGATGCCGTTAGCGTGGCAGGAATTAGGGCTTCTCTAGTGGAGGAAAGGGACACGCATCAAGGGGAAGCCGACTGGGACTGCTTGAAAGCTGGATGGCGTACACTTCTTACCCAAGCAGGGCGTGAGCGCAAGGTTCGTATCACGCGTGATCTAAACGAAACCCTCAGGAGCTTACGAATAGTTAAGAGCGCGGATACTGTAACGGTTGCTATGCGAGACTACCTGGATCTGCTAAAAGCGCGATACGAGCGCCTTTTGCGGCAATCGTCACGCGCAGCAAGCAAAGCATTCATTTTGGGGCGCCCAGTTTCAGATCCGTCTGTCTTAAGGCACGTTAAAGCAGGCTCAATAGATCCGGCATCGCGTGTTCAAGTACCATACGTACAATCACCGAATGGTGAACGGAGTACGAATAATGAGCATATCTGCAGGACGTTTGCCCAGTACTTCCAAGAATTTTTCAGTTCAGAGAAGGCTTACCTTGATGAGAACAGCTTCAAAAATCACGTACGGAACTTTTGCGGGGCACTGCCCAGCGTCCCTAGCCACTGGCACGAGCGTCTCTGTGCCCCTGTCACGGCGGAGGAGCTATGGAAAGTACTGAAAGATATGCGTGACTCCTCCGCTCCTGGTCCTGACGGAATCCCGGCGGGGTTTTACAAAGTGTTTTTCCCGGTCCTCAAAGAGCAGATGCTAGGAATGGTGAACGCATTCTTGGCCGAAGGAAGGAAACCCGACTCGTTTCGCGCGGGGAGGGTAGTTCTAATAGCTAAGCCCGGCGGTGATCCTTCAGAACCGCATGCCTACCGGCCGATAACTCTGCTGAATGCGGACTACAAGTTAGTAGCGTCTGTGCTTGTTAAACGCATCGGCATGGCGCTCCCGGAAATAGTTAGCTTAGCGCAGACGTGCAGCGTCCCCGGCCGCACTATTTCTCGGCGGTGACACTAACTAGAGACCTTTTCACCTTCGCCACGCGGACGGGCATCTCCGGGTGTTTTGTCTCGGTCGATCAGGCGAAAGCCTTCGATCGGGTCGAGCACCAGTACTTGCTCGCCGTCCTGGAAAACTTCGGCTTTCCTCGGGACTGCGTGGCAAGGTTGGGGGCACTGTACACGGACGTGACATCGCAGCTTTTTGTGAACGGGCAGCTCACTGAACCCTTCCCCGTAACTCGTGGAATAAGACAGGGTTGCCCGCTGTCGCCCCTCCTCTTCGCCCTATGCCTTGATCCGCTTTTGCGTCGAATAATTGACTCCCCTGCGATACGCGGCTTCCCGTTGCCTGGCCAGGGCCAGGTCAAGGTCTCGGCGTACGCGGACGACGTTTCCCTGTTCTTAAGAGACGAAGACAGTTACGCAGCGTTTTTACGGCTTTTCACAGAGTACAGCGAGCTGTCTGGTGCCCAGCTGAACAGGGGGAAAAGCAAGGCGCTCCGCTTTGGCGCGTTCGCGTCGGACCTGCCTGGCGGCATTGAATGGGTTGCCCGAGTGAAAGTGTTGTGGGTTGTCTTTCGCGCGTCGGGCGAAGTGGCGAATGAGACATGGAGGCAGTTGAAAGGAAAGGCGGAGGCGCGGCTAGCAGTAGCTGCATCCTTCGACCTTTGTTTGCAGGAGCGCAGCTATGGGATAAAAGCCTGTGTGTCGGCAGCCTACTACTACGTAGCGAGGGTGGCGCGGCCACCACGGCATGTACTCAGGAAACTGGGAACTATGCTCGGCTCCTTTTTCTGGGGTGGGAAAACTGAAAAAGTGGCCCGCACTTGCTTGCAACTTCCAAGCAGCATGGGCGGTTTCAGTATCCCCTGTTTAGAAACAATGAGTAGTCTCCTCGCAATAAGGAACTTGCTCAACCTAGCTAGTGATGAGGAATACCCGGGGCGAAAGCTCTGTGAGTTCGTCCTTGGCACTGACCGAGCATTGTTTTTCGATGGTGTGCGGGTAGGACCCTCAGCCGAGCAGCCACCCCCGTTTTATAAGCACGTCATAAAGTCGTTCAGAAATTTGAGAACGCAACTCCCTGACATTGACGTCTTCAACACACCGCCGAGTAAAATTTGCGAAACCCTCGCAGTGACGCAGCTCACTCAGGGCCAGCTCCGAAAGAGCAGGGCGGTAAGGTGGAAGCAGCTGACGGCCTCATTTTTATCGGCCGACGTCAGAGATTTCAGCTGGAAACGCGGCTGGGGGGTCCTGCCCACGGCAGACCGCATCGCAAAATGGGGTGTGGCACCCTCCAACAGGTGCCCACAGTGCGGGTAGCGTGAAACCCTGCAGCACGCGATTTTCGATTGCAAGGTTGCAAAGACCTACTGGAAATTGTTAGCTCGGATGTTTGGACACAAACTCCACGCACGCACAAAGTCGCGCGACGCATTTGTTCTGTTTTTACTGTGCGTTGGTGCCCAGATCATCTGGAAAAGGCGCGGCTTTGCGGCTCTCAGAGCGCGGCCGCAAAAGTACATGTTTCGAATGCTTCGGAAAATGCGCTCGCGTCTATTCGATCATCTGGAGGCTGAGCTCGCCGCGCTGGGGGAAGAGCAGTTCCTTCAGCGGTGGTCCACTCGGTTTATCCGTGTGGTAAACAAACAAATAGAAGTGTCTATTATACCCTATTGACTGTTGTATTGATCTTGGCATATTGTCGTGAACTTTCGAGGATGTGATCTACAGTGATCTTTCAGAGTAATTGTGCTTCTAATAGTGTGTGTACTAGTGAACTATGGAGAACTGTGGAGTGAACTGTGTGTGTAGTGAGTGGTGTAGTAAGTGAAGTGATACATGCAGTGTGTGTGGTTTAGGCGACCTGTGTAGTATTTAGCACAGCGGGTCTGTGTAACGGCGATTAATAAATTTTCTTGAAGGCAGACGAGCCCCCAGGGCGAGGCGCGGGCAGTGCACTGCGCTAGTGTTGACCCCTTCCACTACCACAAACTGGGGCAGATGGGGCATGGAGACAGCTTAAATCCGGTTCAACGCAAGGGAGGGCGCCACCGCCTCAGCAATCGCGTGATTGCTCCTCCCACCGGCCCTTTTCCGGAGACCAATGAGCGCGCCGCGTGGCAAAAGAGGGACTTACAATCTTTGAATACTATAATACATTGAATGCTGTGCCCCTGTCTAGGTTCCCCGCTAGTGGAGATGGCCTGGGATTTTTTTCCTTGCAATAGGTGACACAACAGCCGGGGAGAATTTACGATCGTTGATCGTTGATCGTTAAAAGCTCAGTTATGCAAATTCAGAATTGATTTAGCCGAAATGCACTACGTCCGTAAGCAACCGTCGAGACGGCAGGACTAAAAATAATAGAAAAATGACTCATGAAAGATCTGGTTGGTTGCCGCTGACGAAGGAACACCAAACGACCATGTCAGCCGTTCTTGCGCAATACTCGCATACGATCGTTGGAGGCACATATACCCCGATGGATTTGTATATGCGACAATAGGGGCACCTCCAGTGGTCTTCGTGGTACCTGACCTGAGTATTTCATCGCCCCCCAGGGTAAAGGCTCTGGTTCTATCTACCAGAAGCTATTGCGCGGGGTGAGCTGTCCCCATCTAAAGCACAGCACGCGGGAACATACAGCGATTCAAAGTCAGCTGTTAGGCTGTTGCTGCTGGGTATACAGCCGTCCTTGCGTTCACGGTGAAATAACGGTGGCTTGCGGGGCACGTAGGAGTACTTGGAAATGAGTTCTCTGAAATCGAAAGTGACCGAAAAAGTGACCGAGAACGTTTTAGCTCGGAGTACAAATTCTGAAAATTGTCTGGGGCGCATACAAACCCGGCTTTGTGGGGCTTGGGCAATGAACATTTGAATACTCATTTTAAGAGCTTAATCAACTTGCGTGCCGGTGCTTCCTAACGTCAGCACAGATGCTCCGTCAGCATATATTCTGTGACGTCAGCATGGATGGTACGCCGAAGATGTGGAACCAGTGCAAGCTCGTGCTTATTTCGTTGATTCGTGTTTGATATTATTTGTCTCCAGAAAAAAATGAAGGCACGTGTTTCATGCGCACTCTACTCCTTTCGGGCGGTAAATACAGCCAGATAAAAAACATGGCAGTAGTGCGTCACTTTAAGAGAACAGCGTAGTAAATGGCGCTAGTACTGCTGTGTGCTGCTTGCGAACGTGTGTCCCGTCCCGTTGCTTGACACTTATAAACAAGCAGGTCGGTCGACGCTCGCGTCACATTTTTTTTTTTGATTTTACAGACTGCATGGCTGCAGTCAATCAGTGTTCTCGCGAGCGCGGCGTGGCAACCGGCTTGAGACAAGGCTTGCAAGTAGGCGCCTGTAGGAGAGTAAGCTTTATCTAAAACAGACTACTACAATGACGCATTCTTCCCCTCTAAAATGGAGTCCTTAAATGGACCATGAGCAGTTGAACAAACAACGATCCCTCACACATTTGCGAATATACCGTTTCGCATAAAATGAATGGGTTTGGAATGTGTGCCCAGGAACAATGAAATCGGTTTTTTCTGGTATCAATACTATCGATAGCCACTGACAATACGGCTCCAGGCGAAACTGGAGGATAAAAAAAAAGACGCGGCTGGGGGGGTTAACGTGCAGAAGTTACACCTCAGTGGCACATTTATATTTATAAATAAATAAACACACACACACAAATATATATATATATATATATATATATATATATATATATAGAATAAGGGTTGGCAGTTAAGAAAACCTCGGAAAGCTAAGGGGGAATGCGTTACGTCATAGAAAGAAATGAAGAATTTTTTTAGTCAAAAAGAAAGTGGTGGAAAAATGCCCGCCGGGTGGGATCCGAACCCACGACCTCCATAACCGGTCTGGTGCGATAACCACTACGCTACCGGCGGGGCTGTTTCCCCACCAGTTTATCGGGTATTTAGGTTGAGGTATTTTTTGCTTCCTGCCCTGGGGGGTGGTAGCCAGCGCCACTCGGACTACTCGGGGTGAAGGGGACCTTCTTTTAACCCCCGGGCCGTGACTCGAGAGTCTACGACATGTCGAGAGTGGTCGACCAGCGTTGAACCCTCTTAAGCTACCTTTGGCTTCAAGACTGCCAGAACAGAGGCCCTCGCTATGCATGTAGCTAATCAGAAATGGGAAATGAGGGGCTCATTGAATTAAGGATAAGGGTTGGCAGTCAAGAAAATCTCGGAAAGCTAAAGGGGGAATGCGTTACGTCATAGAAAGAAATGAAGAATTTTTTGAGTCAGAAAGAAAGTGGTGGAAAAATGCCCGCCGGGTGGGATCCGAACCCACGACCTCCAGATTCTGGAGGTCGTGGTTCGGATCAGAAGACGATTCAAGGAAAAGCGTGCGCTCACAAAATAACCCATGTACGAGCGTTGCCGGCTGTGACCTTCTGTTTACTATGATGACACACCGTATTCATTTTTTTTTGTTTCGTTCAGGCGTTCCTCCCACTCCGCATTGGGTACGGCAATCGCTTTCTTTGTGCCTAAAATGTCATTCTCATTTACTCTACTTGTATTTTACGTTTATTAGAATCCTACATACCGAAATTACCAGGAACGAAAATTGAATGCTGTCTCCGATGATATGAGTTTTCTATTGATACGGGAAACTTCTGCGACGTCACTTAACGAAAATAGGGTAGCTGATGGCGCTCACGCAGCAGGGTGGCTTTTTTGCAAACGAGAATACTCTCGAACGTTCCACAGATTGGCACTGCTATGAGGCTTTGAAATGACTATCGGTCGATGCTGAGGTCCCATTATCAGACTCTTTTAGACGCTCAATAGTTGTAGTGAATCAGCGCGCATCGTAGGAGGAAGTCTCGCAACATCATTTGAACGTGGGTAGAAGAATGTACGTTCATGAGGGTAAGGTTAATTGAGGTCAAAACACGCCCACGACGCCTTCTTGCTGCAGAATATGGGCAGCCTATATGAACCGGGAACACCTAAACATCGCGTATACACTTTCAGATATGCCATTACGGTAAAAAAATGATGGTTGCCTTCTTGATGTGTTCGTGGAGATATTTGACCTGGTTCATTTAGAAACTTTGACAGTAGCATTTGCGTATACGTTTTAGGCGAATATCCCCCCCCCCCCCCCCCTCCCAGACGCTTCCTCAAGCGGCTAACATAAGTTGTAGGACAGAAGAGTGCGTGCGAGTCGCTTATTTCCGCGGGTGAGAAACGCTGCGCGTTGCTGGTTGTGCTGTTGTCCGCAACTCGTTTGCTGCTACAGCATAGAGAAATAAATACTAATACGAGATTACGCTCCCATAGAACCTTGTGGCGGAATTGGCGGTAGCACACCCAGCGGCTAGGCGAAGAACTGCTAACCTTTGGTTTCAGTTTCGCGGCCACTTGTTTGAGCGGGTAGTTTGAACGGCTGGAAAGCGCTGCTCACGGCAACAGGCATATGAGCACTATTTTACTGCTTTCATGCATTTGTGAGAGCGTTCATTGAATATATCATTCCCAACTTGGTAACTGGAAGCTTTTGAAAGAAAAAAATAAACCTTTAAACTGTGAAATTGTGATTTAAACTACTGTTTACTGACGGTTATTACTTTCACACATGTGTTCAGCATCTTGTCACGCCACATAAAAGAAACATATCTCATAAATGAAGAAATTTTTTAAAGTGCGAATGCACTTCTTAAGCGAGCCTGAAGCGTCCGCCGCCGTCCGCATTCCGCCGCCGTCCGCATAGCAACAGCTGCGGGTGCGCGCGCTCCTCGTCTTCTTTGGCAACGGGGGGAGATGGGCGCGCGCTGCCTGGCCGCTGACATGGCACATACCCACGTGGGGGATTGGCCAGGAATCTCCTCGTCTTCCTTGGCAACGGGGGGAGATGGGCGCGCGCTGCCTGGCCGCTGACATGGCACATACCCACGTGGGGGATTGGCCAGGAATCGGGCGTGAGAAGGGCTAATGCATTCGCTTAAAGGAGTACTGACACGAAATTTCAAAGCTGAGATCCGCTCTAGCAATCAAGTACAACGACAACACAAATAGGTTCTGTGAATAAATGCATCTTTCTTTCTTTGTAGTTGTGTGTGTGTGTGTGTGTGTGTGATCTCTCTTTCGCGAACATTACCGAACCGCGCAAATTCAACTCGTGCATTCGCACTTTCACATTCTTCCCCTCGGGGAAATGCGGGGAATTTTTTTGCACTGTACAACAAATGTTACAACAAATTCAAGGTGTCGTCGTTGTCTGCAATACGGGTATAATAATAAACATTGAGTAACCTAACACAACTGGGAACTAATACAGAGTAGTGAGAGGACAAACAGGTCGCGAAGAATAAAAAAAATGTAAAGAAAGTAAAAGTACCACAACCTCACAAGGTATTTATTTTCCATGGTAACTGAAAAGGCAGAGGATTTAAAAGAATCAGCCATCTGTTGTCTTATTTGTATCTATGGCCTCCTAAGACTGTATATGAAGTTGCTGCCATACACAAATATAAAAAACATAGACACCGGATACTCGCTAGTGTTTAGGACCAGAATTGTTTGCCAGTAAATTTGTTTACTGTGGCACTTTCTCCAGTTAGGATGGGAAAGAAGGAAAACGATTGCTCCCTGTTTACTAAAAATGATTTGATGACCTTGTGTAATGATTGAACTCCAGTGAGGTCTCTCGTCTCTCGGCAACAACTAATCAGCAGTGGTAATTGAACAGAAAGCACATTTGTGTGGACGTGCAAGTGCAAACCCCCCCCTTTCCCCCCCCCCCCACCAAAAAAAAAATTCGATTAGCCCCTTGAAGCACGCAATTTTCCATGAAAACGGGTTAGCTTCCCAAACATTGCCTTCGCAGTTAAGTCCAAGGGCCAGGCGGGGAGAGATTATGCACGTGTACGCAGTGAATCGACGGGTTCCAGGCTCCACAAAGACACACAAATTCACGCCTACCGCAGCCAATGCGAACACTCTAATATAAGAGAGAGGCAAGCATTTTTCGATTTTTGGGTATGAGACTATGGTGACACATTAGATAATCCCATAAGATAACGCTACAACTTTTGCGGGGCCACATGCCACATTTTTGCCATTTCGAACATGCCGCTGAGCGGAGCGCTTCAACAGCACAGCGCACAGGTCCGCAATTTAACTTGACAGTACTGCGCTTTGCTTTTGAACATTTAACAACCAGGCCCCAGACAATTAGGAGTGCTAATAGAAGACACTTTACGTCAGGGACGTTTTATAATCTACCATGGACCATGACAGAGGTGAAAAGTGTTTATGGAGCATATTTGCTCGCGGATGAGACCCAATATGGGTATACAAGATCATTTATATGGGATTATACTTTTAAAGCAAAACTTTGTACCTCGACCAGACAACGGTTCTTTCGCGGCGTGCGGGACAATAAACTCCCAACGCGGCGGAGGCGCCTGTGGTAGGGCGGGTTCCACTCCAGGAGCACACTGTAGATGGCGCGACGAAGTTACCCAGGGTTCCCCGCGCGGAGGTGCCTCTCACCAGCGGGCGCGTCGGAGGTACGGTTTTGCCGTCTTCTTTAGCGACAGTTGTTTTGGGCCTGTTTCGGCGCAGCTTCTTGTCCATTGCGCGCTGTCTTCGCACTGCTTGATTAACGTGTTTGACAGCGCCTCCTGGGTTTCCCGGGCCTGACGGAATTAGGCGGTCGTACGGCAAAGATACGTTAAGGATTGGTTTGAAGGGCGGGAGAACAAAATGTAGAGACTACATACACCTTTGCGCACTGCAAGCCACGAATGGGATTGAGTTTTCTAAATTGGTAAACACCGATTCGGTTGAGTTTTAAGAGGTATTACAAAAGGCGAAAGGAGTTACTGGTCCTGATCAATTGCTATTATAAAAGTTCCCTCCGCTTTCTCGCAATTCTCAAACTTACTAAACCAACTAGTTTAAATCAGTTTAACTTGGAATCACTAAGCTGACATACCGAATTGTTTCGCTGTCTTCGCTTGTGTAGCGCCGTGGTGTAGCCCCGAGCAGGCACATCAGGATGGCTAGGTTCTTCTGTCTCACTCTTAGAAAGACGCCCGTCTCCGTTTTCTTTCTCCCGACTCAGGGCGGGGCTACAGCGGCGACGTCCGCCGCTCTCGCCCGGCCGTGGCCGAGGATGCTGCGTTCTGGACGCCGTCCCCACGAATTCCAAATAACGGCTGGCAGAATCTCTCGTTTCACTCTTTGTAGAGCCACGTGTGTGAATTCAAGCGACATCGCATGGGCAATTGTTTACAGCTTTGCTATCCAACCACCTTCACAGCGTGGCTTGGAAGCAAGTTCTTGACCAGACTGATTACAAGAACAATAATTACACGGCAATTTGTTTCAAAGAGGCAAATCATGGGCACAGTGCGGATATTTACAATTGCGTCGTCACCCGAAAACAAGGAGCACGGAAAGGGACCACCGCACAGCACTGCCGCTGTACACTGCATTTACAACAGGTCCATCCATTTACTGCGAGTACACATTTGGCCACCATCATCATCATCTTATTAGCGAATGATCCCATGATTCCTTTACAACGCACTGTTACGTTTCTGGCCGAAATCAAATTTTTACACCTCGTTTCTAATCATGCGTAGTCATTACTTGACCTTGTACACCAGCCATCTTCATTGTCGTTAGTTTATTTCGATGTTTATCTTGATTACCGATTTTGCTATCTCTCTCCTTCCTTGTGTCTTTTAGCAAGTGTTTTTGGTCCTCTTTGCCCTCGTTGGCCTTGCGCCACAAACTTCAACCATCGTCTTCATCATCAGATTAATAACGCCGGACTAAAGTTTTCTTTTTTGAGGTGTTACACTAACAGCAAGGTAGCCATCCTTGCTGAGGACGTTGTGAGAGCACTTTTACTGCGCTGGTCACGACATGGTTCTCTTCAATCTAAGAACTATACTACAACACAGAAGGCGTACGGTGCCAAACAACGACTTTTAGAATGACTTCTCACCCTGGCAAACTTCGTATCGGAAAAATGTTTTTGGTGGATGTACTGCTTTACAGTTTTAAACCCAACAACAAAAATTTTTTGCGACTGAATTCTGGAGAGTGGACGTTCTTGTTGGGTTTTAAGGAGGTGAGGCAACTCGGAAATAAAAAAAAATCTTGTTGCTCCGTGCGTATAAGCTAGGCTATTCGTAATCTTTCATTATTGATTGCCGAGACTTGCATTCGATTGTCGGGTGCTAAGAGCAAGGTTCTAAACAAGGGAGATATTTTCCGCCCCCGCCAGGGGCAATAAAGGTACACTGAAATGAATTTGTCAAGATTCCGTTTTTCTTGCACTGCGTAGACTGTCTCAAATTAACACCCTTTTCATCCTTTATCCGGTCGACAAGTCGGAAATTATTTTATAAAGCCCGAAAAAAGAAAAACTACCATGCGCGGTTTTTGGCGGCCGCACCAACTAAAGGCTTTGACGTTGGGAGGAGGTGCACGGTGATTGGATGACGTCCAAGATTAGCATTCAAACAAGTTTCGGTTTTGGGTCTTATAAACAACATGCTTGACATCCGATGCTATCGTTGGATTGGCATTCTCGATATCTCAATAATCGCCACACGATGCCTCTGTCATGTTGTCGGGTGTACAATGCCTAAGATAAACCTCCCAGGACGGCTTGGAATCGTAGCAACCATGAGCGGAGGCGCACGCAGTAAATGAACTCCCTCCGTGTCACCGTAGAGGCTCAGATGCCATGCGCTTTTCCTTCATTTCTGGAGCTTCCCTCACTCATGCCTGTATTGTAAAAAGCGTGTTCGGTCTGCTGATTCTGGCCTGTGCCCACTTCCCGCAAGCAGTCGGTGCTTATGGCAACAGCACGCCAAGGAGAAATCGCTAGCGCATCAGTGTCAGTCTGCGAGCGTTCTGCGTACTCGCTCATGGAGCAATGAGCGGGGTTTCGAACTTGCGGCTTGCATAGTAACATACCTAGCGCTCCAGACCACTCGGCCAGTGGCCGGTGCTGCCAGAGATGGAAATATAAGGTGTATAATGTATAACCAGTTTCAACTTTTATTTATTTGTAGCATTTTAAGCAGCTTAGATGACTATATGTGTTATAGCAGTCATGCAGTTAGCGTCCCCCAAATTTCTACAATATCTCACGTCTAGCAATTGCATTTGTTGGAACGAAAAGCGTTCGCAGATGTGTGGTCGCGCTGCTGACCGCTGTGCTTAACCTGTAGCAATAAAGTGCTTCCTGCACCCTAGTTTTACGTTGTACGGTAGTAGTTTCCGTTGATTTTATTTTCTTAGTTATGTTATGTTATTTTCTTAGTACGTATATTAACTTCGCTGACTCTTCTCCCGCCTTCAATTGGTTTTAGATTTTCCTACTAGCGTACCAGTCAGGGAAGCGTCGCGTGTGGAGCGACCAGGACTTGGAGTTTGATACAGTGTACGAACTAACAAGCTTAATAAAGGCACATTCTTCCATTCACAAACGTGTCGTGGCTTAGTTTCAACTGAGCGCACGAATTGCGACGACTCGTCGGTACGCAAACTGTTTTCAATGACGGATGATGTGTTCCATAACAAAATGTAATCCCGTTTTTGGAAAAAAAAGTTGAATAAAGAACACAAAGATGACCTGCGAACGCTCACTAAATTTCATCGCAACAAGTGCCCAAGTATTGCCTTCAGAACATGCAACGTACCACGACATAAAAAGCTCCCTTATTCTTCTAAGTCAATTCAGCATATAGGAAGTCGAATCACCGCACGCTTTTTGCTGGCGACGCTGGCGTAGAAGGATGAAAGCAGGGTGCGATGGGAATCGTGGTTGAATCGCAAAGGTACGAGATGTACCAGAAATTTGGTGGAGTTCTGCCAGCGTGTAACACCAAACACATGCAATAGGATACTTGATAATGCGGAATAAGAGCTCACAGGCTGCATAAAACGGCCAATCGCCAGCATGCCCCGACCATCAACACCGAGCCAGTCACAAATAACAACACAAGCTCCTCCTGATAGCATAGCATCACATGGCAGTCGCGATAGAGAACTGGATGTGTCAGTGTCGGCTCGTGTACAACATACGAGAGGCGCGTAGATAGTGCCGCTCCAAGCGGGCAACCATGACTTTGATCGGTACTGTTGCGTCTGAGGCAAACGGAAAGAGTGCTAGAAAGTTGGGTTTTGTGTATTTTGTGTACTGAATTATTGGTTTCAGCTCTTAAATATTAGGCCTTCTTTAGCCGCAACACCATTCATACCTCAGAATGCGCGATACATGCTTTCTAAGAATGACTTGAAGGGAACTCAGGCTTCTGTAACAAGCCCTCCTGCCTTTTTTGTAATGAGTGACGTTGCACGCAGGCACATATGCATGCATACAACAACGCTATACAACACAACACAACACAACACAACAGAAGTTAACTAGGTCCGAAGGAAGCCAGCCCGCTGGAAGAATGAAGACTGGGAACAAATCGTGCACATGAGCAGTATACGATCTGACTACACTCGTCAGACCACAAAAAACTGAAGAAGTGTGCAGAAGTTTGTGCTTAGAATTATAACTTCGCAATAGATTTGTGCTTTAATTTTCAGTGCGCTAAAAGCTAACGCTACAGATGATCCGTACAGTTATCTAGCAAAATAAAAGCGTATGTTGCTATTAATGATTGAGTTCCTATGTAGCGGTGAATTTTACACACGAGGAAATAGAATCTGTCCGTGACCTCTTGCTGTGTCTGTAACTTCTTTTTTCGTACTGTAAATACTGTGTTCCAATGGCGAATAAGTCGGAGGCTTAATCTCTCACCCACACTGACCCAGCAAAGCTCTGCCTTACAAGAAAAGTGCCTGCAGGCATGGCATACACATGTTTTGAAAGCATGAAGTTTCAGCCGTGATGATCGAACGGCAGCGTTGTCGAGGCGGCGATAATATGCCTGACGAAAAGGTCGAAACTGCATCCATAACAATTTTAATGAAAACATGTAAGTCGTGCTCTTCTATTATAAAGTTCAAACTGCACGCACAAGGCGCACAAGCAGATATTTTGGCCTGAAAAGCACACGCAAAAACAGAATAACAAGATTTTATTTTTATGAACTAAGCCAGTATGCGAATTGTCCATCCGCAAAATGGTGACTAAATGGCACGAGCTTCCTTTATTGCAGCATCTGATTATGCATCATCATGCTCTCCCAAAGTTTGTCCGCTCTCTTAAAAAGAACCGGTTGCTGGCCCATATGAAGGAAAAGCGTATTTTTACCAATGGTTACCGTATTCTCTGTAGGTGCCAAGTAGTAATGGCGCTGTATGTTATTGAAATCAACTTTAGCGGATCGTGCAACCATTCCCGTCGCGTACACATCGTCCACCCAGAAGAAGGGCACGTTGTGGGCTGCCCGCCCGAGCAAAGCTAAAACCGGCGCATGCATCATAAACGCCGCACCTACGCAGTAAGGGGGGTACCTGAAAGACCTGTACTCCTGCCTGGAAACAAACCATTTGGAATTCTTCTTGCGTATGGGTCCTTCACGCCACAAAGTGTAGCAGTGGATACTCGGTGACACCAAGGGGTCGAGAGCTAGCATATATTCGACGTAGGAAGTTAGCAAAAACACATTAACCATAACGTCGTCGTCAAGTTTCACCACCACACGTTCCGAAGAGTTCAGGCAGTCATTGGCCGTGAGCCACTTCGTCGCCCCGATGAACTTGTGCGTTAGATTTCGGTAGGTGTCGATGAAATCCAGCTCCACTAAATCACCATATCTCTCGGCTTCTTCGTGCACTTTCTCGCGCAGTTTTTGATCAGGTGTTGTTCCCACGAAGAACACCAAGGATGAGTTAACGAACGCTGCAACCTCTTCTTTGCCTATGGTGCTGCGAAGCAAATCACGACGATCCACGTGGTCAGGCGCGGTGTGAACGTAATACAGCACTCGAAGCCTGGAAGAGCAGGAGCGTTTGACTTTCCAACCATGTGCTTTCATGGTCGTGCTGCTGGCAGTCGGATTCGTGGAGATGGCTGCAGGAGCGACAGTTGTTGACATGTTAGAAGTTAAGTTGAGATGTGCTGGCTTCTCATAAGCTAAATCTGCAGAAGTAGGCTTAATGTGAATTGACGCTGTGGAATAACGTTGTACACCACCTTGCTTTGCGGTATCCATCTTGTAAGGGGTCATCTGTAAATGTTGCTCGTTTTTAGAGCGTAGGTTACCGGCACTTGACGGGAACACACTTTCCTTGGTGTTACTTCCTTCACCGATACTCAGGCCAACGCTACTGTAGTCGGTGGAGAAGATCTTTGAGGAACTGGGCTTGGGAGAACTTGACTCCAGCGAGCTTGGGATGGCAAGGCTTGCATTCTCTGAAGTTTTCTCCATGATTGCTCGATGCCAGAACCCGAAAATGTCACTGCGAAACGTGACGGGGAGAAGGAGGAGGCCGGTGACAGTTACGGCCAGAAGGAACACATCGCATCGAAAAACACGCGCCGTCGTGAGGACTGTACGGCTGGCTTCCGCTATCCTTCTGGCCACTGATAAACGCAGCCGAGCCATAACATCCCTCAGCTGTTGCGAAACTGCATACGCGCTTATGTAATCATGCATTATGGAGTAAGGAGTGGTCGCGAAGACAAAAGTACACCCCTGGGCGGACCCACCTGTTGTAGGACGAAGATGAGCAGCTTACGTCACGAATACTTCATCTAATTACCTGGATACAATCGTCGGGAGGGAGGAACTTGTCACGGGAAGCATCGGTAGCTATTCGCATGAAAAAGTGAGAGTCAGTTCTCCACCTGCCGCGATGTGACTTCTCGGAGAAGGCTGCATCAGATGTAATTGGGTACTAAATGTCAGGTGCTTTCAGGTCAATCGCTCACACGAACGACTTATTATTTGCCATTGTACTCTGCGGCGACCAAACATATTATCGGAGTGCGTGGGTAAACATCTGCTGATACTTTGTATGCACTCAGCAACTGCAGCTTTCCTGTTGCAACAGGTGGGCTTCTGTTAAATGTACCGTTAACATTAGGTTCACTTTTGATGCCGTAGGATGATATTGACGCGTTTAGGAGAGGAAATGAACCAAGAACGATCTTCTTGCATTGGCAGTTCGAGTTGAACTAAACAAGCGGGTGGGAGAATTGCACGTAAATATTTCACGTTCTTGTATGACCGAGGCGGATCCAAAACCGTTTTTAGGGGAGAAGCTCCTGAGAGCGTCGGGCTGTCGGCGTCTCCTGTCATCGTCGTCTCAAAAAGTCATTGTACTAAAATACCGGGACACTCCTTTTTTAACGCTTCCCGCTGGAACGTAACGCGTACTAAAGGAAAAATGTATAGTGGATAAAACCGGTTTCAAATAAACTAACATAATTTATATATTTGTGGTACGCTCCCTGTCCGCTTCAGCAATCGTCAAGCACAAGCCAAAGCGCTTTGTGGAACGGTTATAATTTCTGTTACACTCAAATACCCACCGGCTGGCTACACTATGCCTGATCGGGTCGGGTGATCGGTCGATGCATCAAAGGGCATACTTGTCTGGTGCCGGGGCCTCGTTGGTCACTGCGGACGAGCCCCCAGGGTGACGTGCGGGCATCGCACTGCGCTCGTGTTGACCCCTGCCACCACCCCAAACTGGGGTTGATAGGTCATGTAAAGTGCGTTAGCAGCTCATTCATGCGAATCCAGTATTGATTTAGCCGAAATGCACCACGTGTATAGGCAACCGTCGAGACTGCATGAATAGGAAAGGTATCAAACTGAATCATGAAGGCTATGGTTGGTTGACGCTGCCGAAGGACTGACCAAACGACAATGTCAGCCGCTCGTGCGTAATGCTTGCATACGTTCGTAGGAGGCACGTACACGCCGATGGATTTGTAGGTGCGACAAGAGGGGCTTGTCCAGTGGTCTTTGCGCTACCTAAGGTGAGTATTTCATCACCACCCAGGGTGAAGGCTCTGGTTCTATCTACCAGAAGCTATTGTGCGGAGCAAGCTGTCCCCATTTAAAGCACAACACGCGGGAACAATCAGCGATTGAAAGTCAGCTGTTCAGCTGCTGCTGCTCGGCATACAGCCGTCTTTGCGTCCACGTTAAATTAATGGTGGGTTGCGGGGCCTGTAGGGGTACTAGGAAATAGATTCACTGATCGATTAGGGTAGATGCCTTATGACCAGTTAGGTTGCCGGGAGGGCTTTGCCTTGGTCGTGAGAACAACGAAATAGTAAAACACGCGCTACGCAACTACTTTATTTAGGTGTGGCTTACCCCGCATCCTGCCGTCATGAAGGAACTGAGACGAGCTGAAGTTTTCGTCTTCCACCATGTAAGAAGAGCTTCAGCGGTGCACAGACTTGATTAATGAACCTTGCCTGATCCCTTCAGGGTTTCTTATGCAGTCCGCTTCGCGACATTCCTCCCTTTATTGAGACCTGTTTCAACCGTAACCTGTAGCGGATGAACTAGAAGTGCGACATTTTGCGACAAAGAACAATTTGTGTTAAAGGTTGCTGCATTGTGGGAAGAGATGTGTCTCACGGTAGTTTTCGCATGTCGCAGGGCTTAGTGATGAATGGTGATTTTTCATCGCTTTTGATGCGGTAGGGCGTCGCTCAGTCTGAGGAACTGCCCTGAAGATTTCACGCCAGGCTAAGTCCATCTTGGTAAAAACTTTTACTGGGCCACTAAAACTACGTAGGAAAATGAACAGCCCTTAAATTTCAAACCACGAGCTTGCTCAATGTGTTAGGTGCACACTAGGTAGATAAATTGAAGAAATCTTTATTGAAACAAACAAGGAATCATGGTAACGGGCGCTGCCCTCAGGAAGATGTCCCTGTTTTGGGATACGTTGGCTTTGGTTGGAAGTTCTTGCCCCCGTCACCAAGGTGGTGTAGCAGCATCATCATCACCCCTCCAACGCTCATAATCATCAGCGCTTGCGCTACGCCGTCATCCTTATTCACCCCGCTGGTCTTAGAAGGAGCCGAGCGACGACCAAAGAATAAATCAGGATTCAAGACGTCTGATACCGACCCTCTCTTGCCTGACATGCGCTGTACAGTGGACTGCTTATCCGGTAGGAAAGCCCTTCACCCATCGGTAAGAAAGTAGACTAGGAGAGGGAAAAAGAGAGAGAAAATACTTATTTCAAAAAAGTCTGTGTTAGGGAGGTGTACTGACCGTTGTTGTTGTTATAAGACCTTTCTTCAAGTTAGACGAGGCTCCGGGTCATGTGGGAAAAGGTGGGATGTAGCTTAGTTCTCTGCAACAGTCGCAACTTGCCGGTGACGTCAGCAGCTCTTACCGTTAGGCTCCTTTAAGCCTTCAGGTCTGAGCTGTCTGGCGCCTCCTCCCAGGCTTGCCAGTGATTCTTATTGATGCTGGTCTCCGGGCAGTTCAATATTAGATGAGCGATAGCTTTTTGTGCACTACGCGCAAAGTAACCGTGCGAGAATTGGAGGGCGGGGTAGGTGCATACCGCCTGGTGCGGCAGGGCAGTGTGTAGGTTTGCAGGTGGTGCCACAGTTCACCTTCGGCATTTGCGCATGCCGGGCAAGAAATATGGGCAGGAAAGGCAACAGAGCGCAGAAATTTTGTGGCTGTTTCATACCCTCTCGCGGGTCGACTGGGTTTCATCAAGGGGGACAGGGCTATATCCTGCTGGTATAGCACGCTCTATGGCTGGATTGTTTAACGATTCGTTTTCTCCCCAGCCCTTGGGGGGGGGGGGGGGGGGGGGTTAGGAGTTCTGAGGAGCTGCACCTCGTAGATGGGCAAAGTTAAGGAGTTGCGAAACTCCCCATAGGACCCATCAAAAAGTGGCCCTACGATTGGTCACTACTTTGGATCTTGTTTTACCGTGGCGCCATCTTTTGGTGACAAACTATACAACTTGCATCCCCGCTAGACGACAAGGGCGAAAAAAGCTATTTGAGTGCTTACGTAAATTTGTTATGCCAAATGAGCCGAATGTGCTCAACTATGAAGTTCTTTATATAATATATATATACGAAGCCAAAGTAGCAAAAATAAATGCGAGCATGGGGTCAACCGTCGCTTTCACACTGTCGTCTGCTGCGCGTCCTCTTCGGTCTTCTGGCGGCAAAAAATAAATAAGTCGCTTCGACAGCTTTATGCAAGCTGAAATTGATTATTTGGAGCCGCTCGATCGGCTACGAGATTAGCTTTGGCATACAATGAGCTGTAGGCCAAACGATAACTGCAAATTTAGTACTTCAGTTCGGATCGATGTTGTGCCGGAGCGTCCGCACAAGCGCCAATTGGTCGAGGCACACGCGCGGACGCAGAAACAATCGCAACCTAAAAACAGGAGATAAGATAGCAATTAATAACTTACAGAAGCACAAAAGGAAGAATTATGTACGTTAAAAAAAATTTAAGGTAAATTGAATAATTTGTTTTTTTGGATAGTCCAAGCGGCGGCCACAGTGGCGCCACGGTACGTACTATCCAAAGCAGGGGGGAGGGTACAGGTGCGGGCTGTTTTATGAGGCGGAGTTTTGCAACTGCCTATATCGACCAGCTCTGGTAGATGGGAGCATTTTGCAGGGTACTTTGGCACAAGGGGAAAAAGTGGTTTTGTTGACAAGGTTTAATTACAGCTTTTGAATAAAAAATGATGATTGCTGTTGTTGGCCAATTGGCTGAAGCAGGCGGAGGAGGGGGACTATATTACATTCTGCGGAGGAGGGGGACCCCTCCTCCGCAGAATGAAGGAGGGGGACTATAGGTTTGTATAATGCTATCACTGCGTACGTTTCGTGATGCCTACAGCCGGAATCGCCTTAACAACAAACCATGCCTGGTCTCCCGGAATATTTTTGCCCAAGGCGCACGCCCGTCCAATGACCAGGCAAGCGACAATGCACCCGTTCTAAGGCAAAAATTTCTTTAAAAAGAGGGGTAACTCGCGCTAGTAATTATTTGGGTTGTTCCTGATGTGCCAGGCCCTGGGTGCTTAGGATAGCCGGGGAATGTGATTGGCTTCGGTCAGTTTTTCCGCAGTATTATAGACGCTGACATGATCCATTCTGGCTGAGGAAGCGTTTTAAGACATTCCAAGTGCGTTATTAAATTCGCGGATTAGAGTTATTACAGGTAGCCCCGTTTAAAAGTGATTAATGTATCGCAGTGTTCGATTAAGCATTAAAGCTTGAATTATCCGGCGTCAGTAAACTTCTTTCACAACCGCGTTACGGATTGCAATGCGGTTTCATTAGATGGACCGTCTGGTTGACCGTGTGGTTTGGGGGTGAGCTGGGCTATATAACGATTGTTGGCTCTGCTGTTCTGTACATAGTGACCATATATATTCCCTGGCTATTTATGCTGGGTGCTGCCAGTATATTTATTTATGCGGCTAATACCGATTCTTATTTGAAAAAGTGACCGAGAACGTTTTAGCTGAAGGTACAAATTCTGAAAATTGTCTGGGGCGCATATAAATCCGCCTTTGTGGGGCTTGGGCAATGAACATTTTAATACTCAATTTAAGAGCTTAATCAACTTGCGTGCCGGTGCTTCCTAACGTCAGCATAGAGGCTCCGTCAGCATATATTCTGTGACGTCAGCATGGATGCTGCGCCGAAGATGTGGAACCAGTGCAAGATCATGCTCATGCATGCAAGGCGTAGAAACTCAGAGATGTTCTGCCGTGCGCGCTCAGCTCTCGCGCCAACAGACTGGTGATGATGATCTTGCGGCTTCCCATGATGATGATGCAGGTCTCATGGGGTAACACGCTCCGGTGTCTGTTCTTTCCACTTCACCGCTGTGTAGCTGCGCTGGGAGCGCTACGTCCATGGTGGCTAGTGTTCCTCGTTCCAATCAATATATATATATATATATATATATATATATATATATATATATATATATATATACAACTTTACGACGAGCCAGTAGGAAACATTTCATAAAATGGTTGACTCACGGTAAAAGTACAAAAAGAATGTTTTACTGGCGCTTCGACTGGAGGACCAGACTTCATCGGAGGTAACTCGATGAAGACTGGTCGTCCAGTGGAAATGCGAGTAGAACACTGTTTTTTTTATCACGAGTCAACCAAGCGCAGGAAACAAAATACCTAAACATAAATACCAGAGAAAAGTGGAGGGGAAACAACCCCGCCGGTAGCGTAGTGGTTATTGCACCAGACGCTATTCTGGAGGTCGTGGGTTTGGATACCACCCGGCGGGCATTTTTTTCTTCACTTTCCTTCTGTCTTTCAAAATTGTTCATGTGTTTCAATGACTACTGCCTGCATTCTCCCCTTTGCTTTCCGGGGCATTCTTGACGGGCGACCATTTTCTGCCTCTCTCTCTCTCTCTCTCTCTCTCTCTCTCTCTCTATATATATATATATATATATATATATATATATATATATATATATATATAGTCGTGAAGTGGAGTCCTTAGTTGCTGCAGGAATACGCACAAAGTAGAAGTACGCTCTTCGGAGACTTTATTTCCAACGTTTCGACCTGAGACAGGTCTTCCTCAGGAATTCCTGAGGAAGACCTGTCTCAGGTCGAAACGTTGGAAATAAAGTCTCCGAAGAGCGTACTTCTACTTTGTGTATATATATATATATATATATATATATATATTATGGGGAGGTTTATTGGCAGGACGGCAGCAAGGCGTTGAAACGCAGAGAGGCTCAGCTGAGTCCGAAGGGGTTCTGCCGTGCGCGCTCAGCTCTCGAGACAACAAACTGGTGATGATGATCTTGAGTCTTGCCATGATGATGATGCAGGTAGCATGAGGTAATACGCTCCGCTGGCTGTTCTTCCAACTTCACGGCTGTGTAGCTGCGCTGATAGCGTTACGTCGATGGTGGCAAGTCTTCCTCGTTACAATCACCCCCCGCGGCGAAAAGAGCCAACCTGGCGACTTAGGGACACGACAAAATAAGAGGATCGTAGTATGGCTTGAGGCGCTGAACGTGGACAATTTCGCGTCCACGGCGGCGAAGATCCGTCGAAGGCGTCAGTGGCTCCACGACATAGTTGACGGGAGAGGTACGCTCGACTACACGGTATGGGCCGTGGTACTTCGAAAGAAGCTTGCTGGATAGGCCGGCAGTAGTAGACGGTATATAGAGCAAGACAAGAGAGCCGGGAGGAAATTCAGCTGATGGCTTGGAGTCATCACGACGGTGTTTTTGTTGTGACTGCTCTTCCGTGGTGAATGCGCGGGCAAGCTGTCGGCACTCCTCGGCGTACGAAGTAGTCTCAGAAATCAGCGCGTATTCTGAGGCGTCTGGTCGATACGGAAGGATGGTATCCAGGAGACACGATGGTTCGCTTCCGTAAAGAAGAAAGAATGGGGAAAAACCGGTAGTGGCCTGCTGAGCGGTGTTGTAGGCGTATGTTATAAATGGGAGGACCTGGTCCCAATTCGTGTGGTCCGAAGAGACATACATTGCTAGCATATCGCCCAAGGTACGGTTGAAACGCTCCGTAAGGCCATTGGTCTGTGGGTGGTAGGCTGTAGCGGTCCTGTGGGTAACGCGGCATGCTGCGAGTAGGGCTTCAATGACCTCGGAGAGGAATACACGGCCCCTGTCGCTGAGCAGTTCACGAGGCGCACCGTGTCGGAGCACGAAACGATGTAAAAGGAACTTTGCGACGTCGCGTGCAGTGCCGGCTGGTAATGCGGCTGTTTCAGCGTATCGGGTGAGGTGGTCGACGGCGACTATAATCCAGCGGTTGCCAGTAGCCGTTAACGGTAAAGGCCCGTACAAGTCAATACCAACGCGATCAAAAGGTCGGGCTGGGCATGGCAACGGCTGCAAAGCACCTGCCTGTGGGTCCGGTCGTAACTTTCGGCGCTGGCAGTCGGCACAAGAGCGAACGAACTTGCAGACAAACGTGTACATTCCGCGCCAGTAGAAGCGCAGCCGGAGGCGCTGGTATGTCTTGAGCACTCCGGAGTGGGCATACTGCGCATCTGCATGAAAGGAGTTGCAGATTGTAGAGCGCAAGTGGCAAGGGATGACAAGCAGCCATTTTCGGCCTTCGGAGAGGTAGCTACGGCGGTAGAGAAGCTCATCACGAATAGCGAAGTGGCGTGCTTGACGGCGGAGGGCTCGGGGTGCTGATGTCGTCGCTGGGTGTGAAAGGACAGCCAAAATTGAAGAAATCCACGGGTCTTTGCGCTGCTCGGCTGGCATGTCAGCAAAAGGAAGGGGCTCGCCAACACTGTCTGCAGCGTCGAGAGATGCAGAAGCGAAAGTGACAGGTGAGCGAGATAGCGCATCGGCATCGGCATGCTTGCGGCCAGAGCGGTATATCACGCGGATATCGTATTCCTGGAGCCGAAGAGCCCAACGCCCAAGTCGTCCGGATGGGTCTTTCAACGAAGACAGCCAACAAAGAGCATGATGGTCCGTCACAACATCGAATTGGCGACCGTATAAGTAGGGGCGAAATTTGTCGATGGCCCATACGATGGCTAGGCACTCTTTCTCCGTGACGGAGTAGTTGGATTCCGGCTTAGTAAGAGTACGGCTTGCGTAAGCGACGACATACTCGTCAAATCCTGCTTTTCGCTGCGCAAGCACAGCGCCCAAGCCGACACCACTGGCATCGGTATGAATTTCCGTCGGCGCACGTGGGTCGAAGTGCCGGAGAATGGGTGGAGAGGTCAAGAGGCAGCGTAACGTGGAAAACGCCTCATCGCATGTCGGTGACCAAGCAGAAATGTCTTTGTCTCCACTAAGAAGCTTGGTTAATGGTGATATGACGGCGGCAAAGTTAGGGACAAATCGACGAAAATAAGAACACAGTCCAATAAAACTTCATAGTTCTTTCATGCTGGTCGGTTTGGGAAACGTAGCAACAGCTTGAAGTTTAGCTGGATCAGGGAGAACGCCATCCTTTGAGACTACATGACCCAAAATAGTGAGCTTCCGGGCAGCAAAATGACATTTCTTAAGATTGAGTTGAAGGCCGGCATCGTTCAGGCATTTCAATACTTGTTCGAGGCGCTCGAGGTGTGTGTCAAAGTCGGGGGAAAACACAACGATGTCGTCTAAGTAGCATAGACATATTTTCCATTTGAGTCCTCGCAGTATAGTGTCCATCATTCGCTCAAAGGTAGCGGGAGCATTGCAGAGTCCAAACGGCATCACGTTGAATTCGTACAACCCGTCAGGGGTGACGAAGGCGGTCTTAGGACGATCAGCGTCTGCCATAGGGACCTGCCAATACCCAGATCGCAAATCTAAAGAAGAGAAAAACTCAGCACCTTGCAAGGAGTCGAGAGCGTCATCGATGCGGGGCAGAGGGTATACGTCTTTGCCAGTGATCTTGTTCAAACGACGGTAATCGACACAAAATCGGATGGAGCCATCTTTCTTCTTAACGAGGACAACGGGTGACGCCCATGGGCTGTTTGAAGGGCGTATAACACCTCGATGAAGCATGTCGTCGACTTGTTCTTCTATAACCCGACGTTCAGCGGCCGACACGCGGTATGGTCGTTGCCGTAACGGCGAGTGGGACCCCGTTTCAATGTTGTGGCTGACGGTGGAAGAGCGGCCCAAAGAAGTTTGCTCACAGTCGAAGGAGTTGCGGAACCGGTTAAGTAGACAAAGGAGGCGATCACGCTGCGGAGCTGAAAGTTCAGAGTCGACAGAAGAAAATAGAACGTGGGAACTGGACGCCGATGCGGAAGGTGTGAGGGCACTAACTGGTAGCGATGATGGATCGTCGGGGACTTTGGCTAGGAGGTTGGTGTCGAGGGGCTCGACACAACCAATGCACTCCCCACGAAGCACAGTGAACGCCGACGTGGATGGGTTAGGGATGTACATAGCAGAAAAGCCATTTTCAAGGGAGAGGACGGAGAAAGGCAGAGGGATGTTCTTGCGTCGGGAAAACAGTTGTGATGGGTTGAGGATTACGGTCGAATTGATGAGGGAAGCACAGGACACTGGTACTAAAACTGCGGAGTTTGGAGGAATCTCGGTATCTTCCTTAACAGCGAGCTTGTGCGAGGGTAAAGGCAAATCGTTGAACTGGGCATCACACACGGGCAGCAACGCAACCTCAGCGCGGGCGCAATTTATAATGGCTTGATGGCGTGACAGAAAGTCCCATCCTAAAATGATATCATGAGAGCATGAAGTAAGCACCAGGAATTCAATGATGTAAAGGGCGTCCTGTACAACGACCCGGGCTGTGCATGCTGCGAGAGGTTCAACTTGTTCGGCGTTAGCTGTGCGAAGGCGAAAACCGGAAACAGGGGTCGTCACTTTTCGAATCTTGCGGCAAAGTTTTGCGTCCATGACTGAAACTGCGGCACCAGTGTCAACAAGCGCAAGGGTGGCGACTCCTTCAACAAAAACGTCAATCACATTCGTAGGATAAACATGAGGGCTTGCGTGTGTCGTGGTCGTCGCAGTTCTTGCCTCGGGAACTGCGGCGACTAGTTTTCCTGGGGAGTGGCGGGGCGACGTCGCATGGGGGACACTGAACGACGACGCGGGGACGGTGAACGGCGGTTGTTAACTGTCGGTGCCTCCGATGGAAGAGAGTAACGCGACGGCTCCATTGGTACGTGGTCGTTCGACAGATTCGGCGTGTAGACAGGGTGCGCAGGAGCTCGGTAGGCGTCAGTGAAGGGGGAAACTCGGCGGCGGCAGAAACGCGCAACGTGACCGGGAATACGACAGGCGAAGCAGATGGGCCGGTTGTCGGGCGTGCGCCATGGGTTGCTGTGGAGCGGTGCCAAGGAAGCCGGAGGAAGATAGGTCGGCGGCTGCGGGCGGCGTAAAGGCACGTAAGCGGTAGGAGGAGCCTGCCGTGTCGCAACCTCAGCGTATAGTGGCGCCGCTACAGGCAACGGCTGAGGAGCAGCCGGTGTGGTCGGCAAGACTTCGGCGACTTCTTCCCTAATTATTCGACGTAGCGGCGACGACAAGCAAGGATCTGGTACCGATGACGATGGCAGGGATGTACAAGGCAGGAGAGAGATCTGCCGCGCCACCTCTTCCCGAACAAGCTCCTTGATGCGGTTCAGTAGCAAGGGGTTGTCGTCGACTGCCAGGCCGCAGAGCGGCTCCTCACGCTCCACAGGGCGGCGACGAGTGAGGCGACCTTGCCTCCGCAGCTCGTCATAGCTTTGTTGCAAGCTGATCACGTCTCTGACGCTTTGAGGGTTTTTTGCCAGCAGCATCTGGAACGCATCCTCATCTATTCCCTTCAGTATATGTTTGATGGTGTCTTGCTCAGGCATGGAGGGATCCACGCGCCTGCAAAGGTCGACCACATCCTCGATGTAGCTGGTAAAGTTCTCTCCGGCCCTTTGAGCTCGCTCTCTCAAACACTGCTCCGCGAAGCTTGCGAACCGCTGGCCGGTCAAATACGGCCGAAAAGTTCGTTTTGAATTCGGTCCAGGTTGCGCGATCCTCTGGGTGGTTGTGATACCATTTTTCGGCAAGTCCCCTCAAAGAAAAACTCACGTTATTTAGCTTCATAGCATCGTCCCACTTATTGTGCGCGCTTACCCTCTCGTAAGTCGAAAGCCAATCTTCAACGTCCTGGTCGTCTGCGCCAGTGAGCATCGCCGGGTCACGCTCGCGGATCACCCCGGAGCAGATAACAGCCGATGGTGAAGGCGATGTCGTGTTTCGGGCGTCGCTAGGCATGGCTGACTCAGCGGTAGAAGGCAAGGTGCGACTCCGGAGTTCCAGGCTTGCGGGTACACGGGGTGCAGCTGAGGAGCGGGACGAGGATGGAATCCGCACACTCCACCAAAATTATGGGGAGGTTTATTGTCAGGACGGCAGCAAGGCGTTGAAACGCAGAGAGGCTCAGCTGAGTCCGAAGGGGTTCTGCCGTGCGCGCTCAGCTCTCGAGACAACAAACTGGTGATGATGATCTTGAGTCTTGCCATGATGATGATGCAGGTAGCATGAGGTAATACGCTCCGCTGGCTGTTCTTCCAACTTCACGGCTGTGTAGCTGCGCTGATAGCGTTACGTCGATGGTGGCAAGTCTTCCTCGTTACAATATATATATATATATGAGAGCGAGAAAGAGAGAGAGAGAGAGAGAGAGAGAGAGAGAGAGAGAGAGAGAGAGAGAGAGAGAGAGAGAGAGAGAGAGAGAGAGAGAGAGAGACGTGGGATTGATTCTGACTACCTGGGGATCTTTTATGTGCTCCGAAATCTCAACGCACGGGCGTTTTCGCTTTTCACCGGTACGCACGATGTCGCGGATTTCTACAGAATACGGACCCGCACGGCATCGCGACTTTCCAGATATTAAGCAGTGGTTTTATGCATGCCGTGTCTAGGGCGGCCTAAAAGAAACCTGTCCACACCAGGCTTTGAAAATACTCTGGATGAGCATATTACAGTAAGTTTTACTTAGAGAACCGAGTGTAGAGCAGTGTTTTAGGTGCTATGAGGTAGCCGGACAAGTTAGTTAATGATAGTAACATAAAACAGCGCAAAGGGAGATGATGAGAAAAGAGCAGAGCACACAGGCGCTCTATGTGCCCCATGTCGATAGTGACGCTATTGTACAAGTTCACCTCAGATAAAAAAACAATGCGTGAAAATATACAGGTCCAGCGATTGCCTCAGAAAAACCTAACCAATAAAAAAATAGAAAATACCTACACGGTACTGGTTTCGAGATCAAGAAATTTGTACAGAAGTTGCAGGGGGCAACTCGACGCCACGGTGCCCTCTTTTGGCCCTTTAGAAGACCTCACCCAAACGCAAGGCAGCCACCGAGTATTGCACTCTGTCAACTACCCTCTGTCACCATTGTGTAGTTAACCACTGGATATAGACAAAAGAAAACAAGAGTCGGAGATGATATTAACGATTGTGTAGCTGAAGATGTAGACGCGATGGGGTGGTAGTCCTTCTTTTTCGGTGTCTTCCTTATTTTTTGCCATGATTAACAGTCTTGGCCCATCATCGTTATTCGGCTATGTGTAGGGTTTTTTCTTTGTTGACGTTACGTTAAGGTTAAAGAGTACGCGAAGCTGCGGGTGCTGGTTGGTGAACAACTTCGAAACGAAACTTTCGGCCTAACGTCCGACGCATGCGCGACAGTTCCTGTTGTCACAATATCTGCTTCCGGCTCATAACATCAATTCCGGGTACGGCTGGCGATCAAGGCTAGTGTCTTCGGCTCAAGATCACGGCTGATGAACGCAAGGAAACCACGAAATGCCCGACTAGTAACGCCGTCGTGTTAAAACCTGAAGACAAACAAAGCTAGCAGCAAAAAAGGGGAGATACTTCGAGCCATTCCTTGATCATCAGGTACTGGGCAGTAGGGTAATATTTCCAACGGCAGTGAATTGTCCCGTTTTTAAGGCGGAGCTTTCTATACCACACTGATGGCATTCGATGTCGTGCCAAAACGCACTTGACGAAAGCCAAATTTACACAATGGGTTTCACAAAACGACGGCGAGAATGACGACGACGATGACGATGGTGATGGGCAAAGTCACATCAAGCGCTTCAAGAAAAAAAACACGTCCTGTGGTCGTAATGAAACCTGAGTCCCTCGCGTTAAAAGCCGGCGTCTATCCGAATGCGCCATTCCGACATGGTGGAAGCAGTTTGGATTTCGGACTTTGACTCAGGTTGCATGGCAGATTAAAGATTCGCATTTAACCACCTTTCTCTTAAGCAAGGGGTCTGATTTTTGATCTACGTAGGTGATAACAAGCACCATTTGTAATTCATTGGAAAAAGGTTTTTGGGACCCTTGAAGAGAACGTAACCTATATTGAGATCACAAAATGCCTTTTCCCCGCACGAGGCACCTTGAGTAGTAATCTTGGTGACGGTATTTGCGGCAGCGCAGACCCCTAGCCCCCATACTCACGCTGTAATCTACCTTGGCTACGAGTTGTAAGGTGAAGGGCAGAAACCACAAACGGTGGCCTTTGGAGCCCAGGTCAAGCTCCGGCGGATGGGCTCCCTGTCTGTTTACCAGGCAGGGAGCTCGGGGACCTCTTCAGCTATCAGGGTAAGGCTGACGAAGAAAGTACCCCCGTCCCCAGCTTTTATACATGGTGTATGGTTTTTTCTAAATTTCCCAAACCCAATGCTCAGCCCCCTAAAAGGGGCCGCACCGAAGTATCCTTTCCACCCCTTCCGATCATGACAATCCCAAAACCTGATGGAGGAGGAGGAGTAGGAGGAGGAGGAAAAAACTTTATTCGAACGCAACATTAAGCGCCGAAAATTGCCCGGGCCAGGTTCACCAAAGCCAACTGGTACGTGAGCTGGTCGGAGGCTAGCCAAGTCCGCCACGTTGAAGGACGAGGGTGGGGAAAATGTGGGGATTGAATTGCAATGGGCCAGGTGAAAATGCAGTGTTCTAAATTAGCGTACGGTTCGGGACAATTGGGACATGCTGGTGAGTGTCGGATACGGTAGAGGAAGGAACGAGCAGGTGCAAGGATGGTATTAACTGTACGCGTCGAAGAATGCGTAGTTGCGTGGTTGTTAGAGATTTTTCTGGAACAGGAAGTGTACGAAGAGTTTCTCTGATGTTCTTGTAGTGAAGCTTTATTTCTTGTTTGTAGTGGAGAGTAGTGCCCCACGTCGGTGGATAAGGCCAGGGAATCCTAGGCGCCCGTCGCAGAAGTTCGCGGGCGAGGCTATGCACTACCTCATTGCCTGGGATTCCAGCGTGACCAGGAATCCACCTCAGTGTGACAGTGCGGGGACGTAGCTTTGTTAAGGCTTTGCATAGATCATACTGCAGTTCTTCAGGGATCCTAACCATGTGAATGGCGCGAATAGCTTGCATTGAATCAGTGTATATGGTATATCCTGAGGGGTTAGGGGGCGCTAAGGAGAGGTCCTGAATACTGGTGATTATTGGTAGGGTCTCTAGAGTCGCTGTAGGTGGGGGATTAGTGAAAGGACCAAGGGTGTGTGTCCCTACTGCATTACCACTTGCGATTGAATAGGCGGCTGCTCCGACTAGCGTCCGTGATGCATCCCTGTAGACGATCTTAGAATCAATAGGATGGACATGATTGACAACGCGAGCACATCGTCTTCCTGGATTGGTATCAGCTGCAACGTTTTTTGGGATAGGAGCTATCTTGAGGTTATCTGGGAACGGTGCAGGAGGGGTGATTATAGGTAGGTCAATAGGTTTGAGAGCAACTTGGTGAAGGATCCAGTGTCCTTGTTTTGTACTAAAAGACATGCCATTTGCAGGTTTTATGTTGTTGTATAAGATCTCTCAGGGGCAAGAACATCCCCCTAGAGTATAGGCGCTGAGTGGACGTATTAACGGAAACGTTGAGAGCGGTATTATACAGTGTATGAAGTGCAAACTCAATCTGATGCCTTTGGCGACAAGTCAGAGAAAGATATGGAATTGTATAAAGAATTTTACTTGACCTAAGGCGTGTACTAGCTGCCTAACTTGACCCTCATGTAGCCCCGCGTGCTTTTTGACTATGCGGCGCACTAGATAGGTAAGCTGATGGCAAACGTTACCTGTTGTAGCCACATTAGCGTGATTAGATGACTCATGGATATGCAGTCCAAGAGTTCGGCAGGATATTACGCGAGGGATGGGGTGGCCTACCGTTGTGAGTGTGATCAGGTGGTTGTCTTGGCGCTGATAGCGAGTTTTCGCCATGAGCAGCAATTCGGACTTTTCAGGTGCGGGATACAGGCCTACTGTGTCGAGATACCTAATGACTGCATCGATACCTTGCACCAAGGTGTCCTGCACTGACCCAAGAGTCCCAGATGTGCACCAAAGAGTAAGGTCGTAAGAGTAAGGGGTGCCATTACGAGGTTAAAAAGGGTGGGTGAGAGAATAGCACCCTGTGGAGTACCACGCGTGATGGGAAAAGAATCGGAGACCGAATCAGGGAGGCGGAACTTGGCCGTGAGGTCGCGCAGAAATGCAGCGATGTAACCGTACATCTTCGGCCCACAGCCGGTAGAGGCAAGTGTATTTAACCCAAGCAAAACCTGATAACTACCCACACTTCTTGGTAATGGAATCTCTTGAGCAAGCCAGGCCTATTGCTTCACAGTCCGTGTTCCTGATCTCGAGGTTGTTAGAACGTGTTATAGGGGAATCCTATAAAGCTAAGAAGCAAAAAAAAACGGCGAGATCTTGGTCGAAGTACACAGTCAACAGCAGGCCACAAAACTCCTGAAGGTGATCCGAATGGCCGATCTTGACATCAAGGTCACGCCCCACCGCAGCTTCAACAGCTCGGAGGGCGTTATCTCGGAGCCAGGTCTAGCAAACGAGACAGAGGCCGATCTTCTTGAAGGCCTAAAAAGTCAAGGTGTGATGGCTGTCAGGCGCATAACCATGAGAAGAGACGATAAGGTAGTACCCACTAGACATATCATCCTGATATTTGACCGCTTCGTCCTTCCAGATCACATCAATGCCGGTTTCATCCGGTGCTCCGTCCGAGCGTACATCCCGAAGCCACGGTGCTGTTTCAAGTGCCAGTGGTTCGGGCCTGGTACTAACTCGTGTCGGGGCCAAATAACCTGTGCCAAGTGCACCCAACATGACCATCCCACAGATAATTGTAGTTCACAACAACTCCTTTGTATTACTGTCAGGGCCCACACGCGGTGTACTCCAGAAAATGCGAGAAGTTTCAACTTGAAAAGGAAATAATAAACATAAATGTCACAGAAAACATCACCTTCCCAGAGGCGTGAAAGAGGTTCGCCTGTTTCCCCTGGGGAGGTACGCCGATGCGGCTCACCGGGGGTCGGGGCGGCGTCTCGTTTCAATGGGAACCCAGTACCGCGAGTCGAACCTGGTCCCGCCACCGCCCCCCCGCCGGGGTTGCCTCCGGCGGCCCAACCCGTCACCACACCGCCTGCTCAGTCAACAATGGCTGTCGTGGCATCCACTTCCGTTGGGGATGCTGCTGCGTCCACTTCTTCCTCTCCACCGGCCCAAAGCACACGCAAGGGCACGGAGGATATGGAGACGGAGGCAGCTGCAGCTACCCCCTCCCCAAGCTCACTGCCTTTGCCATCTGTGGTGCTCCCCACGCCCTCGGCACTGGCAGCGCAGGCAAAGAACACATGAAAGGGCACCAAGTCATGGGGGCCCAGTCCCCTGTGCACCCCCTCGCGTTCAGATGACGACATGGACGTCGAGACCTTCCAGCTTTCATCACAGCGAAAGGAATGGGCTGCGGCGTCGAGGTCAGTAGAGAAGTTGAAAAAACCCCTTCCTAGAGTCCAAGCTCCGAAAGTCGACACATAAACACGCACATATTCCAGTCGCTCTATACTTAAATAATGGAAAGAGAAAACATTAACCAGCGGAACTGCAGAGGCAAGGCACACGTCGATCTCGTCCAATGGTAGAACCTCTCAACCACCAACGCACCGCCTGGAAAAGTGCTGCACGATTGTAGTCAAGTTTGACGGTTACGTCAACATCACCCAGCTTAACTTCAGCGCGCTCTGCCAAGGCCTTCTAACGGCAATACAGGCCTCATCGTCTGAAAAAGCCGACACGTACATCAAACGACGGGAAAAACAAAACCTCATCGTTGTCGATACTTACCGCGCAACCGTAGCTCACAAACTCCTTCACTGCTGCAACGTATCCATCAGTTGCACAATCTACCAGATACGATGCTTCCATGCGTTTGACAAAACCTATTCCAGGGGAGTCATTCATGGGATTTACCCGGACATTACGCAAGAAACTCTCAAAAGTGAGCTGAGCATTCCAGGCAGAACGATCGCCAACCTACGAAAGCTCGGCACCACCAACTTCATACTCGTCATAGTCGAAGGGGCAGAACTCCCGAAACATGCCCGGCTGTTCTTTGGGATATAAAACATATACCCAAAGAGACGGAAGACCGCCCAATGCGTCAGCTGCCAAGAACTCGGACACAGAGTGGGTGTGTGCCCCAATCGCACGACTTTCGCCCGCTGCCCTCACTGCAGCAAAAAGATCTCCCTTGCACAAGACGCACCTGATCAGACCCACGAGTGTGAACAGTAGTGCTTCTTGCGTGACCGTCATGACCCCCCCCCCTCCCACGTCACCGAAGTGCTCCCGAAAAACTGCTGTTAACGAGTCACGCAATCAACGCGGGAGGAGTACGACATCTAAATCGAACTACAAACATCCCAGCCAGGACTGAGTGAGTGGCCGCAGCTTCCTCCTGTGACACTGCAAACATTAAACCGTTTCGCAGCCTTGCAAGACACCAGTGCAACGCCCAACACCGCTCCTAACAACGACAGAAGCCGCAGCCGAAGCCGCAGCAGAAACAGAAGCAGGAGCAGAAGCAGAAACAGGAGCAGAAGCAGACACATGAACAAGGCACCACCAAAGCATGGAAGTCCACACATCGGAGGGGCACCCGGAGCATCCACTGCCAGGATGGGAACACCAACTGACACCCAGAAGACGGTAGGCAGTCCCAGAAAGGTTTCAAGAAACCATGCTTCGGGGGACAGCACCACCCCCATTCTCAACCACCAGGATACAGTGGCAAGACCAGCGCTCCGGACCGGCCCCATCTGCACAGGTGAGCAACCTAGGCCTCCCGAACACACGCTACGCGCACAACTCACACTGCGCACACACGCCGACAGACGTACGTCAGTTAGTACATGAAATCCTTCTGCAAATTCTCCCATCCCTTCTACAGCAAGCCATCCAACAGTTGCTTCAACAAGCTTTAGCACCTCTCAACGCACGTTTCACACACCTAGAAAACACACTCGCCTCCGATTCCCCACCCATACATAATGGCCAGTAATAGCGCACAACCGAAATAAGCGCCGGGCACTGGAATTGCCGCACCCTTCGACGCAAGAAGACAGCATTTAACAACTATGTGGCCGAACACTCCCCCACTGTTATCGCACTACAGGGAACCAATGGGGAATATAAACTGCCAAGATATGAATCATACACGCAACCCAGTATCATCACCAAGAAGCGCGGTCATCAATCCCCACGACCACACCGCACGCAAGTTGTAGTTTACGTCCGTCGGGATATCGCAGCCACGCAAATAGACACCACCACACTCAACGACACCGGAAAGGAACACGTTTGTGTTCGCATCCGTCTTTGCAGCAGCGACCTCCTTTTATTAGCAATCTACTGGCTCCCGAAGCAGCACTCAAGTGTCTTACCAGATTATGCAAATTTCCTCAGAGTAAACGCAGGCGATCCCAACATCCTTTTTGTAGGTGACTTCAATGCACCACATTTTCGCTGGGGTTATGATTACGAAACCGCTCTAATCCTCAAGCTGGACGGTTTCATGCGTACGCAACGATTTTCGCTACTCAACGACACTCTTGAACACACCAGGCGGGGAAAACGTAGGGAACAAGACTCTAACCCGAACCTCGCCTGGTATAAAGGACAGATTCCGGCAAGTTGGCATAACACAGGCCAGGATGGAGGAAGCGACCACTACACCTGCTCCATCACATTCAACACAAGAATAAACGCCGCACGAAAAAAAGATAGGGCGTGAGGCGCAAATCATTGACTGGGAGAAAGTTCGCATGACGATGGACACATACTCAACCTCGGACAGTATGGACGAGTGGATAAGTAACCTCCGCTCTTGTACGCGCGAGTTTACGAGGCTTATTTCCTACACAGAAAACTTTCCTTTCATAGACAGGCATCTTGCCACTCAGTGGAATGACCGCAAGAAAATAGTTGCAAGACTCCGAAACAAAAAGGAAAACATCCACATTCAGATTAAGTTGGCCGCACACAACCAAGTTATTCAGACCTATGCTGATGACCTGGCGCAACGCAACTGGCGCGAAACGTGCGAAAGTATCAACGGACGTCTCCACCTTACCAGAATTTGGAAGATACTTAAATGTCTTCTGGGGCGCTCAAGACCACAACATACCTTGACAAAAATCCAGCTTACCTTACAACTGGGGGATGAAGAGTTACGGAAAGTGTTATGTGACACCTTTTACCCACGAAAGACGGTGCAGGACCTATCGCATAACACGGCTCACAGTATTCCTGGTATGGATTCCGATTTCACAGCAACATAACTGTCTTTAGCACTGTCATACATGACCACAAATACTGCTCCTGGATCGAACGGTATCACCTACGCCATGGTGCGAAATCTTTCGGACGACCAACAAGTATGCCGCAGTAGGAATTTACCAGCACAATTGAACATTTCCACCATCTGCGTCATCCCGAAACCTGGTAAACGACCCGATTTCATTTCGAATCTGAGGCCAATTTCGCTAACATCATGCGTCGGAAACGTATTGGAGAAAATGGCCCTAAACAGATGCGAATGGCACTTAGAACAACAAGCCCATCTGCCACCGACGCTTTTAGGATTTCGCCGCCCCGTATCGACCCAAGACGCACCACTGGTTATCAAGCAGGATGTCTTCTTGCGGGAAAGAAAAACCCAAACCCGCACCATAGTGGGATTGGACATTCATAAGGTTTTGACAACATCAAACAGCCAGAACGTGTGGAGAAAGTATACAGCACCCAACCAAGCCAACGCTTCTCACACTACATACGCAGCTTTCTTACCGATCGTCAAATACAGATTCGTCTAGGTGCTCCCACAACTACCCCGTCAAATCACCCGCTTAAGCGAGGCACACCACAAGGGGCAATACCTCGCCTACTCGCTTTAATGTCGCACTCAAGGATCTCCCACCGCAACTAGACGAAATCCCCGGGCTCAAGCATGTTATCTACGGGAATGACGTGACGCTGTGGAGCATACAAGGAAACCCGGGCGAACAGCAAGAAATCATCCAACAAGGTATCAACATTGTCACAGCATACATTGACTCTCTTGGTCTGAGATGCTGCTCAGAGTAGAGTGAATACATAGCAGTTTTGGACGACCAAACAAAAACAGGAGAAGAAACACGACGCCTCATCCAACTCACGATCAATGGTCAACCAATACCGCGAAAGCCGCACCTACGCATCCTGGGATTCTACTGGCAACAGAACAGTAGAGCAGACGTATGGGTGCAGCGGACACTACAGCAGATAAATCATATCGCAAATATGTTGAAAACAACTTCTCACAAGATCGATGGCGTGAAGGAAGCAGAACTCAGGCGCATTAAAGAAGCCCTTGTATATACTAGGACCATGTACGGGCTTCCATACATGCGTGTCACCGAACATCAATTCGGCCAAATCAATAATATCTTGAGACGCATAACACGCATCACACTCGGAGTCCCCAGCTATGCTGCAAGTACCTTTGTCGAAAGCACCGCCATATTCAACACATTAACTGACCGACTCATCATGCACCAAGAAGCACAGTCTCATCGTCTTACAACATTTAAACAAGGTCGTGCCTTGCTGGAGCTTATGGGATGCAACACTGCCAACCTACCCGTTATACGCCTCGAGCTTCGCGATCGCTGCGCCGCCTGCCGCCGCTTCTCCGCGGCGCTTACGGGATGTCCGCAGCGCAGCTGATAGCGGCCCATGCGGTGTTTTGGTTCTCTTTTGCTTCTTTTTGCCTTTCCGTGCCGTAAACATCATGTTATTCTAATGTCTGTAAGCAAATAGTACGTTTAGGACGCTTCAAAAAACAGCTGAGTCCTAATTAGAGTTGTTAGAGTGCTCGAACGCCGACAAGAGCTAACCGGGGACGCGGTACTGCGCGCTACTTCGCCGCTCTTACGGGCGTCGGCGACGGCAGCGGCATATCACCACTGTCACCTCCGAATATCTCAGGCGCAAGTGAATTCTATTGACGCCTCGTTTAGACCTGATATTGGCACAGTGAGAGGTAGGTTTCGTTTTGCAGCGCGGACAACGAATTCGGCCTTGTTTTGAATGTATACGTCGTCCAAAAATATCATTCCCAGCACCTCCCGGAAAGGAAGATCCCCGTCAAAGGACCGCGTAAGCTGGGCGGATGCGGCCAAGAGCATCAGAAAGGCCAGCGGCAATGCAACCAAGAAACAGCACACGCAAAGCAAGGAGCACGAAATGATAGAGGCTCTTCGCGAGGAAAACAAGAAATTGAGAAGAATGGTAGATGAATTGAAGAAGAGCCTACAATGTCTGGCGGAGGCTAGGGGCAATGACACCGCCCCGGGCCCTTCGACCAACACGTCTGAGTCTCTGCCTAAGGGGCAGCCAATGGAAACTGTCGATGATGCCCAGGAACTCAAAGAACCGGCACTCAAAAAGAGGATCACGAAAAAACGTGGCACCAAAGAAATTAGCAGCAACGAAGCTCGACTAGAGGACAGGTTGAGCAAGCTAGAAAAGAGGATGGAGCGAATGTTCGAATCGAGGATGGAAAAAATGATCGACTCGCTCAAGTTGGCCATCGCCGAAAAAAGCAGGATAGACCACGAACGGTTCTTGCAGATCGAGGGAGCCACCCAACACACTCTAAGCTATGAGGCCTTATCCCAACACCAGGACCCACGCACGACGGCGCAGGGCGGCATTACCGGTACAGACGAGTCATGGCCCCAGAAACAACAATAGTCGTTTGGCAGTGGAATTGCCGCGGCATGCACAGGAAGTGGGCAGTTCTACTGCAACACATCGAGAGCAGCGACCGGAAACCAGACATAATCCTACTCCAAGAAACTTTAACAGTGCGTCATCCCCTACATGGCTACAGAGCGCTATGGTCTACCGACGACAATAGCCGGGGACTATGCGTCATGGCCAGGAAGGAGCACACAATGCTAGAACTTAATCTCACGAACGTTACAATTGATCACGTCTTTGCGGAAGTGGTGGTAGGCAAGAAAAGAAAGGAAAGTATTTATATCCTCAACGTTTACAGCAACCCCAGTAAACGCAGGCAGCGCTTCAGGGCGCTTCTACACAACGCCAGTGCACAGGCAGTCTGCTCCAAGCTACTGGTATGCGGCGATTTTAACGCCATGGACCAGTCCTGGGGTTACGTCAAGAGCAAAGGCAGAAACCTGGCGCAGGATGCGCTCGACAATGGGTACATCCTCGTCACGGATCCTGCCAACCCGACGAGAACGGGCAACTCGGTGTCCAGAGACACCACCCCTGACCTCACCTTTGTCAAGAACATCGTGGCGGAGGACGTAGAGTTGAAGAACACCGGACTGGACCTTGGAAGTGATCACATGATTGTGGAAACTACAGTGCGACTGAGTGGAGCCAGCGCACCCCAGGCACGAAAGCACAAATGTGTCGACTGGGAAGCCTTCAGAAGGCAAAGAAACGAAGCCGCAGCCGAAAACGAACACATCCAAGACATCGCCGCCTGGATGAAAAACGTTACCAGGGACGTGAAGTTGGCCACGAGAGAAATCGAGACGGATGTTCAAGTCGACAGCATGGACAGCAGGCTAGTCCATCTAATCCAGGCGAAGCGATCTCTACAAGAGCGATGGAAGAAGCAAAGGCTCAACAGAGGGCTGCGGAAGAAGATCGCCGGTCTGAATCGCAAGATTGAGGAGCACTGCCACGCGCTCAACAACCAGAAATGGAACGAACTCTGCAACGCTGCTGATGGCCAACTCCACAACGGCAGAACCTGGAACCTGTTCCGGCACCTACTGGATAAGACGAAGACCAAGTCTTATCAGAGGGATAGGCTTGCAAAGATCGTACACGCGGAAATCAAGGAAAGAGACGAGGATGCGGTGAAGAAGAAACTTCTGGAGAAATACATCCCATCCACGCCGAAAGTCACCCACAGAGATTACTTTGGAAGCCCAAACGACAGGTTGGACAGAGACATCGACGTCGAGGAAGTGCGGACGGCTCTGCAAGGGCTTAACAGCAGATCGGCTCCGGGTCCCGACCACGTGCCGAACGGAGCACTCAAGAACCTCGATGACCGCTCGATTGTAGCCCTCACGAAATACTTCAACGAGTGCTGGAGGTCGGGAGTCGTACCGAAGGAGTGGAAACATTCTAAGATGATCCTGATACCCAAGCCTGGAAAGCCGCCGAGCACGGACAACCTCCGTCCAATATCGCTCACATCCTGCGTGGGCAAGGTACTGGAGCGCGTCCTACTAGCGCGCTGGCAAGAATATCTCGAAAACAACGACCTTTACCCCGACAGTATGATCGGATTCCGGCAGCACTTGTGCACGCAGGACGCCATGATACAACTGAAGCACCTCATTGTCGACAGGGACACCCGAGACTCAAGGGCCGTCATGGGCCTGGATCTACAGGGGGCCTTCGACAATGTCAACCACTCGGCGATCCTATGCCAAGTCTCTAAGTTGAACATGGGCAAGCGGACCCACGAGTACATACGTAGCTTTCTCACGGGCCGAACGGCAGAAATCGTTGCGGGGGATCTCGCAACGGACGCCAAAGAGAACGGCAGCCGAGGCACCCCTCAGGGGTCGGTGATCTCGCCGCTCCTATTCAACCTAGTCATGATCGAGGTCGCCAGTAGACTCGCAGAGGTGGAGCACGTCGGGCACACCATATATGCCGACGACATCACGCTGTGGGTCGAAGGCGACAGCGACGCTCGAGTAGAAGAGGCGCTTCAGCGGGCGGTACGGACGGTCGAGGAAAGCCTCGAGGGCACCGGCCTCAGATGCTCACCGAGTAAGTCCGAGGTGCTGCTATACAGGCCCAGGGAAGGTCCCCGCACTGAAAAGAGAAGCGACCGCGAGGAAATCTCCGTCTACACCAAAGACGGTACCGTCATACCCAGAGTCACAGATATCCGTATTCTGGGAATGCTTATTAACGAGCACGGAGGCAACGGGAAAACAGTGACACGGGTCGTCGGCAAGGCGGCCAACGCCATCAGACTAATGAGAAGAGTGTCGAACAGACGGAGGGGACTTTGCGAGGAGAACCTCACGAGGCTCGTGCACTCTTTGGTCCTTAGCCACATCACATACGTGGCCACCTTCCACAAATGGAAGAGGGACGAAACGAACAAGCTCAACGTAGTCACCCGAAGGGCATACAAGACGGCCATCGGAGTTCCCGAATGTACCAGCACGAAGAGGTTGTACACTCTGGGCATCCACAACACCCTCGACGAAATTGCCGAGGCTCAGAGGATTGCCCAGCTGGAGAGGCTTTCCATGACCAAGCCCGGTAGGAGAATCCTGGAGAAGCTTGGAATACGATATCACGAACAACAAGGAGCCAAGATGCTCGTCCCGGACGAGATCAGGAGCAAAATTCGCGTGGACACTATCCCGCGCAACGTGCACCCCGAATACAATGAAGGCAGACGCACGGCGAGGGCCAAGGCACTGGCGGACCTGCACGCCGGCGACACAAGCGCCCGTTACGTGGATGCTGCCGAATATGCGAGCAGAAGAGGATTCGCCGTGGTTGTCGTCGATGCTGGGGGCAGCATCAGAGTGGCGTCCAGCACAGCGAGCGGTACATCCGAAGAGGCTGAAGAGGTGGCTATCGCACTGGCCATCAAAGACCCGGGCTGCCGCACTGTCCTCAGCGATTCGCGGCAGGCAATCAGGAACTTCGCCCGAGGCAGGGTCTCTGCTGCTGCGACGAAAATTTTAAATGAGATACCGAGACACCGGGAAAGGGCAAGAATAAAGTGGTTTCCGGCACACGCAGGGGAAGTGTCGCACACCAACGTCAACCATAACGAAACCGCACACGCCCGCGCGCGCGAACTAACAGACCGCGCCGGGTCAAGTGGTGATCACTTGTGGTTCAGTACAAGAGACCGAATGACCAGCTTCAACGAAATAACCAAGGCCTATCGGCTCGCCAGACGCACGCTCTCGCCGCCCTGTAAAGGGCTGAGCAGGGAGCAGGCAGTCATATATAGGCAGCTTTAAACACGAACGGTCATGAGCCCGGCTTTCATGCACAAGATTTTCCCGGAGGCACACCCCGACGGTACGTGCAGGGTGTGTCGCAACGCCCCCGCGACTCTTGAGCACATCGTCTGGGACTGTCTGAACTTCCCAGAAGATTCTACATCAGGAAGGCTTCCACCCGCCTTTGAAGAGGCTAAGCGATCTGGCAACCAAGACCTCCAACTCGAGGCCGTCCAGCGGGTCATCGTGGCGTTGGCCAGGCAGGAGACTTCACAGCCCGGTAACGGGAGGGGGGCCTCTAACCCTGGTGGCGACAGCGAGGACGACACTGGCCAAGTCTGAAGTCTTAACTTGGACTTCAAGCACAATAAATGTTTTTCCAATCCAATCGGGGAGGTGATTACCTAATATACCTGGCAATAACTTGTGCGTTGTATAAAAATAGAGGTCACGCGAACATGTTAAGTATATTCGAAGTCTATGGGTGGTAAAATATGTGCCCACTCCCGCCTGATAGAACGGACCAAGGGAAGTTAATGAAACCACGGAAAAATAAATGGTCTGCCAAGTCCGGAAGCAATGTAATAGCTCGTGCGAGAATGAAAAAAAAAAAAACAGTGCAGCTTCGGAAATCCTAGAGACATTCGTCTTACCTCAAGCAAGGTTGAACTCACCAGACCAACTAGATGCGAAATGTACTGATGTTTTCCGAGACAGGGGGAGTGGGAGGAGGGGCGCTTAACTATCGTTGTGTACAAATGCGTAGCGAAATCAGGAAAGACCGTTTTAGAAAATCACACACAAGCTGCGGGTTCACCTTTATTTTGTTTGTCGACTTTACGAACAGGGGATCACTCGGCGGACACATTTTTTGAAGTACAGTAAGGAAGTACACAAGCGATAAAAGGTGTTGGTTGAGTGGGGTCCCCTGATTTCAGTTTTGTGCTAAATTCGGGAGGCTCCCTGTTTCATATGATGATGTTTCGAAAAAGCGTTTAGTCACGGCCGCGGATATAAGCGGAGGATATAATGCAACCGATGACTGTTTGGGGAAGCTCACGTCGCGACAAGACGACCCAGCCGTAAATTCTTGGTGCTGACTCCTGCATGTAATTTTGCATTATCAATTTTTCTTATTGCGTGGAATGACCGTGATATTTATGCCACATTGGCTTGTTCAGGGTAGTGATCAATATCCGAGATATGAAGCGTAATGGCGGGATGTCAGGTACGAGTTCTCCGCTAGAAAATGAAACCACACGAAACAGATTTACATCGCAGTGTAAAGCCCTAGAATGAGCATCTGAACGAACGCTGCTTACGGAGTTACTGTTAGTAAATTTCAGGCCAGTGTAATTACAATCAGATCCATGCATATATGCCCGTTTCGTGACGCCAGCTTGTGACACACACCTGGCGCTCATGCGGACCGAATGTACCACAGTAAGATCGCGTTAGAAGCATTTACACTCTCGTAAATGCACCACGTTTGCGAACAGAGTGACTGCTTCACATAAATATGTATTGCCAACGCATACAAACGGAGAATATCAGTCGCGAACGTGCCTCAAAAGCAACGGCGACCGTGGTGAGCGGTCCGGCAACTCCCGCGACTGCTTTCGAAACGGGCCGCTAGGGGGATTTCAGTGGCGCCCCTACAGGCTGCGCTCGAGGCGTATACCACTCACCGCACCACCATGGGACGCCATCCCCTTTATCAAGGTAAAACCCATACCTAAGCATATGAACTCTGAAGAGGACGCCGCACGACGAGCAGAACGCACCCGCATACAGCAACCCATCGATTCACTTTATTACCGTGCCGACGCCAGCTTTACCGCTGGCAAAGTAGTCACTGAAAGCATAGATTCTTCTTGCAACGCAGTCGTTAATCATCACCATGACGTCCCTTCTGCGGTGACAGCAGAAATGATGCCCATAACGCAAGCCATTACTCAACATGACCACCAATCAGAGAGCATTGTCATTCGCTCTGACTCCCAAGCAGCCCTGCGGGCTTTCCTTCGCAACGAACTGCCTCCAAACATACAAGCTGCGCTAGCTGAGTATGGACAGCGCCGTACTCATATCTCAATCACTTTAGAATGCACCCCAGGACATTCTTCTTCCTTAGGCAATGCTCGCGTCCACGATAAAGCCTCAACGGGCTGGTGTTCCGAAACTTCCCAGGCCTGGCCCGAGACCTACTTCCCGGCAGAGGACAGGAAAGAGCGCCATCAGGAACGAAGAGCGTATATGAAAACACTCCGAATAGACCGCAGAGAACTCCCCAGACCACCTGATTCTCTTCCGAGGAAGTACACGCCACTCCTAAGGCAAGCACAAACGCACTCTCTAACAAACGACTACACTCTGAATCAAATCCAGAACAATCCAAGCAGACCACATTTCCAAGTGTGCGGCTCCATACCCACAATCACACACACTTACTGGACCTGTCCCACTGCCCACACACCGCAACGTCGCTCACTACCTCATCACATTTCCTCCTGGGAGGCCTGGGTTGCCTACCTCGGCAAGATGACCTCTTCGAGGACAACTCTCCTTCAGCACCTGCTCACCATCAGGGGGGAGGTGGGTTGATCTTACCCTCCTAGAGTGCGGACCCGGACATGGGTCGTATTACTAAACGTTTACTCTCTCTCTCTCTCTCTCTCTCTCTCTCTCTCTCTCCTTAAAAATGCTGATGATATCTATGAAATAGTTTATTCCAGATAAGTGTGATGTGTCTCCGAGAAACGCATTTAAACTCGAAACACACAAACTTCTTATACAGTTACATGATATTTAGAAAGGACAGAGATGGTGGTGGCAAATCCTTGGGTGGTGTGGCCATCATTGTACGAAAATCCTTGGCGTGCCACACTTTTGAATTACAGACCATCCTAGAGGCTATGGCCATTCGAACCATAAACTTTAATAGGCTTATAACATTGTTCTCTCTTTACATCCCTCCGGATTTGCAGCTCTCGAGCTCAGATTTCGAGGGTCTGGTAGATCAGTTACCCGTACCTTTCATTGTAATAGACGACCTTAATGCACACAATTCTCTTTGGGGCTCTTCTCGCACGGATGCCCGAGGTCGCCTGATAGAGAAGTTCCTAACATCTTCGGGAACATGTCTTTTCAACAAAAAACAGCCAACATACCATAACTTAGGCCACAATACTCACTCAAATCTTGACTTGGCTATTGGTTCTGCAATTCTCTTTCCGTGTCTTGAGTGGGGTGTGGGCACGGACCCATATGGTAGTGACCACTTCCTTACTTCACTAACATCTATAGGTATATGCCCGAGCAGTTGATCTTCCCATAATAGGTTCAACGAAGGAATAGCAATCTGGAGCGCATTTACAGAGACATTCAAACTACACCACACATGCATAAGTCACTTACATCTAGAAGAAGCAACCCAAGTCCTCACGGCGCACATCCTCGACGCCGCCGAAAAGTCCATTCCCCACGCCTCTGGTGCCCCGCGCAACCAGAGGAGGCCGTGGTAGAATGAGGACTGTAGGCGGGTGCGAGAGGCCCAGAACAAGGCGTGGGGTATCTTTGGGCGGTACCCCAAGTCGGCAAACCTCGTTTTGTTCAATCGGGCAAAGGCGTTAGGAAAACGTGTGCCGTGAGGCAAAACGAGATAGTTGGCGCTCATTCATGACATCCATAAAATCATCATCATCACCAGCCTATCTACGCACACTGCAGTGAAAAGGCCTCTCCAATTAATCTTCAATTACCACGGTCCTGCGCTAACTGCGACCACTTTATCTGCGCGAACTTCATCTCATCTGCCCATCTAACTTTCTGCCGCCCCCCTGCCACACTTGCCTTCTCTAGGAATCCACTCTGTTACTCTTAATGACCAACGGTTATCTTGCCTTCGCATTACATGCCCTGCCCACGTCCATTTCTTTTTCCTAATTTCTACTAATATGTCCTTGAATATGACCGAATCCGCTATCTTCCTGTTCCTCAATGTTACACTTATCAACTTCCGTTCCATTGCGCGCTGAGTTGTCCGAATTTAAGTTGAGCCCTCTTAGTGAGTCTCCAAGTTTCTGCCACGTATGTGAGTACCGGTAAGTTCCAGCTGTCATACACTTTCTTCTTCAGGGACAATGGTAGGGTGCCATTCATTATCTGAGAATGCCTGCCGAATTCACTCCACCACATTCTTATCCTTCGAATTACCTCTGCCTCATGGCTGGGATCCGGCGTCACAACTTGGACCTAAGTAGGTACCACTACCGCTTACCACTTCCACGGCCTCACTACCTATCTCAAACCGCTGTGCTGTCCCGAGGTTATTGATCATTACTTTAGTTTTGTGGATATTAGTTTTCAAGCCCACGATTCTACTCTGTTTGTCCAGTGCGGTAAGCATGCTTTGCAATTCCTCCCCCGAGTTACTGAACAAGGCAACGTTATCAGCAAATCTGAGGTTACTGAGGTATTCTCCAATAACCCTTTCTCCCACCTGTTCCCAATCCAATGTTCTGAATACTTCTTGTAAACATGCTGTGAATAACATCGGAGGTATCGTGTTTCCTTGCCTGACGCCCTTCCTTACAGGTATATTTCTGCTCTCCTTATGGAGGATGACCCCTTTTACAACCCATTCTTGGGTTCTGGGGTCCCACCTGTATATTTCCATGCAGATGTATTTATGTACAGTACAATAAAAACTTTGATTTGATTGATTGTAGACCCACTGTGGACCCACGCAAACTCAAAGGACAACAAACATGCAGCCTGCCTCTGGTCAGCACTACAGGGGATGCACTCGAAGACCAGGCTGACACACTCGCACACTTCTTCCAACACGTGTGCAGTTCAGCACACTACGCAAACACTTTCCTAAAACACAAATAATCGGCAGAAAAGCCTATACTAGATAACAATAGGTCAACATCTTCTTATAACTCAGAGTTTTCACTGCATGAGCTGAGGGCTGCTGTGAGCACGTGTAAACCCTCAGCTCCAGGCCCAGACAACATCACATATGCAATTATATAACACCTACACGCAGACACACTTGACGCACTTCTACGTCTATATAATAAAATATGGCTTTTTGGGTACATTCCACACTCTTGGAGGGAGGCCATGGTAGTGGCTCGCATAAAGGAGGGAAAGGACACGTCGTCCCCCTCAAGTTATAGTCCTATAGCCCTGCCGAACTGCCTGTGCAAGCTTCTCGAGAAGATAAGTTCATGCGTACGAATTACTGCGTTTATGTGTACATTGTGATCCCTTTGTGAATTTGAGGCCTGTGCTTTGTTTAATACATAAGAAGTGTAGTAATGACTTTGCTTTGTGGAATTTCTCTATTACGATTGTGCTATCATGCCTATATTTGTGAACAGACGTGTTGTTATGTACGCTGTAAATCGGGTGGCTGAGGCCTCTGTAAGGCCACATTCGCCTTTAGTCTCAGCCTCCCCTTGGTTTTTGCCACGAAATAAAAATCAAATCAAATAAAAAATCACAGGCTCGTGTACTTCCTTGAGTACAACGGTCTTCTCGAGAGCTGCCAGGCAGGCTTCAGGGTGGGGCGATCGACAAACGATCACCTCGTCGCACTTGACTCGTACATCAAGGATGCCTTCGTGCATAAGCAGTATTGTTTAACTGTGTTTTTCGACCCCGAGAAGGCCCATGACACCGCTTGGCGTTATGGGATCCTTAGTGACGTCAAGTCATTCGATGTTTCTGGTAACATGTTAAACACCCTTGTTTGTTACTTGTCGGAGAGAACGTTTCGAGTGAGAGTTGGTTGTGCACTCTCAAAGGTTCCCGTGCAAAAAAATGCCGTGCATCAAGGTGGCGTGTTGAGCTGCACTCCCTTCATAGTAAAGATTAACTCTCTTGGAAAGGCATTGCCACCTTCGATATCTTATTCCATGTATGTAGACGGTGCGCAGATATCCTTTAAATCATGTAATATGTCCATCTGCGACCGTCAAGTCCAGCTTGGTGTCAACAAACGTTCCAGCTGCAGTGACAAGAATGGTTTTAAAATTATTCCCGTAAAGATCTCTTATGTTGTGTTCTCCAGGAAGCGTGGGGTCCACCCAGACCCAGACATCACTCTTGAGAGCGTGCCGACTTCCTGTCAACAAGGAGCACAATATTTAGGTATTTTATTCGATGAAAAACTTACATTCATACTGCATATCCAGCACATCAAATGCAAATGCTTAAAAACAATGAACGTTCTTAAGTTCCTCTCACACCAATCTTAGGGGGCCGACAAACAACTCCTGCTGCGCCTTTACACTGTCTTGGTAGGGTCTCGGCTTGACTACGGCAGTGTCGTGTATGGGCTGGCGACAAGGACAGCACTGAAAATGCTCGACCCAGTGCTGCATCTTGGCCTTCGCCTCTCATGCGGCGCTTTCCTCACTAGCCCTGTCGAGAGTCTGCATGTCGAGTGCCACAAATGGCGCCTGAGGCATCAGCGGGAGTAGGTTGATTTGCTGTATGCATCTGAGATTGTAACTCTCACCAACCATCCTTTTAATCCTATCATGAACAATACACCAAATTTACAACTCTTTTTAAACAGGCCATCTATATCCTTACCTTGCTCTTTCAGAGTTAGGAAGGAGGCTTCTGCACTCAAGGTCCCTCTGTCAGACACGCACAAGACACCCATCCATAAGTTTATTCCATCATGGCATCTTCGTCCTGTATCATGCTACCTGTCATTCACACTAGTAGAAAAAATAGAGTACCCAGGAGTGCGATTCTTCAGCACTTCCTGTTCCTGCAGGACAAGTACAGGTGCGCGAAATTCTTTAAAGGAGCCATGAAGAGAAAACAAAAGTTTGTTTTATTCGAAAGATTAGGTGTTTCATTGTACCCCAAGCGCTTTCCCTGAAGCAAATGATGCTTTATTCACTGAGAAATAAGGCAATTTAAGCCAAAATTTTAAATCTCCCGCTAAAATTGCACATTCCGTGACGTGAACAATGGCGTCATATGAGCCGGTCCATGAAACAGATACTTAGTATGTCGACTCCATATGGCACCCACACGCGGGAGTCGACCGAAACGGCGGCCATTTTAAAAATACTAGTAAAACCGAGTGCACCCGCAGCCCTAGTCATGGAATCGCCTGATCCGGAGAACAAAAATTCCCCCGCATTTCCCCGAAGGGGAGTATGAGGAAGTGCGAAGCACGGGGTGATGCTATGAGGGGGAGCTTGTTGAAGTTTGGTGGCATTTTGCCCGTTAGTTACATTAACACCCCCTCGTGATCACGTTCGGCTTAACACGCCTCGTTTGTCCCTCTGCGGAAATCTTGGTGAATTAACGTGTATGTTCGAGAGGAGGAGCGCACCGCAGCTGCGAAGCGCCGACCGGAGTGAAGAGAGAGGAGGCGCAGTCACGTGAGAGAATGCAGAACTAGCGGGTTTGTAGTATCACGTGTACACCACGCAGTTATCAATCCGCTGTAACGCCGCTGAGTCGCCAACGCACGCCGCTGACGACGTAGTTTGAATGCGTTAAAGATATCAGGCGCGTTACTAACACTGATATCAGCGTCGCGTCCAGTCGGTAGAGCGTCGCGCTGCGGCAGCAAAGTCCTGGGATCGAAACCTGGCGCCGGATGCTGTTTTTTTTTATATAGTGTAGTGGCCTGGCTGGCGCGCCGAGAGAGGGTGTTGCGAGCTGGAGAGTAGTAAAGAGGCTTTAGGAGAGTAGGCGAGGGGGGAGAGGAGGTGCTATGCGAGCGCCCTCACGCGTCGGAAATCCGGCGCCGTTGCTAGGCACGGTAGCTAGCTCCGTTGCTAGGCTGCGGACGGAGGACGGCGGTGGAAGCAGGAGTAGGCCCGACTAAGAAGTGCTTCGCACTTAAAACTTTCGCCGAGGAGATCGGGCTTGCATTTAACAACCTCACACCACTTGAACGCTCAATGCTTCTAAGTGCACTAGCGGCAAGAGTTGTGGGATACGCGGTGGACGGGAAAGCGACCATTCCGCGATAGCCACAACAGACGAACGCCCTGCCGTCGGCACCGCTGCCTCGTCAGCCCCGTCGCGACGGACGAATACAGACTGGTACGTATGTGCCGTATTTTTATTACGGTTAATGTTCAATTTCAGTAGTAGTATCGCTTATGCCAGTTGGCCGGTGTCGTGTATGGAAACCCGTTCGCGCGAGCTCTCTGCTTCGACCAGAAAGATACGAGCGTCAATGCGCGGTGTTTACGGCATTTTTTTCCCCCAAGGTCAGAGCGCTTTGACGAAGTCGGCGACGAGCGCCAGCATGTCCCAGGAGTGAGCTAACGTAAGGGTCCCTGCCGTAATCACTTCCTCGGAAATGAAGCGAGCACACTCGTACTTCCTTTAGCTCTCTTTCTCCTCCGTTTGCAAAGTTCACAAAACGTAGCCACTTGCTTCGCCGAGGTTCGTCGTTGGGCAGCACATGAAAGGAGATCTCCTCACCGGGGATGTCGCACTCCCTCGACGATTTGCCCGTACATGGGCATTTCAAAACGTAGCAACGAAATTTCATTGTAAAGTACTCGAACAAACTGAAGTTTTCAGTGGTTGTAAACTGGAAACGAGCTCCTAACAAAGCAAACACCATTCCGAAACTTATGCGACGACTGTCACTATCTCGTCGCTGCTTGCTGTTCCTTACTCCCCTCGTTTCTATTTTTACCTTTGCTGGTTGGCGATATGACGGCCAACCTCCTGTGAAGGGATTACGATACCAAGAAAGGTCGCGGCTGTGCGTGCTGGGACGGTTCGTTGGCCCCTAAGAGCCTCGAACCCGAAAATTCGTCTGCGCGACGGCGAGATGTCGAGCTCGGCCGGCGGTATAGTTTCGTACGCATTGGCGCACACGCTTGCGTGTTCGTTCGGAACTTCAACCGTTTACTCCACCGTTCTTTGTCATAAAAAGAGTGTGTAGTATGTTTCACGGGCATTTAGCTCGCTATGCAAACTGTAAGCCCTGCCTAACATGCGTTTGCTTTTGCCGTCCTCCGCCAATCGCAGAGCATTCTCGAGTGACATCATAGGTTCTGTTGCGGAAAATGAGCTGGTGGGTCGCATGGTCATTTCCTTTTTTGCTAATTATGTAGCTTATTTGAGCGAAGTTTGCGTTATAAGTGGTGTCGTTATGATTCTAACGAGGCAATCTTTCGAATGAACCAAACTTGTGTTTTCTCTTCATGGCTCCTTGAACGAAGCGTCGAAAACTGCTTCTACTGTCTCTTATGCAGCGCACGGACCAAGTTTTAGTGTTAGTAACACAATAAATTTTCATAGCAGTATGTACATGGCAGAGAGAGAGAGAGAGAAAGGACTTTATTGAGATTCCTGCAGTCGGGGACGGATCAGGCCGCGCAGGGCTGCACCGTCCCGTAGTCTTCTCCGCTCACCGCGGAGTCGGGCCGACCCCGAGGACTGCGTCCGGTCGGCGCGGGCTACTCGGAGTGCCACCGCGATCGCCCCTAGCCCTCGCTCCCGCGGGAGGAGGCCGAGAGGAGTGCGGGTTCCCCTTTCGCCGTTGCTTGCCCAGGGCAGCCTCGAGCCGCTGGATGGCCCTCAGCTGGCTTTCGCGCTCCGAGGAGCGGATCGAGTTCGTAACGTCCGGAGGGAGGATCGGCCTCCCGTCACTCGGGTCGTGCTCGTCGCATCCCCACATCAAGTGGGCCAAGTCCGCATTCACACGCGCACAAACACTGCACACCGCGTCTTCGTACATGTCCGGGCACACGTGGCGCGCGAGCGCCGGCGTTAGCACCGTCCCGGTTTGCAACTGTCGTAGAAGCACTGCCTCCCTCCTCACGAGCCCCGGGTGGGGCGGAGGGTAGGCCTGCCTCTCTGTCCTGTACCAGCACAGCGTCGCACCGTACGTAGTCAGGGTTCTGCGTCGTTGTCCTCTTCGTCTTTGCTCGAGTCTTCGTCGTCGTCGGCGTCCGTCGCTGGCGCGGCCCGGCACGCGGCGAGATCACGGGCCGCAGCGTCGGCTGCCTCGTTGACGTTTCGGTGGCCGTTGCGGAGCTCCCGTCCCATGTGGGCCGGGAACCACCGTACGGTCGTTGCGATGTTCGTGCGAGCTCCCTCCCCGATGCCGGAAAGGATGCGCATCGTCGTCCTGCAAACCGTGCCCCTGGCAAAGTTGGCGATGGCCGACTTGGAGTCGCTGAACACCGTCCTCGTCCCGGGGTGGAGCAGGGCCAGCGCGATCGCCGCCTCCTCCGCCTGTCTGGCGGACTTGGCGCGCACGCTGCCCGAGCTCAGCAGTTCTTCCGTGGCGGCACGCACCGCCACCACCACGTAGGTGTCTTCCTTGTCGCGACGTTTGGAAGCGTCCACGTACACGGCGTCGCTCCTCTCGTTGTACTCTTTGGCGAGCGCGCACGCCCGCGCCATTCTCCGTTCCGGGTTCCGTCCCGGCGCGACGTTCTTCGGGAGCGGCGGCACCACCAAGCTATTGGCGATATCGTCGCGCAGCGGGACCAGCTCGTCCTCCTCGTCGAAGGGGCAGCTCAGTCCCACGCGCTGCAGCAGCCTTCTGCCCGTCCGGGTCGACCCCAGGCGTTCCAGTTGCGACGTTCTCTGCGCCTCGCTGATCTCCGAGAGCGTGTTGTGCACTCCCAGAGACGCGAGGGCCGCGTTGCTCGTGCTGTTGAGTAGGCCCAGGGCCGCCCGGTACGACTTGCGGATCGCCGCGTCGATCTTGGCTCGCTCCGGGGTCCGCCAGTCGTGGAATGCTCCCACGTAGGCCACCTGGCTTACCACGAACGCCTGCAGCAGGCGCAGCAGGCTCGCCTCTCTCATGCCGCGCGCGCGCGTTGCGAGTCGCTTGACGAGGCGCGTGGCGATGCCCATCTTCGTTACCAGTCGTTCTACCGTGGTGTTGTTGAAGCGGCGGCTCGCGTCGACGTGCATGCCGAGGACGCGGATGCTCGTCGCTTCGGGAATCGCCAAGCCGTCGCTCCCGCGCACCACGATGCTGCGCTCCGCTTCGGCCGACGTCTTCTTGCGGTAACGTCCCGTTGGGGGCAGGATCAGGAGCTGCGACTTTTGTGGGGCGCACCGCCTGCGCGGCACGGGTACATGGCAGAAGCGTATGGCATCTTACTTGTTTCGAATCACATCCTCAAACATAACATTTTCAAGTCCATTGTGTACACAAATTATCTAAGCGTTGTACAGGCACTGTCATAACGAAAGCCATTTAAAAACTATGTGATCAATGCTCTGTTTAAGGTACTAATGACTGCTTATGCCTCAAAACTTCAAATAACTATATGCTGGGTACCAGGTCACTGTGGCATCCCTGGCAATGAGTCCGCCGATCAAATGGCTGGTTCTGCTGCTCTTATGACTCCAGTTGACATTACAACAGTGCCTTACTCCGACCTAAAGACACACATCAGACGTCAGCTTCGTAACACATGGCAATTACACTGGAGTCAACAAACAGACAACAAACTACATGTAATAAAACCACAGTTGGGACGCTACACAACTGACTCACACAAAAGATTCACTGAACTCGCTCTGGCTAGGCTGCGGATAGGCCACACACATGTAACGCACTCCCACCTGCTCACTGAAACTTCGGGACCCACGTGTAGCTGGTGTGGAAAGAGCCTATCCGTAGTCCACGTACTAATCACATGCAAGGCACTTGACACAACACGGCACAAACATTTCACTGAATTATACCGACGACACATTCCACTGCACCAATCATACTTTTCAGCCGAGGAACCAATGTTTTCTAGTCAACGTGTTTTTAAGTTTTTAGCGGAGGTAAATTTTCCGCAGCTCTTATATCATGTGTTATCATCCTGGCCCTATACACCAGCCATCGCCATTGTCTTTTGTATTGCGTCACTGTTGCTTTTACCCACATGTTTTAGTATTTACGGTCTCATAAAAAATTCAGTAACTACTACTCTGGCACTCTTTGCCCTTGTTGGCCTTGTGCCATTAAGCACCAATCATCATCATCATCATCACAAAATGCCTTTTACCCTACTTCAAAAAATTTTCGTACTTGTCGTTTTATAGCATTTTCAACACGTCAGAGTTGCAGGCTTGCACCATGCAGGTAATGTATAAAGCGAGCAGTTGTTGCTATTTCACTGGTGCTACAGCGAGTTACAACAGTGCTTCTCCAAAACTAGTGCGCTTACGAGCCTAACATTTGTCGTGCCATATAAATTTCAGTTTAGTTATGTACTGCTCTCCCATCTATAATTCCTGGCAAATGTTACGTGCATGGATCAGAAAATTCTCATGTCTAATATTAGAATAGCTTACCGCCGTCTAAAACATTATACAGAAGTTTGTGAAGGTAAAGTCTGAAAATAAATTACCACAAATGTGTGTGGTTCATCATTGCAGAAACAGGCACACTTCAGGTGTTGCTGAGAACACCTGAGGTGTGCCGTGGTTGTACACGAAAAAAACGTTCACGATTGAAGTACTGAAGAGGCATGCATAAATTGTAGGTTTGTAGGCCAAAAAATGGTGTACACTGAGATTTTCTCTAATTAGAGTTTCTTTAGATTGGAACTGAAAATTTTTTTTGATGTCACAGGGATGTTTAGTGGTTTGCTGTGCAGGCGAGGGAGTTAAGGTGTGGACTCCTGTTTGATGTCGCGAGCCTTTTGAATAGCTTTTAATGCTGTACTGGGCCGTAAAAATGCTAAGTAGACAAAACACTGTTGGATGGGAGGTCGCTCAACAAGCCATGTCCCTTCGGTGGGTCCCCAACCGCTAGCCCTGGTCGTTTAGGCAAATCGTATGATAGTTAATATTTCAAGACACGCACAAGACTTCTTGAACTGTGACAGTTTCCTTCAACATAAGAGTGGAAATTTGTGCACGTCATAATCCAGGATGTCGTTGCTGTATGTTAAGGAAGGCTGTCATAGCTGTCAGTTTAAGCATAAGATAAAGCTTGCGGGAAGACACTCCTAATACCCCCAGGAGGAAAATAGTTCCGAAAGTTTAACCAGACTTACTCATTCGCACAACGCTGCAGCCACTCAGATTCAAACGCGGGTTAATTTCCGTTGCGATTATGATATATTTTCCGAAATGTGTCGTGCGCGGCTAACTGTGGGGTGAACACATTATGCTCATAATTCGACTTTCTTTTCAGTGTTCTGTGCATTCTCCAGGTACCGGATTCTGATGCATGCGCAACATCCGTTGAGGCTCTGTCCGTGGCAGCAAAAGCCAGGTTCTACAATAGGGACATGGTTTCTTTTAAACAAAGATATCTATCTCTATTCCTCAAAATTGCTCCAACTTCTCCCTGTGTATCAATATTGTTCGCCAGTTTAAATGCCGGTGGCTTGGTTTAACCGAGCGTTCTTTGCTACAGTGTTGGATTTTGAGCAGCTGAGTTGGATTGAAAGAGCTGGCTTGCACTGAGCAAGCGTTTCAAATTGAGTGTAGAGTTATTGCATCAAAATGTTACCTCTAGCCTCAACCCAAGCGTGCGTGACACACACGCACATGCACGCCACACTAACGCACGCCAAACAACACAGTCAAAAATAAAAATAAAGCACGCCGAACTTTGGGCACAGATTACATGGCCATTTATCATGAAAAACATTTCAATAAAAATTGGCTTTAAACATGACTAAAACGGCAGTCAAACCCTCGATAAATGCACACTGCGCAGTCTTCAGTATATTGATATTTTAATACTGGAAGTCGACAAGAAAGGCTGGTGACGGCTCCCCGTGCAAAAATGCAATTCAGAAATACGCGTAAACCTCGCTACCATACGCCTTTGTTCCCAAAACGCTACTAGACGAAGGGTAGTGAATCTCTATCTATTGCATTTTCAGTGTTGCTCCCACGTAGTTTGTAATGATAACTGAAAAAAGCTGCCCCATGCAACACTAAAGTGGCTACAGAAGGGGCCGACATCTTCTTTGCCCATCATAGGTTTTAAACCCCGATTATGAACCCTCAACATCTGCTTAAAGCGAGCACGATGTCACTGAACAGATGGCCTTCATTGCCTCGACAAACTGTATTTATTTATTTTCTGCGATAAAAACAAACTATAAACCGTGTTGTTGCTATTGAAACCCAAACTTTACTCTACAGTGTCACAAACTAGCCATTATTTTTGTTTCTGGAACCCTTGGCAACAACAAGAAGTTCTTGGATCAGGGCTCAGCGCGTAAAGGAGCTTTGGGTGTGCAAAAGTGCGATGGATGAAGTGACCCGCAAGCTACAGTCTTCGCCGTGTTTGATTTTGCATCATTATGGTCTTCCAAAGGTTCTCAGTGGTGTTGAAAAGCCCCAAATGTTGGCCAATTTGAATGAAAAGCGTATTTCTACTTATAGCTGCCGAATCATCTCCAGCCACGATGGTGTAATGGCGCCCGATGTCTATATGAGCAACTTTAGCGGAGCGTGCAACCAACCCCGTCGAGTAGACATCTTCCACCCAGAAGAAAGGGACGTGGTGCACTGCCTGTGAAAGCAAAGCTAATACCGACACATGCATCACAAACGCCACGCCTAAGCAATAAGGCGGGTACTTGAAAGACGAGTACTCCTGCCGGGAAACAAACCACTTGGAATTTCTCCGGCGTATGGGCCTTTCTAATGCCAAAATTAAACAGTGGATACTCGGTTCCGCGGAGTGGTCAAGAGTCAGCAGATATTTGACGTAGGAAGTCAGAAGGAACACGTTGACCATAACGTCATCGTCTAGTTTCACCACCACTCGTTGCGAGGTGTTCAGGCAGCCTTTGGCCAAAAGCCACTTCGTAGCCCTTATGAACTTGTGGGACAGGTTTCGGTAGGTGTCGATGAAATCAAGCTCGACAACGTCACCATAGCTCTCGGCTTCTGCGTGCACTTCCTCGCGCAGTTTTGAATCGGGTGTTGTTCCCACGAAGAACACCATGGATGAGTTAACGAACGCGGCAACGTCAGTGTGTCCTATGGTGCTGCGAAGCAAATGACGACGATCCCCGTGGTCAGGCGCCGAATGGACGTAATACAGCACTCGAAGGCTGGCGTGGCAGGCGGACTTGACTTTCCAACCAGGCTCTTTCGTGGACAGATTGCTGCCAGTTATAGTCATAGAACTAGCTGTTGGAGCGACAATTCTGTACATAATGGAATTTATGTTCAGGTATGTTGACTTTCCGGAATCCAGTGCGGCAAACGTACGCTTAAGATGACTTGACGCTGTGGAATAAAGTTTTACACCACCTTGCTTTGCGGTATCCATCTTGAAATGGGTCGTCTTTCCAAGCAGTTCCTGTTTAGAGCTTGAGTCGGCAACACTTGGCGTGGCAACGCTTGTCCTGGTGATACTTCGTTTGGTGACAGTAACATCAACGGCACTGTTGTCCGCAGAGTTGCTCTTGCGAGAACAGGTGTTGGCGGAACTTAGCTTGAGCGGGGTTGGAAAGGCAAAGCTTGTAGATGGAGTTGGCTCGATGCCTGCTCGCCACAACGGCCCTAAGGAAACGGTTCGAAAGACCATATGGGCAAGCAGGAAACAGGTAAAAATTGCCACCAGAAGGTACAATTTATATCGAATCACCAATTTAAGATTACATATCAACGTGACAGATGTACGAGCGGCTGCCACTATCCGTGCTCCCATGGCTAAACACAGCCCAGCCATGACATTCAACATTGCGGTTGCTAAACAGTAAGCGCCTACCTAATCATGCTTTCCGAATGATTTATGGTTTGCAATAGAAATGCACGGTATTTTGTGTAGTCATCAAAATGGAGAAACACGCCTTACAACAAATAGATAAACCATGGGAACTGACACATTCCAAGACAGGCAAACCATGCGACTAGAAGCTGTAATTGCTTGGTGCGGGAAAAGCGTCAGAACGTGCTTAGCTATGCTCCAGCGAGAACATATCTGTTCGAAAAGCGCAGAAAATGTCACAGCATACTGAATGTCACATGATATTTCACTCAATCGCAGAAAGGACAAACTGGTTTCTGTATTCCGAACTAGCACGCAGCTGCGACCAAACATGCAACCACAACTTTTGGGAGAAGCATGGCCTGAGGTTTTTATTGCCCCGAATAACTGCAGCTTCACTGTTGCCACACTAGAATTTTCGATGATTGGGCCAAGCTCATTAGGGTTGTTTGTATGCAGTGGGGCTGATACTGCCACTTTTAAGAGAAAATAGGCCGCATAATGATCTTGCTTATACATCTGCTACGGAATTGTCAAGCAAATGTGAAGGATGTTCGGAAGATTTGACCTCTCACTTGAACAATGCTGGCACACAGCATTTTTTTCCAAGCCGTACGCTACACAACGCCCGGGGAATATTTGTGGCCGCTTGCGAGGGAATTACGCTTGTGATCATAGATGCCTTACAGATGATACTACAGTTTGTGTTTCGGGGAGACGCGTTACTAGAATATGCAGCCGCTGAGAAATCACGAGCCCGAGAAGTAGATGCACACTGTCAGACCAGGCGAAACGTCAGTGACATCGCTATTATTTTTTCAACCGGCGGGAGCTATCTCCTTACCGCCTGTGATGGCACACACACACCCGCATATGTATGTATGTATGTATGTATGTATGTATGTATGTATGTATGTATGTATGTATGTATGTATGTATGTATGTATGTATGTATGTATGTATGTATGCATGCATGCATGTATGTATGCATGCATGCATGCATGCATGCATGTATGCATGTATGTATGTATGTATGTATGTATGTATGTATGTATGTATGTATGTATGTATGTATGTATGTATGTATGTATGTATGTATGTAGCGAATCAGAAATGGGAAATGAGGGGCTCGGTGAATCAAGACAGCATAAGGGTTGGCAGTCAAGAAAACCTCGGAAAGCAAAGGGGATAATGCGGCAGGTCATAGAAACAGATGAAGAATTTTTTGAGTCAGAAAGTAAGTTGTGAAAAAATGCCCGCCGGGTGGGATCCGAGCCCACGACCTCCAGAATATCGGTCTGGTTCGATAACCACTACGCTACCGGCGGGGTGGTTTCCCAACCACTTTCTAGGGTATTTATGTTAAAGTATTTTTTGTTTCCTGTACTTGGGGGTGGTAGCCCTGCGCCACTCAGACTACTCGGGCTGAAGGGGACCTCTTTTTAACCTCCGGGACGTGGACGACCAGCGTTTAACCCTCTGAAGCTACCTTTGGCATCAAGACTGCCAGAACAGAGGCCCTTGCTATGCATGTGGCGAATCAGAAATGGGAAATGAGGGGCTCGGTGAATTAAGACAGAATAAGGGATGGCAGTCACGAGAACCTCGGAAAGCAAAGGGGATAATGCGGTAGGTCATAGAAAGAGATGAAGAATTTTTTCAGTCAGAAATAAAGTGGTGAAAAATGCCCGCCGGGTGGAATCCGAGCCCACGACCTCCAGAATACCGGTCTGGTGCGATAACCACTATGCTACCGGAGGGGCGGTTTCCCCACCACTTTATAGGGTACTTATGTTAGAGTGTTTTTTGTTTCCTGTACTTGGGGTTAGTAGCCAGCGCCACTCGGACTACTCGGGGTGAAGGGGACCTTCTTTTTAACCCCCGGGCCGTGACTCGAGTCTCTACGACATGTGGAGAGTGGTCGACGAGCGTTTAACGCTCTTAAACTACCTTTGGCACCAAGACTGCCCACCCGGCGGGCATTTTTTCATCACTTTCTTTCTGACTAAAAAAATTCTTCATCTGTTTCTATGACCTACCGCATTATCCCTTTGCTTTGTGAGGTTTTCTTGACTGGTATGTATGTATGTATGTATGTATGTATGTATGTATGTATGTATGTATGTATGTATGTATGTATGTATGTATGTATGTATGTATGTATGTATGTATGTATGTATGTATGTATGTATGTATGTATGTATGTGTGTGTGTATGTATGTATGTATGTATGTATGTGTGTGTATGTATGTATGTATGTATGTATGTATGTATGTATGTATGTATGTATGTATGTATGTATGTATGTATGTATGTATGTATGTATGTATGTATGTATGTATGTATGTACCTTAATACAGTTCAATCCAATTATAACGAACCCGGATAGAGCGAATTATGCTATATATCGAACAGAAGCAAATCTGTTACAAAAATGCATGCGAAACATATTCCTTATAACGAAGTTCACATCGGATATATCGAACTCGGAGCCTACAATTGCCACCGAAATACATGGTCTCGGATCGGTGATTGAGATGCTGATTGGCCACAATTGAGATGTTGAACCTCGCATGAAGGGACGTGTCGCCTGACAGCTTCCATAAATGCTTCTGACGTACAGGATTCAGGACGAAGTATATCCAGTCAGCGAGTCCGGACCAAGACGGCACCATCGGCGAACTACACGGAGCGCTCGCCAACGTTCCAGTTAACCGGGTTTGACTCTATACTATGAAACATCCCTACAGGCGCGCCTAGAACCAATTACAAATGCAGGGCTCAATGAGTTGGCGAGACAGCGCCGTATCAAAAGAGGATTCAAGGAAGACGTGCATTCGCACAATACCCCATGTGCGAGCGTTGCCGGCTGTGACTTTCTGTTTAGAATGATGACATACCGTATTATTTTTTCTTGTTCGTTCAGGCGTCCTTCTCACTTGGCATTGGGTACGGCAATTGCTTTCTTGGTGCCTAAAATGTCATTCTCATTTACTCGACTTGTATTTTAAGTTTATTTAGAGTCATACGTACCGAATTACCAGGAACCAAAATTTAAGGCTGTCTCCGATGCGATGGGTCTTCTATTAATGCGGTAAAATTCTGCGGCGTCACTTAACAAAAATACTGTAGCTGATGGCGCTCGCACAGCGGGGTGCCTTTTTTGCTAATAAGAATACTCTGGAGCGTTCCACGGATTGGTACTGCTATGATGCTTTCAAATGCCGATCGAAGCTGAGGACACATTGTTAGACTTTTTGGAGGCTCAATAGTAGCAGTGAATCAGCGCGAACCATAGGAGGAAGTCTAGCAACGTTCTTTAGATGTGGGTGGAAGAATGTACCTTCATGAGGGTAAGGTTCGTTGAGGTAAAAACACGCCCGCGAGGCATTATTGCTGCAGAGTATGGGCAATCGTATACGAACTGGGATCACCTAAACACGTAACTATCGTGTATAGACTTCGAGATATCCCATTATGCGAGAAAAATGTTGCCTTCGTGATGCGTTCGTAGAGGGATTCAACCTGGTTCTTTTAAAAATTTTGACAGTAGCATCTGCAAATACGTTCTACGCAAATATCCCCCCACTCCCCACCGCCATCCCAGATGCTTATTGAAGCGCCTAACATAAGTTGCAGGAATGATGAATTCGTGTCAGTGGCTTGTTTCCGGGGTGTGAGAAATGCTGCGCGTTCCTGACTGTGATGTTGGCCGCCAGTAGTTTACTTCCAGAGCATGGACAAAGAAATACTAATAAAAAATTGGCCGCGTATCTGCTCCTTTCGTTGCAAATGCAGTCAAAAGACGATAGTCTTTATCGGCTTTTGCGAAGTAAATGCCTCCCTTCGCTTTACCGCTCACCTCTCATGTTGTTCCTCTTGCGTCGCGCTCCTCCTAAGGTGAAGACGCCAAATGTTTGCTTAAATCATTCTAAATTTCCCGCGTTCGACTGCTCCAAACCGGGCGTCTCGATGCGAACGCTGCCGTACGGCGAAGACGCGCGTTAATCGATGCGCCCTACTTCAACGTTTATAGAACCGCGTTTCCCTACTCCACGTGCGTTGCAAGCAGAACGTGGTACCTATATAGTGGAACCTTGCGTAGCTGTTGCCGGTTGCTTTCTTAAAATGGCTCCAGAAGCTATAGTGGCGCGGGCGACAGCAGGCGACGCCGGAGTGAATTCTTTTTCTGCAATTGATGAAGTATTTAATTTCGCAAAAGTCAAGCATGTATGAATTTTTATAGAACGCTGCAAATATCACTTCTGCATTGATTTGTTGTCTCATATTTGCGTAATGTCTTGTTCTTCTTTAACAATGTCGAGAAGTATGAACATTACACCGGACACAGACAGGTAGATTTAGCTGTGACTATATAAAACTATTACGCAGGCGTTCTTTTGCTTTGGCCGGGTGGCGGAATCCAGTCACAGACAGACAGACGGACAGACATACAGACATACAGACAGACCAAAATTTCTGGGTTTAAGGAGCCCAAGAAAGACTATCGTCTTTAAAAGGACACTTCCATAGAACCCTGTGGCCGAATTGACTGTAGCACACCCAGCGGCTAGGCGAAGAACTGCTAACCTTTGGTTTCGGTTTAGCGGCCACTTGTTCGAGCGGGTAGTTTGAATGGCTCGAAAGCGCTGCTCACGGGAAAAGGCATCCGAGAGATACTTTAATGCTTTCATGCATTTGTTACAACGTTCATTTCAATTTATGATTCTCAACTTGGTAACTATAACCTTTTGAAAGAGAAATCAATCAACATTTGAACACTGAAATTGTGGTATAAAACTGCTGTTTACTGACGGGTATGATAGTCGCTTCCGTTGTGTGTTCAGCATGTTTTCACGCCACATAAAAGAGACATATCTATGAATGAAGAAATAATTAATGCACAGTACTAAATGTAAAAAGAAATTCCAGGTGTCGTCATTCTCTGGAATACGGGTATAATAATAAATGAAGTGTAACATAACACAACTGGGAAATAATGCAAAGTAGTGATAGGAAAAACAGGTCAATAGCAAAACGGGAAACACGTAAAGATACCCCAAACAAAGTATTTATTTTCCATGGTAATTGAAAAGGCAGAGAATCCAAAAGCATCAGCAATCTGTAGTTTTCCTTAAAAAAAAAAATCTGTAGTTTTATTTATATCTATGGCCTCCTAAGACTATTTATAGTGTTATAATAATACACAAATATCAGCCAAACAAAATACAGACACTGGGATACTGGCGAGTGCTTCCACCACACATTTGTGCCGATAATTTTTTTTACTGTGCACTTTCTCCAGTTAGGATGTGAAAGAAGGAAAACACTTGCTGCCTGTTTACTAAAAACGCTTCCTGCACCCTAGTTTTACGCTGTACAGTAATAGTTTCCGTTGATGTTATTTTATTAGCACCTATATTAACTCACTGTCTCTTCTCCCGTCTTCAATTGGTTTTAGATTTTCCTTATAGGCTACCACTCAGCGAAGCCTCGCATGTGCATTTTTGCAGCGCTAGTAAGAGGGACCTGGAGTTGGGCCGTGATACAGGGTACAAACTAACAAACTAAAGAAACGCACATTCTTCCATTCACAAACGTGTCGTGGCGTAGTTTGAATTCAGCATACGAATTGCGACGACCCGTCGGCGGCCGGCGGGCTGAACGCTGGGCCTTCTGACTTTTTCGGAAGGTCGTCGAGCCGTGCAGTAGCGCAGTCAAGCCACGTACTTTCCTCCTGACGTCACACAAAAACGCCACAGAAGATGTGAGATCATACAGGGAGGAGGCCAGCATTTGTGAATTTGATTTTTATACGAAACAAATTAGCGTAAACGCACTCAGAGTGGTCAAAACATTGCCAATGGACTCTGAGTACAAGTTTCGATAGTAATCCCTCATTGTTTACAAATCACTTCAGTGTCCATTTATCAAGCGGCAAGAAGCACGGCAAGGAGTCATTGGTACAACTGAATAATTTTGGGATAACAGTTGGCACGGCCATTTCTGTGAGTGGTGTGTGGGTATGATTCATGAAGTCCTGTGCCTTGAAGTGCCTACAGCATATTCGATATGTCGAGCGCAGTTGGCTGGTTGGCTTTGTCTTGATATCTTCTCGTCCAGTGAAGGCCACCCATGCTGTAGACCTGCATTGGTGGTTAAGAGAAGAGTACGCAAACTGTTTGCACTGACGGATGGTGGGTTCCTTAGCAAAATGTAATCCCTTTTTTGGAAAATGAAAGTTGAATAAAGAACGCAAAGGTGACCTGCTAACACTCAGTAAATTTCATTGCAACAAGCAACCAAGCCTGGAGCACATGCCACGAACCACGACCTAAAAACTCCCTTATTCTTCTAAGTAAAATCGGCATATCGGAAGTCGAATCACCGCACGCTTTTTCTCGCGACGCTGGCGTGGCAAGATGGAAGCAGGGTGCGATGGCAATCTTGGTTAAATCGCAAGGGTACGAGATGTACCAGACATTTGGTGGAGTTTTGCCAGCGTGTAACAACAAACACACGCAATAGGAGACTTCATAATGCGAAATAAGAACTCACCGGCTGCATAAGACAGGGCCAATCACTAGCGTGCCCGGACTATGAACACCGAACCAGTGGCAAATAACAACACGAGCTCCGCCAGATAGCATAGCATCACATGGCAGTCGCGAAAGGGATCGGGATGGGGCCAGTATTGGCTTGTGTACAACATACTAGAGGCGCCTAGATAGTGCCGCTCGAAACGGGCAACCATGACTTTGATCGGTAGTGTTGCGTCTGAGGCAAACGGAAAGTGTGCTAGAAAGTTGAGTTTTGTGTATTTTGGGCAACGAATTATTGGTTCCAGCTCTTAAATATAAGGCTTGCTTTGGTCGCAACAACATTTATATCTAAGCATGCGCGATACTTGCTTCCCAAGAATGACTGGAAAAGAACTCATGCTTTGGGAACAAGCACTGCTGCCTTTTAAATGCGGAGCATTTCTTAGGCTCGCCTGGTCCTGCGTCGTTGATGGCGGCGCCGTCCACACGCTCACTGCGCATGCGCAACTTTCCCCCTTATACCCACAGCTCCGCGCGACTACACTATATAAAAAAAGAAATAGTTAGCGGCGCCCGGTTTCGATCCCACGACTCTCTGGCCGCAACGGGAGGTATGCGGTGCTCTTCCCACTACGCTACAAATCCGGGACAGTTGTAAGTGCTACGAACGCGCCTTATGTCCTTGACTCATTCAAACAACGTCAAGAAGCTACTGATACAACGAAGGCACGCGGAGCTGAACGTCAACGGAAACGACGAACTGAAAACTTTAGAGGGGGATGCTGAATTTCCCGTGGGAAAGCTGTGGCGGGAAGCGCCACGCGCCTTCCAGCTCAACCAGGACCGTCCGCAGCGCCTCTGATGCTGATTGTGGCAGGATGCCCCTAGGGATTGGCCAAACAAAGAATCCATCACGAGATAGGTTCGCGTTCAACCACCGTCGTCATCTTCCCGTAGGGGAACCGCCGAAGAAGAAGAAGAACGAGAAGAAAAAGCTGCGAAGAGGAGGGCGTCTACATTGCTCTCAGCCGGTGCACCAATGTCAACAACCTTTACCTCACCAAAGCTGACGGAGACTACCGATTCTACCACAGAGACAACATCGACAAGAATATGATGGGCGAGTTTCGGCGCATGGAGAACCACCGCCTACTCACCGTAACACAACAGCACTTGCGTGCCTTTGCCACCGGTGTTGACCCGGACGCGGAATTCCCTCTGGCGCTAGTAAAAACCAGATCACTCGACATAACGGCAACACAATGGAACCACACGGAACCGCCACGATGCTTCGCATCCTCATCAGGGTTCCCCACGGGAAGATGGTGCAATTTTTTTTAATGAACGAAGTTGCACACAGGCACACATGCATGCATGCACGCATGCGTGCATGAACGCACGCATACAACAACGCTATACAACACAACAGAGTGATCGAAGCACCGAAAAGCGAATGAGAGATAGAGCGCATTTCAATTCACGAACAAAAGAAGTTAACTAGGTCTTAAGGAAGCCAGTCAGCTGGAAGAAAAAGACTGGGAACAACTGAAGAACCGTCAAATCCTGCCTCGGACACTGCAGAGATTTCTGAAGGAGCGCTTCTTTCCGAGACAGACAAAGGAGAAAAACTGAGAAAAGTGCAGGGATACAAACTAGAAAGAAAACTTTACTTCAGAAACGCAAATGCATCAGACGACTCCGCATCGAAATGCGGCTTCCCAAAACAATAGTCGACAATGAGTAAAAAAGCTGAAGACTGTGAGGATGGTTTCCCCAGCCTCCAACGAGCCCACGCAAGTTATGCAGGCAAGGATGATTCTCTTGTGGCCAAGTTGGCGAAGAGAGATCGCAGACTCTTAAAGTCGTTAATGTAGATTTCAAAGAAATGCTAAGAACAAGAAGTCCGCAAAGACTTGAGCTTTCTACTAACAGAGTACACTAGAGTAAATAAGATTTCGCTTGAAGCAAACCAAGAACTGAACGTTGCACAAGGGGAGTTCAAGGGTCTCAGGGAGGCGTATGCCATTATCCCAGGAGCTCTCATATGGTCCTAGAAACAATTCCCAAAGTCTGACGTACACGAACCTGGAACAAGGCAGAAAAGAAAAACTGCACTTGTAGTGCAGTGAAACCTTCTTCCCGTGAAGGTAGTTGAGGAAATCAAAAAGATTTTGACCCCGCTGACATAGGCCTTAAGGATGTTAATGTCAGGCCTTCAAGAGAAGGGGTAGTCATCTCTTCCACTTGTAAAACAGGAATAGACAGACTTAACAAAATTATCAAGACACATGACCGCTTGACAAAAAAAGCAGTTCACGACAAACGTTCCGAAGGCAAAGCCCCAAGAAATCAAAATAGTCGGTATAGAAGAGGATATCGAGACAGACTCCATCTACAATGTTTCATCGAGCAAAACCATCTCGACTGCTCGGAGGAGGATCTCAAGGTGAACGCATCGTGGGAATGAAAACATGGCAAGACAGTCATCCTGCAAATCAAGTAAAAAGCATATAATGCCCTGCTGGGTAAAGCTCATTTGAACATTTCATGGACACGGTGTCGTTTTTTATAGCACATTCCTCCCACGCTGCAGCAATTGTTCAGTCTACGGCCACCTGGAGAAATTTCGCAGTTCATCAGACTCGAAGTGTTCCAGGTGCTCCGACAACCACAACTACGAAGGCTGCGCCAGGCCTCCCTCCTGCTGGGTGTGCAAGAAGCACAACTACGACAGCGGCGAGAACAGTGACACGCGCCATGCCTTTTCCCCCCGTGACTGCCCGACTTACCTCTGGCGAGTCGCGGAGGAGGCTGACCGCATCCTCTTGTCAATGTGTGAGTAGGCTCACAGTAGTAAATTTTCGGAAGGCCATACAAGAGCATATATGTGCACATATGTACATCTGTGCATATATGCATTTACATCTGTGCATATATATACGTGCTATTGCTGCAGTGACTATAGCTTCAAACTGAGCGATGGAAAAGGACAGAGCGAAAAAAGCACAAAACGCGAAGATTGGCGTGAAAGTGGCATTTGGGGCTCTGGACGGGAAAGTACTGACTGCGGTGTTGCACGCAACTTGACACATTCCCTCTCGTTACCACGCTTATGGAAATCGGTAAATCTTATTATAACATTGACAGTTTTCCCAAAGCGTTAGGGGTTGTCAGAAACTAGGTTTGATGCATATAAATGCCAGGAGTATGAGAAACAAGCTAGATGACATTAATATCTTCTTTGAAACAATTAAGCCTGAACTTGATCTTGTATGTTCTTGGGATGCTTGGTTGACTAAAAATGATGTGACTCCATTCTTTAAGGGAAACCGATCGAAACACTTTTTTACACAGGCCAGGAGGGGGGGGGGAGATAAAGATTTCATTGCGTACACGGTCATTGACGGCTTTTATACTAGTAATAAGGATGTTGAGTGCTTAACAATTCGTTTGTTAAAGACCACAGCGTCAGTGGTCTATAGACCTCCAAATGGTGACAGGCAAAACTTTAGTATTTTTCTTGAACGACTCCTTCAGTTTGGTAGTAGTGCAAATAACAACATTCTTCTTATTATAGAGGATATCAATATAGACATGAGTTAGGGGATAAGTGGTCTCTTGAAATAAAAAAAAAACGTATTGGCATGCCATGCATACACAAATCTCGTAGATACACCGACTAGGGTATCCTCTGGTAGTGCTACCCTGCTAGATATCTGTCTGTCTAATATCAACATCGATGACATTCGGGCTGGCGTGTTTTTCGTTGATCTCAGTGATCATTTACCAGTGTGTTGTTTTGCCAACACGAAAAGTACTGCAAGTGGAAAAATTTGTGAAAGAATTTTCCGGCGTAGAATAACCAGTTGGGGACTGGAGCAGTTTAGAGACCTTGTCAGACGTTTCGCCTGGATGGAAGTTTTCTCTCAAAACCACTCAAACAAAGCTCATGGCCTATTTTTGAGGTACATACTAGCGTGCTACGATATAGCGTTTTAACCAGTGGCACAACAAGGAAATTTCCAGAAAGTGCAAAAGCCCTGGATAGATCAGCAACTGCTTAAACGAATTAAAAGTAAAAACTCAATGCATCACTGTTTTGTGCGAACCCTGTGACCCTAACTTGTTTCTAGAATTCGAAAAAATATAGAAACAAACTGCACAGCGACCTGAAAAGTGCCAAGCTCAGATACTATGAACGCATCTTCGAGGATATATGTAACGGTTCAAAAAATTCAGAGCCCTTCCACTCCGTGAACAGGGATGGCCAGCAAAGCTGCGGTGCCGAGCCTCAACGTGTGGTTTGACTGGGTTGTTGTCGAAGGGGTGCATGAAGCAAAACACGTTTGTTTGTAATTTGCGATTGAGCATTGTTCCTGGTTGTTAACTGAAAGTCCAGTCCTGTGCAGTCACTGCTCCTCGCGCATGCTCAGAACGGCTCTTCACGAGCCACGTGAAACGGCTATCAAGCGGCTCCGACGCACCGTCAGACTTGGATACTGCGCAATTGAGGCGCACACCTGGGCACGCGCCGGCGCCAGTGCGTCTGCCGCGGCTATGACGCAACACAACCCAACACAATCCACTTTTAATCCGATCCAATCCAATCCAACCCAATTTAAACCAAGCCAATCCAATCCAAGCCAAGCCAAGCCCATTCAATCGAATTGAATCCCATCGAATGCCGCTCGCGCTTGCGGAGAACGGCCCTTCACGGCACACGCGAAACTGCTCAACCTCGGCCAGTGTAGCTTACGCTACAAAACATACACTAATCGTGGGTTGAAGTTTATTATAGCGCGGGTATGGTAATCACGGCGCATGCTCTATGAAGGCCCTAGGACCTTTTTAATTTTGTTTGATTTTTTCCATGGCCCAGGGGTGTGGCGCGCAGTTTCACGATTCCGGGGATTTGAGTGGGATCCGCAACGTGGCGCTATGCTTGCTAGCGATTCCTGTCTACATCGCTCTGGGACCGGAGACAATCTGCTGGATCCTAGCCACTTACAGCTTTGCTGTAAAGAGATACTGGAAACAGTGAATGTGAAAACGGGCCGCAAGAGGAGCAGGCAGTCGCATGTTACTCGCTTGAACAATAGACGGGTAGAATCTGCTGGAATGGCAATCGCAATGAGTAGGCATTTCATCAAAGCAGGAGCTTAGATTTCGGAGTTCGATGAACATAAAAGTAGCGCTATACTGGAATAGTCAGAACTTTCAAACTCTATCGTTTTAAGTACGACAAATGCGAGGAAGGTGCTAACTTTTATTCTTAAACTTAAAAACAACGTCGCATCTGGTGTCGATGGTACTGCACCACTTCCTGTTAAACACCTCGCCCCTCAAATTATTAACATTTTAGCTTTTGCTATTATCTTATATTATCCAATAGAGTTTTTCCTCAAAAATTGAAATTAGCGCGAGTTAGGCAAATTAACAAAGGTGGTGGCGGTGATCAGTTGTCCAATTACAGGCCTATCTCTGTGTTGACTGTCTTTTCAAAAATATTTGAAGATGTAATGCATAATAGACTAACAAACTTCTTCGACCCACACAAGTTTTTTTCACCTTATCAGTAGGGCTTTAAAAAAAAGAACAAGTCAACCCAGCAAGCTCTACTTAATATTAAAGGCGAACTGCACTCAAAATTCGACAACGGAAAAATAATGTCACCTAATAGTACATACAAAAAAGGTGCGAAATGCAAAATACTGCGCTTCAAACATCAACGCGCGCGACAGAAACGGCTCGCGACATTGGCGTTTTCGGAACCGAAACTGAATAGAAAAGGCGGCCATAGCGGCGGCCGGACGTGACGTACGTGATAGAACGAAAGCGGCCGCGCCAGAACCAGCGGCCGCTCAGAGCTGCCTTCAAATGCTCGTGGTAGCGCCGCGTTTCGCTCTGTTATTTCCACAGGAGAACTTCCACTAACGTTTGCACATGATACTGGAGTTCGGCGCAATTCCGACATCCCGTTTCTATCAGTCGAGATGAAGTAGACCACTCGACAGTAATTTTTTTTCCATCAATATAACTGCCGGAGTAGCAATTTGTCGCATTGCAAGTAAAAAAGCGGGCCCTGATTTACAAAGCCCGTACGATTTCGAAAAGAAGCTTTCGTTATACCTGATGCCACGGCTATGACGTCGCTCTCTTTGAAGGGAACAAACCACACGCGGGCGGCGATCAATCCCTATTTCTACTATACATTACGTACAAAACCTTCGTGAATATCGGCCCAGTATTTTTTTCCTTGCTGCACATCGAGAATCGAATTATGAAAGTGGTCTGAAACTATAACCCAGCTTTCACAGCTAAATGATGCACTAAAGAACGAAAACGTTTCCTATCTACCGCTGTTTTCATCTTTAACCAGAGATAGGTGCTGTTGAAAACGTTTTACTTTCAAATAAACTAAAGCTAACGCTCAAAGTAAATACTTCACTTGGGAATTGAACAAAAATCTAGTCTATTATTTAGGAAAGGAGAAGTTTTGTTAGTGTTTGCACTTCGTGAAGATGGCAGCCGATATTTGTGCGCATGCATTTGTTACTACGAAAGGGCCTGATTTTGGTTCAGTTAGGGCGTGAGGCAAAAGTCGCACAAATGTTTATAGCCGGGTGTACAACAACTTTATTTAGGTCGTCAAGCTTTCGGAAAGGTCTAAAGGATGGAGGTTGCGTTGGGCCAGCCCAAATATGGCCAATATTGGACGCGAAAGTGCAAGTGGTCAAGTATTTATAAAATGTCTTTTTTTTTTCTGTGGTAAATGCAATAGGTATGACAAATGTAAGGCAAGTGCTTTTTTCGCGTCATTTTTTTCTTTGAGTAAAAATATTATTTTCAAGTAAAAAGAGTTTTGCTAACTCCAAGACGTTCGCAAGCGCGTGAATAGTTTGTAGGCTTGTAATCTTTTTTTTTGCATTGAAAAAAAAAGGCGGATATTACTGCCTATGCGGCTAGTTAAAGGTGATGGCGAAGGCGGTACAGTGCGCTGGTGTAGCAGAGAAACCCCGGGCGAGCGCATCCCTGCGTCCGGCGGAGCGCCCTGCAAGTCGCCGGAGAAGCACGAGCTTCACGGGACAGGTTCCTCAACCTCCGTCACAGGCCGCTCGGTACTTGTTTCCGTGACTCTACGCCAAGTGCAAACATCGTCTGCTCGGAGGTACTTTGAACGGCGGTACCTAGCGCTCTCTGGGATTACGAAGCTAAGGATTTCGCCATGGTGATTTGAAAAGCATAGACTACTTATTTGGACAAAGAAAGATTTGAGTGCAGTTGGCCTTTAAAGACAGTATTATAGAAATATATAGAGAAAAAAATCACACTCGGTTTATTCTTGGACTTAAAAAAACATTTCATTCTATCAATCATAAAATAGTGCCAAGAAAACTAAAAAAAGCAATAGGTGGAGTAGCGGATGACCTATTAAGGCGCTGTTGATGTAATAGGGAGCAATTTGTTGAATTTAATGGTGTTTCATCGGAGTTATTGGAAATAGAACAGGGTGTTCCGGAAGGATCGCAGCTGGGACCATTATTATTCCTTATGTGCGAGTGATATTCCAAATATACCTTGTACACACCAGATAGCAATGTATGCAGATGACACGAACATAATATTTTTCTACGGTAGCAGTATAAGATCACTCCAGTATGAAGTAAATAGATATTTAGAAATGTTGCCAAAGTGGTTGCACGAAAATAACTTACAGCTGAGCGCATCGAAGACTACCTATATCATTTTAGTCAAATTAATAAAAAGGCATTCATATTGAATATGGGGGCAATATGATCACCCAAGACCAAGAACAGAAGTTCTTAGGAATATGGTTTTATAAAAACTTATCTTGGCATCCTCATATAGAACACTTAGGCAAAGAAATTTCAAAAAATATTGGTGTTCTCTACGGACTGAGAGGGTTAATACCGCTTTGGTTAAAACAGAGCTTTATAACACTCTTGTCTCTGATAGGCTTTGCTACTTTGCTACTATTAGCGTGGCGAACAACAAACAAAACAAATTACGAACTGCTGATTGTTTTACAACAAGAGTTGTGAGTTTATTTGCCAATTTTCACGGACACTATGCCGACTTGAGAACGGGCCCACTATTTGTTCAGTGCACTATACATCACGCTGACCAAATTTATTATATGAATTTTTTGCAAATTATACACAAAGAAAACATCCATTGCAAACATAACAACACTCGCAGTATATACCCTTTCGGGTGTTCCAAAATACATACACCGAAATTGCGAACAAACTACGGCAGACAGTCTTTTCTGATTTAACGCACCGACATACGCAACAAAGTTGGGGACCACATTGATTTCGAATGCAGTAGAAACATATTTAAAATATAGTCGAAAGAAAACCTCTTAAATCAGAATATTTGCTTCGATGCCTTGAACTGTGGATGTTGTTTAAGTTGTTTAATGCGCAGGTTTTGTAGTTGTGTATATCTTTAAAACTCAATCATAGTTCTACCCCTGATTGTCCACCTGTACTTTGCTTTACTTTACTGTTTTGTGCTCAAATGTACTCTACTGTACCTTTCCAATATTGTTCTTCAATGTCTTGTGCTCTGCATGATGCTTGTATTATTATAACTCAAACATACCAATTTACAACTTGTTTGATTTTACTTCTTCATTTTACTGTACCAAAGGGGGCTGGGCCTCGGTCAGGCTTTGTAGTCTTTAGTCCCAGCCTGCCTCCTGGTACTTCTGAGGAAATAGAATCTGTGAAATCTTTAACTACGGCCACTCACCGAAGTGGCGCTCACACACTGAGTGAGCGTTCCTTCTTGCACTGTGTCGGATACTAATCGGGGAATGTTCTCATTACACACACACACACACACACACACACACACACACACACACACACACACACACACACACACACACACACACACACACACACACACACACACACACACACACACACACACACACACACACACACACACACACACACACACACACACACACACACACACACACACACACACACACACACACACACACACACACACACACACACACACACACACACACACACACACACACACAGACACACACAGACACACACACACACACACACACACACACACACAGACAGACAGACACAGACACACACACACGCACACACGCACGCATGCACGCACGCACACACACACACACGCACACACGCGCACACGCACACACACACACACACGCATACGCACACGCACACAGACACAAAAGATAGATAGATAGATAGAGAGAGAGAGAGAGAGAGAGAGAGAGAGAGAGAGAGAGAGAGAGAGAGAGAGAGAGAGAGATAGCTTTATTGAGTAATAGCAACTAATCCTAAACCTCGGGCAAGAGCCTCGGCCAAGCTGAATGACCCAGACGTGATCCAGGGGGTTGGAGCTGAGGGATGCGGTGTCGCACTAGCGATGTTGCGACCTAAAGTTGTTGCCTGGGGGCAGGCTCACTGCATCGCCCCTGTCCTACACCGGTTCCACTTTTTCAGAGTCGCGCCCGAGGTAAAACTGGCTGTATGTGTCTGGGTTGGGATACGAGTGCGTTTGTAGAAGTCGTCAAGCCAGGCATTGCGATTTACTGAAGGTAGGATGAGCGGCGGCCCGCTCTAGCCTGTAAAGATAAGTGCAATGTAGCACTCGAGCCGATTCCTGCCCGAACAGTTCGTCCGAGATTCGTCAAGCGTATGACTTCCTAACAAGGCATGGGCACAATATTATTTTTCAGTGGCTCCCTAGCCACTGCGGCATTTATGGGAATGAATGTGCAGACAAAGCGGCTCATCATGCCCATGAAAGTGCCCAATTGGCCGACATCCCGTTGTCGCGCCATGATGCAGCAAGGTCACTGCGCTCCATCGCCCGCGAAATCACGCTGACCGTTTGGAATACGCCGCAGTTTTCAAACCCCCGCCTGTACTTGCTCGACCCTGACCTGCAGCGCCACTTACCCACTAACATGCCACGTTCAGATGCCACCCTACTGTGCTGACTGTGGATTGGAGTTGCTTTCACTAAAGCTTACTCATTCACTATTGGCATGACTGACAGCCCTGCATGTGACGTGTGCGCCACGGACGAGACAATAGAACACCTCTTGTGTCACTGTGTCTGGTTTGCAACGCAGAGACTGCACCTGTCAACCGCTTTCCGGAAACTCGACAACCAGCCATTAACTGCGCAAACTGTTCTGTGTCACAGACGTAGCCCATCACAGTCCGAAAAGGCCACAAAAGCACTACTTCGGTTCTTAAAGGACACAGGCCTGTCTGAACGATTGTAGAGACACTTCACCATTGTTCATTTGTTATTTGGTTAGTTTACCGTTTCAGTCTAGACTTTATTAGCGCCTATTGCTTTGTTTTTGTAGTTATCTTTAATTTTTCTTTTCTTGCTTCTCAAGCTCTATTCCTGTCTTTTAAATACTCTTTCTTTCTCTTTAAATCCCTCCTTCCCCACTTCCTATGTGTAGGGTAGCCAACCGGACTGTAACCTGGTTAACCTCCCTGCCTTTCATGCACTTCCTTCGGGTAGAAAATCATCTAGGGACGTCGTACGCGCGTTCGTTTGCAGCCAGGCCGGAGTGTACAGGTGCCAATATTAGAAATAACATGCCAGACCGCTGAATATTGTGGAGTTCAGTCGTTAGAAGTGCAAACATTTCTGGAGAGATGCGCCTTCTTGCGTAATTTATTCTAACAGACTTCGAGTCGCCCACCAATTATTTAATTTTTGTGGAGACCATCAATTCCGAGTCAATGGTCGCCGTTTCACCCATCTTGGGTTCGCTCGTGCGGAAAAAAAAATTAAGGAAGGTGACACTAACACGAAAGAATTTTAGGATAACGAAGCTCTAAGCAACCTTCACGACCATCACGATCGTTTAAGTCCACGATTGCAGCCACTTTGCTTCTTCTTCGCTGCCACAACGGCCTTCACTCCATCATTGTTGCAATGAGTGTGAGCTTCCTTCATTTTTTTGGTAGTGATAATCATTGGACACCAACTTCGAGGGCCGTACGCTATGACCTGTCTTTGTCGTTCCGAGAAAGTGTCGCCACAATTACGGTGAACGCTGGAATCTTTCTCGTTCCAAGAAAGAGTTACCTCGATTACGGCGAACGCTCGAGCTCTATAATATTTTTTCTTGGGGGGGGGGGGGGGTGCAATCTTGACCAATCTCTCTAAGCGGGTAAACTTTGCTTTCACGCGTGCTTCGTGGACGCTGGGCGGACACCGCGAGGCAGAGACACTCGGCATATTGGTCGCTGCGGGGTCCGCGCTCACGTGCGCGCGCTGGGTAATTTCTTGGTATTTTTAACTGCGGACACGCAAAATTGCAATATGCTGAACAGCTTCGCTGTTAAAATTTAACGCTTCTCGACGAAGTGAATCATGACGAGTGGGCGAAGCACTGGGGATCGCTCTTACCGTAAATGACCCGTGGCATTGCCCACTCGCGCATGTCAATGAGTGACAGCGCGTGCGTATTGTATATACAATTCCAATCCAATCCGATCAATACAATTTACCTTATTCCATTTTAATCCAATCCAATCCAATCCAATGCTCCTCGCGCATGCGCAACACTGTGTACACGGACGCCAAGCCGTGGACAAAGCGAGCTCTTAACGTGCTTCGCCCCTAAAACTGTTGCACACGCTTGCAAATGTTGCGTCGGAGGTGTTTGTGGTAGTATAGGTGTGGTGAACGACGAGGCGACAAAGCGAATGGGCTTCGCTATGATTGTGCGCCAGGAAACAAAAGGCAAAAGATAACCACTACCGCTGGATTACCGCTACCAACTAGACCAAACCAAAACTTCAAGAAGTCATGGAGAACACAGTGTCTTTCAAACAGGCATTTAGCCTTCACAGCCAGGACACATAAGAAGAGCGTACAGGTGTCCTGGGATTTTTTTTCACCTTGCTTCAAATTGATACTAGAATAAACCTTGGTTCAACTTAAGTCCCAACGAACGAAACAAAAAATGGTGACAACCTCGAGTTCGAGTTCTTTTTCGAAAAGAAGACACAGGTGCCCGACGGGGAAGTGTTGCCTTCGGTGCGAGCAAGTTATTATCATGTGCAGTTCCCAAAATTATATCTGTCTTAGAAATGTTGCGGCCTCAAACCCTGTTGCTCGGACTTCATTATCAGCCCCGCCAATTCATCAATATTTTAAAAAGAAACGTAACGACATGTTCAACTACCTCACTGCTATGTAACCCAAAAAGGGATCCTATTGTCCGGTGATTATAGCTATCCCGAATTTGACTGTTGTTGGGATTGTCCATCGCAGCGCTGTCAGCACTATTGGGACTGGGCCATCTCAGCTCAGCTGCCACTGCTGCGACTGGCCATCCGAGCGCAGTCCCCTGTGCCGTTGCCTTGCTCCGCTATCGACGCGGTGCAGAGCAGAGCGATGAAGTTCTCGAGCCGACGGAGAGTTGAAGCAACATTTATATACAGCAGCAGAAGAAGAAAAAAGAAAGGAAAGGCCAGGAGGTCAACCAGGTGTAGAGCCCTTTTTATGTACAAGGGAAAAATAGGCGTTAAATGGCTCGTACAAAGGCGACAGCACGTCTCCACTCGGTGCCTCCGGAAAGTTCCGCACTCGCTGTGCTTCAGGGCTGGTTTTACACCCTCGGGGGTCCGTTGCAGCCACGAGGGGTTTGAATCACTCCAGTCAGGATTCTCGCAGGCCGAAGTTTGAATACGACGAATGGAGGCGAAGCGGTTGCACCAGCCAAGCCACCCCGACGGGGAAAGGGAAGACGACACAGCGGCACCGTCTCCAGGCATCTCGCTGCGTGTCTGTCACGGGCCGTTTGTCTGAGGCACAATTCGAACCAGCCGTTGAGAGAGGAAAATGAGAGGCGACTCTGCGGCGCCTTCAAGTTGGGGCAAGTCTGGCGTTGGCAGTTTGTGCCGGGCGCTCGGGCACAACATTGCCAAAATAAGGATCGTCGATGAGGGGAAAGGCCGAAAGAAAAGAATTAATCGATACATGCCATTTCTACATAGCCGTTGTGGGAGCCAACAATCTTGGCAAACCATTTCACTACGATGCTTGACATTAAACTAGCAACAGACAACGGGGTGTTTTTTTTACCTCCCCCGAAATCAGTGATTACAAGGTTGTCCGCTGCATCTTTGAGTTTACAGTTGTGCCCAGTGAACCTGACATTAAGATTATTTGTTCGTACGATGAGTAAGACTGTGAGGTGCGCAATAGCAAACACTTGAACAATATTGCCAGACTGTGAAGGAGGCCTTTTGAAGAAGCCATTATTGACAATACGAGATTTTCAACAAGACTGCGCAGCTAACAAGTAGGTTCGAGCCGTCAACCAGAATATGCGAGTCTTGCCAGCCTTTATAATTTAAGAAGGCATTGAAAAAAGTTAAGAATAAATACTACCGATTAAGTCGCAGTGCGATGTTAAAGACTACCGCTTGCACAAGGGATCAATGCAATCTGGGCGAGTTGGCACATTCATTCAATGTACGCGCGTGAATCAGTCGTTGTTTCACTGAGATTAATGAAAGATACCAATAAATTACCTCCATGAATTTCGGAAGTCATCAACCCGCAGGAAACGTGTACTGCTGCATTAAAAATGTCGCGACGAAGAGATGGTCTTTCCACGGCCAATAGTAAGACGACTGGAGGGAATAGATTGTCACACCGGACATCGAATCAGGTAACGAACACCCCACCCTACATTATCACCGTATCTCTTTCACTAGCATGCCATGGCAGTTGGAAAAATACGCCACCTATCTTGAAATCAATGATTTCTTTGACGCTAATATCTTGTAATCTTCACAGCATGGATATTATAATGGTTACGTTGTGAAACCCAATTAACAATCTTTTTTATTCATTATGTACACACCATTTGTACTGATATTCCGTGTGATGCTATTTTTTTATTTCTCCAAAGAATTGGACAGACTACCTTAGAAGTGACTGCTAATAAACTTGGAGCTTTGAATTTACATCTCAGCAGGGATCAAACGGTGATTAACTAAACGCTTTGCGTTTATTTTGCCTCTGGTAGCACCACGTGTCCCCAAGGCTTCAGGCCTTCGGCCTCCTCTCTACGTAACGTGTAATGAAGGTTGAGTTTCGAATGTCATCACTAGTTTCCGTACGTTTGATGACGACTGTGTCAACTCTCATAAAGCCAATAACGCCGCAGATCAATCCGCTATCCAAATCGACCGTAAGCGCGCGCAAGAATGATGTAATCCGAAGGCCGATACAACTTTATTCTAAAACATGAAAATCAGTCTCATCCCACTACTGTCCAAGTCCCTTTCTGTTTCTAATAATTGTTGCTAAAATTGGTCTTAAACACGTACAATCACAAGAATATATCAATGTCAAGCTAAGCCCTAAGCGGTGTCTGCCGTTTAGTAACATAACATCGTCTGCCATCACATGTCTAGGTTTTCTACGACGTCCCCTTCATTACGCCCCACTGGGCGTGAAGCTAGTAACCAGCAAGTTTCTTATACGCTCCAAAGAATTGTTTGTGGGGTTTAACACACCGAAGTTACACCTGGACTGTTAGTCGCGCCGTAGTGGATGGCTCCGGTGTAATTTTTGGCCACCTGATTATCTTTAACGTGCATTGAAATCTCGACACATGGGAATTTTTATTTTTCGCCTCCACCAGAAAAGCAGCCACTCCGCCCGGGATCAATACCGCGTCCTTGGGCTCAGTAGCGCCGCACCGTAGCCACTGAGCCACAGCGGCGGGCTTACACGCTCTACAGGAATATGCGGCCGCACCAAGCAAAGGAAAGAGCAGGCTATTTATTAGATGCGACGCATCTCTTGCTCTGAGGCATGTCCCTCCTGCGTCGGCGTCGGCGTCGGCGGCGCCCGCACGCCACCTGCGCATGTGCGCCTCTCCTCCGCTCTTCTCTCCGACAGCTGTGTGCAACACTCTCATTCCGTCTCATTATCATAAACAACAGCTGCGTGCGCGCGCTTCGCTCGCTTTGCGCCCATGCTTAACTCTCCTCCGCTGTCTCCTCTCCTTCAGGCGCTGTGAAAATTACCCCCATCGTCCCGCGTATGAGAACACCCGCATGTGATAGAAAGGCATCCTACGCATTCACAACACGTTTCACCAATTTAGAGAATCAACCCAATGGTAACGCCAATGGAACCCCCAGATGCGTCGCATCATACCAGGGTTCCCTCGAGGGGAGATGGGGGTAATGTTTGAAAAGGCGGAGAGTTTTGCCTTCGTTTACAATCGCCTACATGCTTCTCTGCCGAGGGTTGGGGATGTAAGGAAAAAGGCCCTAGAAAGGAAGAAAAAAAAATAATTGGCACGGCTTGGCGTGCTTGACGGACTATTTTTTTGGATTATGATTGGTCGAGAGGCGGTGGTGAGACTTGTGTGAAGAAGATGTAAAAGAAGGTTTCCCCTCCACGGCGAGGTTTTAACAACACACGAAACAACTAACACTGTATAGGAAAACGCAAAACAGGAAGTAGCATCGCATAACCCCTCCTTTCGCGCATTTGTGCAATTGCTTCGTAATTTGCATGACTAAATCTTGAGTTAGCACATAAAGCCCCAATATTGACAGGTATAGGTGGTATTCCTATTTCCCTCCTTCTTAATTGCGCAGCCTACTTGTCTTTTATGATAGAGAAAAGGGAAAAGTAAAAAAAAAACTGTTGGCAAATTGCAAATTCACAGGCTTCGCAATGGTGAATTGTAGAGACAAAGCGCGCATGAACACGATTGCGAGAGCGGAAGCGACTTTTCACTTTATACAATGTTGCTTATATTCTGACAGGTCTGTGAGAACTTGCAAATACTCAAATAAATGTCAAATGGCAGTATGGCCACCCCTGCATACATCTACCAACAACCAGAAGCTGTTGGCCTTCAGCCCACCACCGAAAGCTGAAATGAGTTTGGAAGAGGTCATTTCAGAAAAGAATAACAAATCGCACTCCGTGAGGTCTTCGTATTACGACAAAATGCTTCTTTTTTGAGTACGTGTCCGCTTAGTGGGGTCTATAGGTGCACATTGGTATTGGGACCAGCCACACAACATATAGCGTTTGGTACATGTTTTTACCTGAGGGGGCTGGACCGTACCCTAAAGTCTTGACGGGAATTCGTACAAACCGGCCGATGTTTCTGTATGCGGAATACCGGCAAACGACATCTTTCAGTTCTTCCATTAGGGCTGCTGACAGGCACGTAACAAAGTTCAAAGTCACAAACAGGAAATCAAGCGGTACACGAGCTTCTTTCGTCATCGCGTTCGGTTCTGAATAATCAGCACGCTCTTCCAGAGTATTGGTGGCGCTATTGAAGTCTATGAAATCATAGGGAATTGGCACTAAACGTGTACCGTAATTACCCGATTCTAACGCGCACTTTTTTTCTGGAAAAATAGGTCGAAAAATCGCATGCGCGTTAGAATCGGATACGAAACCGAAACTGCCGAAACAACGGAAATTTCGTCCCGCCCATCACCATCGCCATCTCAAGCAGGCGCCAAAGCTTTTAGCAACGATTTTTCAGACGCAGGAAGCATAATTATAGTGCCTAGAACATTCTAGGCACTATAGCATAGGCGCCTAGGCTTTTTTATCGGCGTCAAGTCGTCAAATCGTTCCACTTGCGCGCTTGATAACAGCAATGGCGGCAGCGGCTCTCACGCGTTCAAAACGAGCGGTCGGCTGAAGCGTGCGCCTCTGGAGAAGCTCGCAGGATGGGCGTGCGAGGCATGGGCCACGATCCCATCGATCATGGTTGAACGTTCGTTATGAAGTGTGGCATCGAGAACGCGCTTGACGGCACCAAGAACGAGATGTTGTGGTCAGAGGAGAGCGACGAGGAGTGAGATGAGTGAGATTATTTCGAGAAATAAATCGCCCGTTTCTCTCGCATTCGTTTTTCTTGCTCACAAAGTTCTGTGCGCGTTACAATCGGAGGTGCAAATTTTTTCGGTTTTTTTGCCAGGAAAATCGGGCGCGCGTTAGAATCGGGGGCGCGTTAGAATCGGGTAATTACGGTATATCTGTTCACAGCCCCCGTGTCTCCCGCAGGGGTTAAGCTCAATGGGGACTGATGTCGGTGATGCATTGCGCGTCCGAGACGGTGTAACACCGCCGCAATGCATCATAAACGCTGTGCTTAAGCAGTAAGGTTGGTTCTTGTTAGACGAGTACTCCTGCTTCGAAACAAACCATTGCGACTTCTTATCGCGGATGGGCCTCTCCACTGGCATAGTGGCGCAGTGGATACTGGGTGACTCAATCAGGAGGATGAATACGTCGACTGAATACAGGATGAATACAGGATGAATACAGGAGAGATGAATACGTCAGGAGGAATACGTCGACCACAATGTCGTCGTCTAGATTCACCACCACGCGTTCTATTGAGGTAAGACAGTCATTGTCTAAGAGCCACTTTGTCGCTCCTATGAACTTCAGGGTCAGGTTACGGTAGTTTTCGAGGACGTCAAGCTCCACCAGGTCGCCCTCCTTCTCCGCCTCATCGTGCACCTCACTGTGAAGCTTTCTGTCAGCCATAGTTCCCACAAAGAAGACAACCGGTGAATTGACGAACGCTGCTATCTCAACCCAGGTGGTTGTCGTGCGAAGGAAGCGACGGTGCTCCACGTGTTGCGGGGCGGTGTAAACGTTGTCCAAGACTCGGAAGTTTGTATCTACAGGCGGATATCACTTTACATCCAGGAGCATTTCGTTGAGAGTGATTGAAGGGGATATGTGGTGGTGCACCCATATACGTGCCAGTTCTTGAAATCACGAAGGACGAGTTTCTTGGTGTCCGCTTTTCAGAAATTAGCTCTGCGAAAAATTGCTCCTTCCGAACTTGGTTCGGAGAATTACGAGTTACGGCCCCTGTCTTCGCAAAATCCATATTTACAGACGCCTGCATCGCAAATGCTGATTGTTCGGATCTTATGCGTTAAGTACCTGCGTGGGAAAAGTATGCTTTGAAAACTACTTGCTTGACGGAACTTGTTTTGGCGATACATAGTGGCATAGGATGTCCTTGGGTGGTGTAGCGCAGGGGTTCATCCAGAATTCCAATTTCGGGGGGTTGTCGAAATCCTCCTGGGGGGTGTGTGTAAATTCCTCGGCGGGGTACTCGTGGTTGTGGAATCTTTTTTGGGGGTGTCGAAGTCCTCCGGGGGCGGGGTGTTAGGGTGTATTGAAGGTTGTGTATAAATCCCTGGTGTAGCGGTCGGAATAGTGAAGGTGTGGAGCATTCGGTTCTACAATAGTTGTCATGGGACTTCACTTGTAAGGCGGTGACTCGAAAGGTCAAGCGGAAGAATTGAGAAAGCTCACGTTGACAAGCAGGAAGACGGCGGCGAAGGCGGCCAGAATACACATTTTCTCTCGTATTCGGTCATTTAATGAAAGAGCAGAGCTGTAGGGCATATTCGTTACCGAAACTGCGCATTCCCTCCCCACCGGAGACTGCGGAGATGTACGGATCCCTTCAGCATCTGTTCGCTAATCATGCGTGATAGATCCAGGAGTGGTTAGAGAAACAATAACAGTCCAATGTCATTCATGTCGTACCTTGTCATGGAGCATCGATGCACCTTTGCAAGCGTCGTCGTTATTGTTGCGGTTGTTATTCCTAATGGTATGGCACATGTCAAGACAAATTGATGCACCTTAGCAAGCCTTGTCGTCGTTGTTGTGGTTGTTATTGCTAATTGTACGGCACTTGTCAACACACATTGATGCAGCTTAGCAAGCGTTGTCGTCGTTGTTGTGGTTGTTATTGCTAATTGTACGGCACTTGTCAACACATTGATGCAGCTTAGCAAGCCTTGTCGTCGTTGTTGTGGTTGTTATTGCTAATTGTACGGCACTTGTCAACACACATTGATGCAGCTTAGCAAGCGTTGTCGTCGTTGTTGTGGTTGTTATTGCTAATTGTACGGCACTTGTCAACACACATTGATGCAGCTTAGCAAGTGTTGTCGTCGTTGTTGTGGTTGTTATTCCTAATGGTATGGCATGTACCCCATTCGGGGATGACCCAAACATCAGGCGTTGGAGAAGAAAGAAAGATACTTGTTATCGAATTACGGGACACTAAAAAAACTTGACTTTACAGAGCTGGAAAACATTTCGGGTTTAACAGTTAAAAATACCTGAAACATCCAATGGCTGTGAATACTGCAAGTTACATTGAGAATTGATTAGTATTTTCAATGGTGTGCTGGGAAAACCCTTCTTCTACTTTAGGCCAAAGAAGCATATCGACTGAGGGCGATCGGTCGGGTCTTGTGAGTAGTGCATAAAATTCGATAAGAGTGATTGGTAAGAAACAACTGGCGCAGCTCGCACAAGCGGTGCAAGGCTGGAGAAGCGGCGGAGCTGGGGGTAGACCTAGCTTCTTCCCCAAGGATCCGCTCTCAGTGTGGGAGATGGGCCGGGACAGCCTCGTAAAATCCCGCCAAACTTGGCCTAATCCCTAAACATTTATTTGAGCGTACGGGCGCCCACCGGCTGAGCCCCGCTATCTCTTTTCTTGCGCCAGTCGACCATCTTTTATTCCGCATGTTTTCCGAGTAGAATTCAGCCCGGCTGCATGGCCAGCTATCGACGCAGCTGGAAGCTGCGACCAACTAGAGTTGAGCCCTGCAGGGAGGCTTGACCGGCAGGCTAGCGCGTGACCTCCGCTCTTATAGATGCTCGGGTGCGCTGCTGTCGCACTCTCCCTCTTCTCCGGGGGCACCGCGGGCGTTTTTTTTTCTTGGTATTTTTCTTCTGGCTTCATCGTAGGAAGTTCAAGCTTAGACAGATCTGCGGTTAAAAATACACAAACGCTCTGTAGGGGCAAGGGAGGACAAATGATAGTACGTATAGTCTTCCCGTGGCCACGGTGAATTATATGAAGGAGAAAGTAAATTTATGAATTGATTCCTTGCTTAGCCTAAGCTGCCAGCGCCGAATGAGACAATTACGGAGGTTTCTAATGATAGTCCAAGGCGTTTCAAGGGAGCAGTTAGGTAACGTTTATCTGCGCTAAAAAGCGGCGACCTTCAAAGGAAGGGTGCTCCAAGGATTCAGGTTGATTTCGAAACAGGACTGAACTGGTTGATTCCAGTCCAGAGCTTCTGAAATGCATGTGTAATTTTAGAAGGCAGCAATGGCTGTTAGGACAACTTCACATTGGCGGGAAACTTAAACCGATGAACTCCAGTAAAACTTAAATGAGCTCACTCCGTTCCATCCAGGACACTGATGGACTGAGCTACAGAAATCACACAACACGAGCCCCATTTAGGATTGTCAAATTTCGACGCACAAGTAGTAGGCGGCACGTAAGGCGAACCTTCTAATGTGTTAACCGCCTCCTTGAGCAGGATACCAGTATGCCGAGGCACCATCGCAAGAGGTACAGAAAAAAATGTGATTTGGAAAAAAGTGCCGAAATGACTTAGATGAGGACAATTTTCAGGGTTTTCAAACGTAGTAGAAAGGGTCCGGGAGTCGACCGATTTAGGCTCAATTAATAGTAAGGGGAGAACACGTTGTGTTTAGCCGGCACATGAAAATCATACCTTCTAGATATTTGTAACGCCCACAGAAGGGCGATTGGCAAGGGCCAAGACGTCGTTCGTGCTGCGGTAATCGCGTCAATTAAAACTTGTGTTTGAAGCCAATGGTATCTCTCTCCCTCTCTCTCTCTCCCTCTCGGCGTATTTCTTCGTATAAGAAATTGTGACGTGTATAAGAAATGCGTTTTGCGCGGATGTTATTTTTGCTGTTTTAACGTGACTGTCACGTTAAAACAGCTCTTGACCTTAATATTCGTCATAACTGAATTCACCCTAATGAGATTCCACTGCACCAGAAAAAAATGTAGTTTTCAGAGTTTTCTTCAATGTTACCTAAATGTACAAGGGGCCCAAAAAATATTCCAGGAATGTTGTGCAGCGTGCACAAGAGTACGCAGAGAGTGTTGACTAACGAGTCTCACTTTTATCAATGGTTACTTTTGTTCCTTCATTCAAGGTTTGATATCTTCGCGTTGAATCATAATAATTCTCATTCAACTTATTGAAGATCACGCTCATTTTTACCAAATGGAACATTTGCTTTTAAAAAGGTTCAGCGCAGCATCTAGGATGTCTGATCTGTCCGGTGACCCAAGTGAAAGAAATGTAAATTGCCTATTTTATTGTAATTGCAATTACGTTCGACTTGCAGAAATATATATCTCTGGAAATGTATCCGCAATGCTGGGGCTTTAAAAACAAATATCGGTGGGCCTGATTGTAAGCTATAAAAGAAAGAAATCGTGAGACACTTAAGTCTGCTTAGGTGTGTTGAAGGAGCAAGCCTAGCGATTTTAAAAACTTCTTTAGAGCTACAAAACGTTTGCCTCTGTTTCTTTTCCTTCGTCCTGCGACGCCAAATACACCGATAGGCAGTCTGGCCGCACTGGCCACCCTTGTGACGATTAGTTCACAGTGAAGGTTATAGAATGTTTCAGAATTTACGTCTCTTGTCAATACACGAGCACCTATGAAAGGTGCTTGCCGAAAGCGGTTGTAACTGCTATTTTATTGAAACTTTTTTGCCTATAATTGTACACGTGATTGACCGTAAGCCGAGCATACTATTAAACCAAATTTTATTTGATTGTCATAACCAGTTTATAACAAAGATATGTTCCTACATTTGTTTATAATTATGTGTCGCGTAGGTACGCTGGTCATTCCCCTTCACAGAGCGGAATGGCTGGTGATTTTGCTTGCGTATTGCCTAAATGGTCAGCCATTTGCAAAAAGAAAGTAGGTTTATGTAGCCTATTTTTTTTTCTGTCACGGAAAAGTTTTTCAAACCTTTTGTTCTTTGATAAATATTTGGTGTTAGTGTATAATGTCTGTTCGGATATTGGATCATTGCCATGCTCGTGAACAGCTGACTGTACACTTTTCAGGAACTTTCGCCGAATAAGGATTCGTGCGTTTTCTAAGAATGCTGACCCATGGTGAATTTGCACCAGTTCGGAATGTGTGTTTTAGACATTAAGTCGTTGAATGGCTCTGCAGTGTTGGCCCTTGGCTTGACTAACGTTCTGTTTGCATTGGCGTGTGCGGTGGTTATGCAAGTTTTTCTTTGACAACAAAGAAGTATGCCATCATCATCATCGTCATCACCAGCCTTTCTACGCCCACTGCAGGGCAAAGGCCTGTCCTATTGTTCCCTAATTACCCCGGTCCTGTGGTAACTGCGACCAATTTATACCCGCAAACTTCTTGATCTCATCGATCTATCTGCCCATCTAACTTTCTGCCGCCCTCTACAACGCCTGCCTTCTCTAGGGATCTACTCTGTTACCTTTAAGGAGCAACGGTTATCTTGCCTCCGCATTACATGCCCTGCCCACGTCCATTTCTTCTTCTCAATGCCATATCACTGCCATAATATATGGCAGTGATCGAGGAAAATCTGCAAATTGGAGAAAGTTTGAAAACAACTAAGATGAAGCTTGCCATCGGCGAAGACAGGACGTACGCATTTAGAGACGAATGGGGTAGCTTGCGCATAAGATAGACGCAATAATAAAGGAAGGAGAACGATTATACACCAGACTGTATGACAGCGACTTTAGATAAGGGGAAACCACTGAGAGTACAAGCTTAACTTGCCACGCCCGACTAGCAACTTAAGGGGGATTAGGAAAGGCTCTCAAAGGTATGAAAAAGGAAGAGCTGGTGGTGAAGACGGCATAACCGTGGATATTTTGAAGGAGGTTCAAGGAGGGATGAGATATAGTACTCGGAAAGCTTGCGCCACTATTTCCGGAATGTTTAAAGGTTCAAAAAGTGCCCATGGCCTGGAAAAACGTGAACATTATTAGGATTCATAAAAAGGGAGATACCAAGGACCTTACGAATTACAGGGCAACCAGCCTAATCTTAGTTGTTTACAAGCTGTTTAACAAAATTATAGTTAACCTCATTGGAGACAGCCTGGGTTCCAACAATCCAGAGAGCAGGCTGTGTTTAGGATGGGGTACTCAGCCATTGATAACCTCGATGCTGTCAACCAAGGTATAGAAAAATGCGTAAAATGCACTACACCCCGTTACATGGCATTTATAGACTACGAGAAGGAGTTTGACTCAGCCCAAACCGCAGCCGTACTAAATAATGTACGGACAGAATAACATTTCACAAGCAAAGCGATAAATTCCCCATCAAAAAGGAGTAAAACAGCCAGACACTATCAGGAAAGACACATGATTAAATATAAACGTACAACACTTGAGTCATTACAGGTTTGCAGATGACATAGTCTTGCCGAGTGAGACTGCAGAACACCTGCAAAAAAAATGCACCTGCAAAGGGGCACTGACACAAAATTTTGAAGGCGAGATAACTTCGGAGATAGATTGTTGGGAACACATATACATCATGTGCAAAATATCAGCGGCGAATACAGCCTAGAACATATTTAAAATCAATTTTGAAGTGTGCGAAACGCAACCGAACAGCCAGCAGAGGACCGCGCGCAATCGACATCCCGAGGATATTGTGTAAATAAACAACATTCAAACACGTCACGAGTTTGTGTTTGCCGCTTCCGCACTGCCGGCGTTTTTCGCCGGCTCGCCCGGCTCGCCGCTCCAATCGGAGGGCCGGAGGGCGGAGCTTGTGCTCTCGAGAAGGAACGACCCGATCGTTGGCGGCGGAGGCGCCGTGATTTCGTCAGCTAATGGGGCAGCTGGCCGCGACCAAAGTTCTACAGCGATTCCAGGCACTCTGTTTCTATTACTGTTTATTACCATTGGATGCGAAAACGCGCCGGAGGCACGAAAAGCCCACTGAGCTAGCCGCACGGTTGCTGTGCAGGCGGCGGCCACGGCCGCGAAGTGGCCCAGGCCGGCGCAGGTAGCTCGAGTGATAGCTTGTTACCGCTGCATGAAATTGTCCCCAAGTACCGACCATGGTGGCTTACATGTGAAAGGAGTTAATGATGCGATGGCGGGTTGCATTAAAAATTGTCATCTGCACCGCTTACGAGAGCGGCACTCGAATATCTGCCGCAGTGCTAAGCCGAACACATCTGTAGGCGGACCTGCAGGCAGACCGGCCGGCTGCTCCCAGCGCGCGTCTTACCTCCCACCGTCTCGAGGGTCGCGCGTCGTTCTTTAGCCGCGGTAGCATTTGCACTCGCAGCGCCTGCGTCACATCCACAGTACGTGGGGGCATTCGCAGAAACTGCCGTCGCTGCGGATTCGACAGTGCTACGGCGGCTCTGCTCTGTGATATACCTCCGACGGTCGCGTGGCCAGCTTTGTTCACACAAAATCCACAAAATCCATCGTTTTGCGGCACTCGCTGAAACCGAAACTGCGACTGGCCGCATTGAAAATGCCTCTAATTAAACAACCGTCGGAAGCTGAAGCAAATGAGGTTTCTACAGGTTATAAGTAGGTCACTAGCTACTTATCGCAAAAAAAAAAAACAAGATGCAAAATTTTTGTGTCAGTGCCCCTTTAAGGAACTAAAATGCGCAACATTTGCCATGAGGCTTAAAAGAAATATGAATAAATCTGAAGTAATGAAGAATAAGCATTGCAAAAGCGCCCGCTTAGAAAACAAATTACTAGCAGCAGAAAATGGTTGCAAATACCTCATACAGATGGTTAGTGCTGACTCCAACCACTACAGAGACATCCGGCGCAGAATAGGTATGGGCTGGGGAGCACTGGGCAAACACTGCCAATTATTGAAAAGTAAGCTCAGTCAAAAGAACAATCTACGGCCAGTGCATACTGCATAGTAGTGCAGTGTATGCCGGTGATGACATGCGGAGCTGAAACTTGGTGTATTACTAAACAACAGGAAAGAAAACGTAGATCGGCTCAACGGGCCATGGAGGGAATGATGAGGGGAGTAACACTAGGGAAGTGGAAACGAGCGTCATGGATCAGGGAATAAACTCTTGCAGATTATATCTTAGTTCGAGTTAAGAAAATCAAATGGACTTGGGGTGGTGATGTAGTGAGACGAAGCGACAACCGGTAGATAATTAATGTAACAGATGGGATAGCAAGAGATGGGTCGAAAAGTAGGGGAAGGCTAATAGGACGATGTAGGGACGAAATACGAAAATTTGGTGGCCAGCACATGACTTGAGTGGCGCGGGATAGGAGCTGTTGGAAGTCAATGGGATAGGCGTTCGCCCTTCAATGGGCCTGAGAAAGCTGTTGTTGATGATGAGGAGGAACTAAGCAAAAAGAGAGTTGGTATCACTACCAACTCCAGGCAAGTTTAGTTCCGTTTTCAAGCAATTTTATTTTAATTCGATGCCTCCATGGTGTGTGTGATAGAAACTGCCACAGTGACATCAAAAATGTTTGTTTGTTTATTATAGCTCGGCGAAGCAAATGCGGCATAATTGTGCGTACTAGAGCCCACAATCGCGTTATATGAGTCACAGGATTGTGAATCCGCACCAATCAGGGTCTCGATTTAAGTCCCATTAAGCAGCAGAAATTCTGAACCGGTCCCAGTTATTAATTCAAATGATTTAATAATTCCAAAGTGTCAATTTTGAGGCCTTGTTTCAGGTTGGGTGTCTCTCTGACTATTACGCACTGGGCTTATTGTGTGGTGCACATATTCGGTGGTTCAACACAATAAATGAAATTGAACTTTGCAGATTATGTCTGTTGCACTTGTGAACGCTTCGTTACACTTGTGCAGTACATTCACCTGAAGAATTACTCCAGACAGTGATTCGCGGTTACGTTTGCTTCCCACGAAGAAAGTTAGGCGACAAAAATATTCATCCTGCCATCAAAAGAATAGAAAGCCAGTCTCCGAAACGAACAGCGCACGAGCCCAACCTATTCTGTATAAGAAACTGCATCAAGTGAGGAGGCAAATTGGGGAAGAGGAGGGGAGAGAGGAACGAAGGTTGAATGGAATGAGGGAACTACATGAGGGAAATATTCGGTTTCCAGAAGCCCTAGCATTTAAGGGTAGCACAGAGGAAGTTAACTTCAAGGCTGTCGAGGCGACGAAAAGAAGATTATAATGCTGGTGGACGAAAAGGAGAGAGGGGAATATTCCCTAGGACAGTTACCAGAAAAAAAAAAGTAACAGAAAAAAAGTATTTTGTGCCTAATAAGTTTTTTATGCCTGCCCTAAGCAGCGCGAGTACAACACATAAGTATATTAGTCATTTTTGGTAAGATGACATATCACCCCGCTACATAGGGGAAACCATTAGCAATCATCATCATCATCATCATCATCATCATCATCAGGACAGTTGTTCTTCCGAGAATGCCAGAACGCTTTGGCGAAATTCTCGGTTTGTCGAGACCAAGGAGGCTGTATAAAACATCTGGAGTGGAGCCGGTACCCGCCGCGGTGGCTCAGTGGCTAAGGCGTTGCGCTGCTGAGCACGAGGTCGCGGGTTCGATTCCTGGTCGCGGCGGCCGCTTTTCTGATGGAGGCGAAAAGCAAAAACGCCCGTGTGTACGAGATTTCGGCGCACGTTAAACATCCCCGGGTGGTCAAAATTAATCCGGAGCCCTCCACTACGGCGCGCCTTATCGCCTGCGTTGCGTCGGCGCGTTAAACCCCACAATCAATCAATCAAGGGAGTGGAGACGGCTCTCGAAAACTGACGCCGACGGCCGCCATCTTGCCTTGGGCAAAAAACGCACTCCGGCGTAGCAGTAGCACGGCATCGTTCGCGTTCTGCTGGCTCCCAGCTGCACGTCTTGCGGTGTTGCGCGCTCGCACGTGTGCATTTATGACTTAGTTTGTCGTGAATATTCTTTGGACGCTACAAAGGTGCCGAAATCAGCAATGGTGTGCTCGTGCGTCGCATTCGGCTGCGACAATTGCGGGAAGAAGACGCCGGGGATCACCTTGGGCTCTGTTCGTTTTGTGTCTCGCGAGTACTATATGTATACAACGTTATAAATGAACACTTGCCCACTATTTGTGCAGTATGTTGCCGATCCACCTACTTGTTTACGCTGATATTCAAATGTTTTCCCTCGTAGTTGCTGTGGCCAGTAGTCGTCTGACTGCGTGAAATCACTTATTTGTTTAATACTATTAGGGAAACATGTGACGTACTATTAAACAAAGTTTAACATTTGTTCATACTATTAAACAATGTCATTAGTGTGGAAGTAGAAATTGCGGCACACATGATGTGTCCCGCAATTTCTACTTCCGCACTAATTTATATGCAGAGGGTTTGCTCTGATATATCGGGTGGTCAAAATTAAATCGACAGGTGTTTTTCTTAATTAGTCGCCTATATTTACGGGGCGTCCACCTCTACAATAAGGTTATGCCCCCTGGGGGACACATAATTAGGTGTAATTATTGATGTCGGTGGCTTACTTACATTTATTAATTACCTTTTTAGTGGTTGCACCAAACAGGCATGTTTGTATTGAAAAGTTAGGCGCGATCGCGTTTCTACGCAGTTTCATCAGGCAGAATTCTTCTAGCGCATGCGAACCGTGAAGTTTAGTCGCCGTTCACATGATTACGCATGCAGCAAGAGAGCGAAGACCGGCGCAAGGCTCCTCCCTTTTGTTCTGTGTTTCATTAGCGGTTCAAAATATAGCAGATTGCCATAACGCCAGCCAAGACGGAAACGGTGCCTGTTATCACTTTTGCTTACGCCTCCACACCGTTGTCAAACTAAACAAAAACGTTCACAGCAGGCACGTTGCAAAAGTGGGGGAGAGAGGGGGGGGGGGGGGGGGGGCTTTGTGCCGGTCCTCACTGTCTTGCATGCGTAATCATGCGAACGGCAATTAAACTTCGCAGTTCGATATCTCGGAGTACGGATGAGCTAGAAGATTTCTGTCAAATGACACTGCGTAGAACCACGATTGCGCCTAACCTTTCAAAACAGTGCCTGCTTATTGCCGCCACTAAAAAAAAATATTACTCAACTTTAGTCAATAATTAAACCACCACCATCAACAGTTCCCACTTCCATCTGTTTCCCCCTGGGAAACAGATGGAAGTGGGAACTGTAGAGGTAATTTTTACGTACATTTAAGCGGGTAATTGTAATAAAACCTGTCGAATAAAATTTAATTACCCTACATAGTAACTTAGAGAAACCAAGGCAGTGCCATCTATTATTTGACTTGCGCTCAGCCAGCCTTACGCGAGTACTCGTACGGTTTTGATTGGAGGTTAATGGTAAAGGCGAGATTAGCCGAACCATTTCGCTTAGCTTTGTACAATTCATTGATGCAATGCTCTCCCGTGGTCTTCGTCTCCGTGTTTTTTTTTTTACCAACATCAGGCGCTACCCCCGTGCGAACGTACGCGGTTAGCGAGGCTGCGAACGCCAATAGTAACCTCCTGGGCGCAGTTTTCTTTTCAATAGCGGGTTGATCGCGTGCGAATGTGCGTGCTTAACGAAGTTTGAGTAACCGCCTGAAAAAAGGAAAAAGAAGAAACAGCGCGATGGAGACACGGACATGAGATGACTATGTCAAATGCAGGAAGTACATCATGCTTTTGTAACCATACGTAACATATGCGCATTTGCCCTTGTCGCAGGTTTCCTAAAAATGAAGCGCTTCGTTTTGCGTGAGAGCGTTTCGTAGGCGATATAAGCCGAGAGAAGGCGAGCCGAGAAACCGAGAGACGGCGACTGACTGTGTTTACTCATTTTAAGCGACATTTCTTAAAATTGCCTCATGCTTTCTGTGAAGTGCACATATGATATGGACTGTGTACCCTGAATAAGCTAACAGCTTGAACCAGCTTAAGGGTACTCCTTATACATTTTGTAAAATACAAGGAAAAGCTAGAAATGGCACAGATGAACTGAAACAGAAAATTGTAAAGTGTGGGCCGCATAGTAACTCAGCATATCAATGGGGATTATTTTGACCACCGTATTAATTTTGACCACCTGGGGATCTTAAACATGCGCCGAAATCTGGAACGCACGGGTGTTCTCGCTTTTTGCCTCCATCAGAAAAGCGGCCACCGCGGCCGGGAATCGAACCAGCATCCTTAAGCTCAGCTGCACAATGCCAGAGCCACTGAGCCACCCCGGCGGGTTTTATTGAAACGAATGCACAAGTAATCTTTTAAGCACAGAACTAGCACAGAACTAGGCTCTTCACCACGGCTCTTCACCACCCAAGTACACGCAAACGCTAATTTGCTGCTCGAATCACGTCATTAGTTTATGCGAAAGGCGAAATTAAGGCTGCCGTCAAATAACCTCATCGAACAATCCAGCTTATCTATCGATATTTGCCATGTAAACCGAAAGAAACGCGCAAGCTCTTCAGCGCCCCTGCCAACTCCGCGCCCTTTCTGCCCAAGGCAATATGGCCGCCGACCGGTTTCGCCGGCTTCACCTCCCCGCGTTGCCGGCTATGGGAGGCCTCCACTCCAGAAGTTTTATACAACCTCCTTGGTCGAGACACGGTGGAGGAAGCGAGACTAAAGTGAAGAAGAGGTTAAAAAGCTACCTGCTCGGTAAGGTCATAAAAACATACGGAGCAACTAACACTGCGTAAAAATACGCGAAGCAGCAAGCAGAAATGGATAGTCAGCGTTTCGCGTATTCCCACAGTTGCTTGGTAAATTGCACTTCTATTTCTTTGGTTACCATAAAAACAACAAAAATACCACGGTACGTGGTAGGAACGCTAATTTCCACCATTCCTAGTTATGTTGTCGAAAAGGCGGTTCCATGATGAAGAAGAGAAAATAAATTTTATAAGGAGCAGCCGTTGTTGTCACATTGCTCAACTACTGGTGCAACTGTGGCATCACACTGTAAATTGTGGAGAGAACTCGCACTCCAGTGAAAAATAATTTACCTCTGCAGCGTGAACTAAACATTTTGCAATGGGACTTTAAACTACGTTTTTATTTTCTACCAAAGCTGTGAGTACTTTAAGATATTCATGGGTGGTGATATAAACGATAATTGAAAGGACAATGACCACGAAATCATTTTACCAATAGCCACTAAGGGCTGGCCTTGAGCCCACAAACGACATCTAAAATGAAATCAGGAGCGGCCATTTTTGAAATGAAAAAAAAATCGTAGTTCTTTGGGTCTTCGTGTTGTGGCGAGAGAGAATAAACTTTATTAAGAACATCGTATAGTCCTGGTCCTCCTTGGTAGTACGCGTCGCCCTTGGGGCAACTTCCACTGCACTTTGGGCTTATTACCGGAATTGCAACCATAAACTTTCCTTCCTTGTTTTGAGCTGATGTTGCTGTCTGTTATCCTTAAGTCTTTTTGGGAACTGGCGCGATTTACTGAAAAGATACTGGCACGAAGCACCCGACTGTTCTGCGCGTAGGCTACCTTAACACGACGCCTTTTAGTCTTTGCATGAGGGCTGTTCATGGGCACGTATCAAAGTCCAGACTCACAAGAAGAAACTGAAGTGATACACAAGCTGCCTTCGTCATCGCGTTCGGTTCTGAAGCATCACACTGTTCCAAAGTTTTGATGCGCTCTTGGAGGCCATCAAAGCCTGGCCCATTTGCATAAACAAGGTATTTTTGCTTACTGCCACCGTGTCTTCAGCAGGCGTTAAGCAGCAATGGCGATTGATATCTACGTGACTTACATTTGCCAGGCGTGCTACCATCCCCGTTGCGTAGACATCTTCCACCCAGAAGAAGGGCGCATGATCTACAGCCCGTCCAAGACGGGCTAACACCGACGCATGCATCACAAACGCCGCTCCTAAGCAGTAAAGCGGGTACTTGTTAGATGAGTAGTCTTGCCTCGAAACGAACCATTTGGAGTTCTTATCGCGTATGGGCCTCGCCTGCGGCACAATGGCGCAATGAATACTGGGTGACTCGGAGTTGTCAAGAGCCAAAATGTATTTGACGTAGGAGGTCAGGAGAAAAATGTTGACCATGACGTCGTCGTCTATTTTCACCAACACACGTTCCGTTGGGTTAAGGCAGTTGTTAGCCAAAAGCCATTTGGTCGCTCCAATAAACTTGAGGCTAAGGTTTCGGTAGGTGTCGATGAAATCAAGCTGAACCACGTCGCCATGCTTTTCGGCTTCTGTGTGCACTTTTTTGCTCAGTTTTCGGTCAGGCGTTGTTCCCACGAAGAACACCAAGGATGAATTTACGAACGCCGCAACCTTGGAGTTGCCTATGGTTGTGCGGAGGAAGTCTCGTTGCTCCGCGTGTTCTGGCGTGGTGTGAACGTAATACAGCACTCGAAGGGCGGATGCACAGGCTCCCTTGACTTTCCAGCCATAGGGTTTCGTCGGCGGGTCACTGGAATTCAATTTCACGGAAGCAGCTGTGACAGTTGGTAGCATATTTGAAGTTAGGTTGGGGTAATTCGACTTTTCTGGCCCTAGTTCTGTAACAATGTGCCTAACAGAACTTGACTCTGTAGAATAAAGGTTTGCAGCACCTTGATTTAGGGATTCCATTTTGTGAACAGTAACCTTTCCATTAATATTGTTCGGAGAGCTGGAGTCGATGAAACTTTGCATGAAAACTTTGTTCTTTGCAGCACTTTCTTCGGCGATGGTCACATCAACGGCAGTGTTGCCGGAGGAGTTGGGCTCGGAAAAACTCGGCTCAGCCGAACGTAGCTTGAATAAGGTAGGCATGGCAAATCTTGTAGTCGCTGAACTTGGGTTGATGAGCACTCGAAGCCAGGGCCTTAACTCGAAATTGCAGAACGCCGCAAGGGCAAGTAGAAAACCGGCCAAAATTACGAACAGAAGGACCACTTCACACCGAATCTTCACATTACAGCAACGCACGGACCTCGGGATTGTACGAGTGGTTGTGGCTACGCACCTTCGGGCGACTAAACTCTGCAGAGCCATGACATTAAGAATCACCGGCTGCTAAGCATTCATGGGAGCAGAATATGGGACACCGTAGTTTGCGGGTATGCTTAGGAAAATAGTGCACAGCATTCGTCGCTGCCACCTGTTTTCTAACGACCAGAGCAAACTTACAGGAACCACTGCGAACCTAATTAGCCGTGTAGAATACTTGAAAAGCGAGCAGTTGCTCCTGACAACACGTAGTCGCTTGACGCGAAAAAGGCCACAGAACATTCTAAGCGAACCATCTGCGGACATGCATGTTTAAAAAGTGTGGAAAATGCCATGGCACGCTAAATGTCAAATAGCTGGATCACTCCCAAGAGAGGCCAATTGTTTGAGAATTTGTTACAATGCGTTGCTGCGACAGAACGCGGTGTCCAAGATGGTGAAATAAACATCTGCGACTATGCGCGTAGCAATGGGAACCGGACTGCTGCAACGGGTGAATCTTGCACGAGAGGACAGAGCCTATCAAGTTCTCTTTTAGGGCAGTGGAATTACATTACCGCATGAAAGAGATGGCAGGCTGTAAAAAGAGACAACGAGCTCCCAAATTGTTAGCCACTATACTAAATATTTTGTAGGTGGTTAGGTAGGCGGTTATCCTTTTAATTCTTTTAACAGCACTATGACGACGGAGCAAAAAAAGGACGAACACAGGTGCTGACTATCATCTAAAATTTATTCAAAGGAAAAAAACATTTATTTACACATACATCCAGTCATATGCAATGACTTTGTGCATGGATTAAAACAGCTTCAAGGTTTATCGTTCGCCCTTTCCCTTAACAACCCTGACAACAGCAAACCAACTTCCTTATCTGACAGGGAATAAGAATGGGTGGTTTATGCAGTCCTCTCCTAATCACTTAATGTGGACAGCTTCCACGACTTCTCTTGTTGTTTCGTTCTGTTTGTAGTTCTTCCTTTCTCCCCGTCGTTTTAGCGCTGTTTGGATATATGCAACCACACCAACTTGCCCGACTTTCATTACTGCTTATTGTTCTGAAGCAAGTGCTTCGAATTCCATGGCTCTGAAGTCTTCGATGAAAAGCGGGTACGTTTAGCATGGGATGGTACACTTGCGACTTCACAGTGATTTTTAAGACGCGCTCATAACTGTTTTGAGTTATTTTCTGTTGGATTAGTATCTGCGCATCCCTATAAAAGGAGTGGAATGTATGTATAAAAGGCATCCGGTATTATGCTGCTGTGATGCATCAATGAGATCAACGGCGAAAAATTGGCTGCGTACCTGCTTGCTTCACTGCAAATGACGCGAAGGGCCACAGCGTTTCTGTTGCAACCGCGCGAAACGCTCTTGCTGCTCTCATCCACTCCGGCACGCCCGCAGCTTGATTTTTACTCATTTTATGAACGACGCCATTTTCGTTCCCCCGCCTCAAAACCCTTTTCTCCTTTATTCACCCCAAAATCATTTCTCAAGTCCACTACGTCCTCTTCTACCAGACCCGCCCATCCACTGCCCTCAACCACACATACCCTTCGTTTTCATTTATAAACCCAATTTCCTTTCCCAAAGCTCTTTGCGGGAGGCAGATCATCACTTGGAGCTATTCTTCTTTAGACGCACTGCTGGGTGAAGTAGTTCTGTCCTACTAATGACTAAAAGTTTCTGTGATCCTGCTAAGTAATAGTTATTATGTCTAAGTAAAAAGCGCTTTGCAACAGTATACAAACGGGATAAACCTTGTTGCAGGTTTTTTTTTATATTTTGTCGTCATTCTTCAAGAATACTGGTGATTAGAATAGTTGCGTAACACTCAGGCCACAAATACGTAAATTCGTGAAAGCAAAGCGCTCCTCCTGTACACCTGGGCCCGCTTTCACAAAGAAACGTGGTTATTGGGAGCTTATTTACAGTCTAGTCTTATTCACGGGCCTCAGTGAGTCCGCGAATAAGGTACGGACTAGTGCGCTTTCTCGAAAGCCCGCAGGCTAGGCTACCGAGCGGTCTTATTGAAGTCTATAGCGACAGCTGGTACCTAGACGAGCACAGCAGGGATCCCTAAGGAAAAGCAGGGAATGCGCAGCAACACTGCTTGTAGGCGCCGCCGCCATTGGCCAAGCGTTTATTTCGAACCATGATTGGATAAATTCAAGAAGCACTGACCACCAGCCGGCGTATCACAAATACGTTAAAACGATCCACCTTGTCACAAATACGTTAAAACGATCCACCATCCTTGGTAGGCCAACTCACGCTGCCGGGCTTCGTCGCCAGGCCGCGTAAACAAAGTCTTAAACAAAGATCGTCTGCTACGAAGCGTGGGCACGAGAACCACACTGGGCTGACGCGAAAAGCATCCACGTCGAAAAACGACTGGTGCTTTTCTTCTCACCGTGAATGAGACAATTGCGAATTGGCTTCAGGTTCATCGTCGTTGACTCGGATGCAACAAGCACTCCAGCTGCTCACGCCGCTTGGAACGGCGACACGATGGCAATAAGGCACTGCCAAGCCGCAGCTCGCTTAGCGAGGGCTGCAGCTCTAAACAATCGTGCTGTAGAATATAGCCGAATGTTGATATCATGAAGCTTTTAGCGCAAAGGATCCTAATTGCTTAAGCAGAATGTGCAATAAAAGTACAAACCCAAACAATCGTTTGTTATAACCTGTAGTACTTGTAATACTTGTAATAACTTGTAATAACTTGTAATACTTGATTCCCGGGAAAAAACACAGCAGGCTTAAAGGGAAGGTGAAGCGGTTTTAGAGTTAAAAGAAAAGTTGACTAGCAGCAAGTACACATTGAATAGTCATGTGTACGGAATATTTTCGCAATACATGCAATAGAAGCGGCGCCATGAGCAAACAAAAGTGGCCCGATGCCCCGCCCCCATTTCGCCGCGCGATGCCGGAAGACCGGAGAGCGCGGGTGAGAACCGGCTGAAAAACGTCATACCTGGACTTCCGGCCGGATCGGCCGCCTCGGCCATGCTCTTTTCGCCGTGTTTCCTTGTGAATGATACTTGTTGTTGTTGTGGTTGATAGCACTCATTTGTACAATTTTCGTGTTCAAAAAGTATGCACGAACGCCAAACGAGGCATACGTTATCATGCCGTATTCCTAAGCAGAATAATGCCACGCCGGGATGCTTGATAACTTACGGAAGCGACAGCCGAGGTGGCTGTGCTTGACGACAGAGAATATACTACACTACGTTAAATATTTTGTAAACCGCTCCAATGCGTTTTTTTGTTGATGCGACGGACGTGAATGTTCACATTAGATTCTAGATTTAGGAAGGATGGGGAATACTGCTGTACTTTGGCCGGGGATGTTTCGTTCCATTCCAGAAACCAAGTCACATTTGTTCAGGAAATACTTGTTTCGTTAAACGCGTCGGTTTTCTTTCCCTATGGGCTCAGGACAGTGTTCAAAAAAACATTTTTTTGGCGAAACTAAAACAAGGGGCCAATCCTGATAGAAGTTCTCTCACGGCTAAGAGGTAAACAGTATTCCTACAAAGTAAAAGAACCAAGACAACCAGATTACTTAATTTGGAAGTATACATGTCACGATAAGGTGATGTTTGTCTGGAATTAAAAAAAAAAAACACCACTCCGAACCACCACCGCGCCATAATTTGTGTTGACTGCGGGGGCCTAATTTTTTGCCCAAGATTCCGTATGGCTGCATATTATAACCTGGCAAGCACTTGTTGTCACTGAACCTCAAGTGTGCTCCAGTGATAGTCGGTGATATATATAATGATGATACTAAAAAAATTAGGAGCGAAGAGTAAATATACGGCCTCTGTCCGACTAGCGCGGTAAATGCTTAAATCTAGAAATGCTGAAACAGGCCAACGATTCATTATCACAAACGTTTGGTGATTGTTACCTAAAGTAAAGTAACTACAACGTAACTGCCTTGTCCGACTGGTCTGTTAATTATAACTAGGTGGCCGTAATATTGTAGCACAATGCGCAACGCACAAGCGAAAATCAAGCCCTACTACAGCCAATAATGCTGAGCAGGCACTAGTATGCTGCAGTGTTTTCAGAATAAATGCATGTGAAGCAGTAAGACGCCACTCATCGAAGTGCAGCTAGCAATCGCGGAGGCGCCGTAGTGCCGCTGCCGAAATGGCGCGCGCGTGTGGGTCTGTGTACGGGGATGAGTAACGGGCCTGGGGTGGGCGACAACGAACAAAGGAAATGTGGAAGCAGAGTCTGCTTGTTGGTTTATGCGTGTACCGGCAAGATGTGTCTCGCATATACGTTTACAGCGCATGAACGCTATTTTTTCGCGCAGTGCACGTACGTGCTTTTCGCTGGTAGATTGTTTATAAAACGCCCATTAATCTTCGGCATAAATGGTTTTGTGTATAATGAGAAACAGTTAAGGCAGTACCTAATATTAACATAAGGTATAAAATCCCCCTATGCTGGTTGCCTAATTCAAAAATATTTGGTGGAACCCACTAGTCGACGTCACAGTCACTGCTTTGGAGTTCTCTGTCGTGTAGAGCAAATTTAAGCTCCAAGATAATTGAACCAACAGCACGGGAAATTATAAAACAAACTTCCAGTCATGTGCGAAAATTAAACTGCAAGTTAAATTGCCGCAAAGGCAACCGTGCGATCGTTCGCAATGCTTCCGACAACCCGCGCGGCCGAAGGGTGTCCTCCTTTGACGTCATGACGGGCGCAACCAATCAGGGTCGTCAACAGACGAAAAGCGCGCGTCTTTCAAACGGGGCCGCGGTTTTTGCAAGATAAATGCCACTTGGACTCATGTACGATAAATTTCAATGTGATATTTGGAATCAGCGCGCAAGAAACTATATAACTGTTAATCTAACTCAAATTTTTTGGAAAGCGCTTCAGCTTCCCTTTAAGCATCCAGCTACCACACCGGACGCTATAGAACTGGACAAATTGTCACGACGTGTAAAATTTCAGATATCAAATCACTTCCTTCCACGAAGAACTAATTGTTTCGCAGCTCGTTCTTACACGCTGTTGCCACTAATTGAGGATGGTATAAATGTGTCCTCAGAGTTTGTTGTCCCGAACGAATCTGGCATGAGCAATGCAGAAATTACGTTTTCTAAGAGTGCATTCAGGACATCAATGTTCACCTTTTGTGCAGTGGGTGACTGATACCTACCCCTTGAACAATTGGCAGGTAGCAAAAAGAAATCATGAGCTCTGCAATTATTAATTATTTTAGTGATTGTTCAATGCGTGGTTAGGTAGACGGTTATAGCTTAGCAACAGGCGTTGGCGATGCGACGACTACGAACTTTTCGAGAGGTTCTAAGGCGCTACTAGGAACTATTAGTAAAGTGAACTGTTTTTCCTACTAATTACTGCATTCGAAGGTTTTTGGAAAAGACCCTATTATGTGTTCGGATTGTGAATACTTAGAGACACATCACACCAAATAACGAATTTGCTGCTGTGTTTTCCAATGATCTGATAATAAAAAAATCACCGTGTATCTGCCTGCTTCATTGCAAATGAAGTCGACACAGTAGAACGGCGACACTTCAAGCTTTGCTAAAGCACACCTGCTGAACGAAATGTTGTAGAAGAATAAGTTTCCACGTTTCGAATAAGCCGAAGGTTAACCTTTGTGTTAACCAGCCATCTGTTGCGCAAATACCGATGGCACCGCCGAAAAATAAAATTAGCGAACTTGGTACAATGCCGGAAAAGCTATCCGCCGTTGGCACTGAGTAGCTTCGAAATGTAGTAAAGATATAGCCTTCGCGCGTTTGATGTGTCAGGAATTCGTGGGGTTTCAAATGACTCAGATAGCTTTGATTTTTATGAGTGACAAATTCCATTTGTGAATCATAGGCACCGACGCTGCCCATGTCTGCAATTCTAAAAACAAACAACACAGGTCTTAAGCTTCTGGTTACTTATTAAATATACCTTACAGGCCCTTAGTAGGGGATATACTCTGGGGAGGACATAATTTGACACGGAGAGAACAACCAAACCTAAATGCCCCTGGGCGGAATAACAACAAAAAGCACGAACAACAAATGTAAAAGAGAGAGAGAGCAAACATTTATTATTTTCTGGAAAAATGTCCTTACGGTGGCCTTCTTATTCAAGGAATTTATTGGCGCGGGCCGCCTCGTTTGCCCTATCCACCAGCTTGCGCTGGGCGTATAGAGAAGAGCTGGCCATGGCACTCAAAAATTGATAAGTGTGGAAGGGATTGGGTGGGTCAAGTGTACATCGTGGACATTCGCGGACGATGTAGAAAGTGTCTCGGATTCCAAGAAAAAAAGCACAAAGGGGGATGAAGGAAGGGGGCTATGTAATGGTCTCTCCTCGAGTGCGGGTAAGTGTTAGTTTGCAAGGCGCGAATTATTTTCTCTTGGGCCTTGAGTAGTTGTGTGCGCGGTGGGGCGTATGTTTGCCTCTGCAGCCTATAATACACGGTAATCTCTTCATACGAGACTAGAGGAAGCAGACTCCGATCTTTGTCTTGACGTGCTCGGAGTGTCAACTCTTGAGCTGTGAGATGAGCAATCTCGTCCCACGAGACTCCGATGTGGGCAGGCACCCAGGTTATTTTTATGTGTTTCGCAGTGTCTGTTGTAGTATTTGCAGTGTGTCTCTACTCGGCCACAGAGAAACTTGCTGTTGAGAGTAGGCAATCACGGTATAAATTTGCGTTTGGGTAAACGACAAGGCACCGGCCGGTTCGTCGGCGAGTGAGGGGCTCGCTCGGTCCAGTTATACGCAGGTGCGGTGGTCTTAACTTACAATGGCTATCGCTACTGAGCTCCGGCTTCCGGGATACAGGACCGCGTCCCTGTATGGCATGGTAGAATGGCTCTTAATGTGCTTTAAAATAGCACGAGCTTTGGTGTCGTCGCGATGTACTGTGTGCATGTTGCGATGGAGAACGGGCACTTTATGGTGGGGCCTGGCATCATGCGGGATTTCTGTGACTTGGGGTGTTAGGTGTTGAAACGGAAGCGGTAGTCCTAGTCTCGAGAGGATGGATCTGCCAGTTTCTGTGGTGCTTAATCTTGCCCTCTAGTGGGATGGATGTGCCTCGCGAAGGCCATTAGCTATGTTGTTAACTGCGAGACGAAGCAATTTGTCTGTCGAAGTACTGATTGAGAGGGTTTTCTTAAGATGGTGCCCGGTTTCTTCAGTAACATCGTTGAGAGCAGCCTATTTGTAGGCGAAGTAAAGTGTGAAAGATTACAGCTCGCATCAAACTGTGTAATTCAAACGTCTTATTAACAACCGAACACAATGCCACTTGGATTATGTCAACCATTGGCTTCAGCCTTCACAAACTGTATTCCGGCCGCATTTGAGAACGCAGGACAGCCTTTGGCTGCTGCACCACGTCATCAACAAATCCCTTACGGCCGCGAACTTCGCGACTACGTCCTAACTGTGGAACGTAGAAAGTCATTCGACAGAGTAAATCAGGCCACAATTATGAATGAACTAGCTCAAGCCTTTCGCAGCAGAAAAGTGAAAATATGGAGCTTTAACTTTCTTTGCAACCACCTCCCAAAAGTAAACAGCAAGATCCCCGGATATCACCTAACACCTATTACAACGACAGGGGAGTGCCGCATGGATCCATTCTTGCACCGGTCCTCTTCAACATAGTCGTTGCAAAACTGGCTAAAAGTCTTGAACAAGGAACGTCGGCAAGATTTGCTATATACGCCGATGACATCACAATATGGTGCGAGGGCAGAGACTACTCAACGACAACAGACGTGCTCACCGGGGCAGCAGCAAATACCCTAGAAGCGTGCTTTCCACAAATAAGTCTTGAACTCGCTGCTGAAAAGGCTGTCCTGTTCATGGTTTCAAGCATGAACAAAGCTCACCCCACAGGAGATGGCCTGCTCTACATAGGAGACATGGAGACACAAATGAAACATGGGCACGCACGGCTTCTCGACTTCTCGATAGCCAGCTGCAACAACCCCGAGATATGGATTACAGAGCTCAGACGAAAATGGAAGCCAATGCTAAAATTGGTAGAGCGCCACTCGAACAAACACGGAGGGGCGGCTCAAAACGCCTGCCTAACGATGGCACGTGTGGTCGCCATTGGCACTCACGCATCCTGTCTATGAGTTGAATAAGACGAACACCAAACACATTCAGGTGCTCCACTGAGCCAAATTGCCTACCATAACGCGCCTCCCAATACACTAAAGAAAGGCAGCCCTTGAGCCGACACTGGCACTTCCTCCCATCGTTAGCGTAACGAAACAAGCAAAAGACCAAGCATGCTGCAAACGAGGCCTCGCCTGCCAAAGACAGCTTCTCACGGCGTGGGACGAATAAAAACACGCCACAACCATTTAGCGCCAAATCCCCCTTGCACCCTGGTCGATATCAGACGAAATGGAAAGCCAACTTAGCAAGCGAATTCCCCAGGTTCTTCCAGCAACGAGATCTCAACGTATTCAATACCTGATGGCGTCGAAACTGCCAAATGAAACTGACATCTTCACCGATACAAGCTTGACTCCCACACATATCAGTGCAGCGTGGACGTTTCCCGAAAACCCATCTTTTAACGGGCAAGTATCACTGAAACAAAACGATGCGACCACATTAAAAGGGGAACTGCGCAGCATAAACAGCGCGATTAGCAATATCTGCTACGAACTCGACTTTAAACCACCTCCCAACGTGGACGTCTTGACAGATTTATTCGCAGCAATCCAAGAACAACGAAAAACTGTTTTGCGGAACCCACTTGTTAACTCGATATTACTGCTTAAAGAACTACGCAAGAACCACAATGTAAACATCCGAATCAGCTATCTCCTAATGGTCTCCAGAAGATTTCACATGTCCACGCATTGGTGCCTTCGACCCGCACCTGCAACGTCCCCTTCCACTGGGTCTCCCACGGTCTGACGCAACTCTTCTTTGCCGTCTCTGGCTGGGGGTGGCATTAGCAAATGTTTGCTCGTACTTAATAGGAATGGCAGCCAGGGCGGAGTGCGAAACGTGTGGCACATCGGAGACGATACGCCACGTTTTATGCGAGTGCCCATGATACTCGCCTGCAAGGAAGAAGCTGTCATCAGCACTGAAGAACTTAGACTCTCGGCGGCCGTTTTCGGAGGAGAAGATTCTGTGCCACTGGCCTTCTCAGTCATCCGCTCAGAAGGCGACTAAGGAACTACTACGTTTTCTACGGGCGACGAACTTGAACACTAGGCTGAGAGCCTCCACTGTCAATCACTGTCAGTGCCTCATTGCTGGGCATACGTGTCTGGTCCAACTTTTCCTCTTTTTTTCCTCTCTCTTTTTTGCCCATTCCCCCTTTCCCACGTGCAGGATAGCAAACTGGGCTCTAGCCAGGTTAACTTTCCTGCCTTCCTTCTACATTATTCCTTCTTCCTTCAAGAGGGCTAGTGTCGCGCGCAAGCTCTTTTTGTACTTAACAGAAAAGCTGTTCAATTTTTAAGTTCCGCCATCCACCGTCACCGGAAAACTCAGCCCAGCCGCACACGAGGCGCACACATGAGTTTGCGCCTCGTGAAGAGTGCCAGGCGTCACCCAGGCTTCCATATGGGCTGGTGCGATGTAAAAATTTCGCAATAAATGGCTGCGGCTCAACTCAGCTCCACCCGGATATGTAAAGCGAAAGCTTAGCTTAGCCCGGTTAAGTCACTTGGTTCACCTTTCATTTCACAGTAATTATTATAGTATTCGTCCGAAGATTGCCTTTGTCTACGGTTGTGGCCCCACTTCGAGCGTTTTCCGAGCCGAGCGGATCGCTCTTGCTCTGTATCCGACGTAAGCATCGCGCGCATGGCATTACAGTGAAGCAGCTCTCCGGGCGATATCTGAGGGGTGGACAGACGACGCTTCCGACGACGGCTCAGAGCCCCCAGCTGCGGCAAACACCCAGAGACGAGAAGACAGCCCAGAACCGCTCTCATCCAAGGCCAAGCTCGCATGCACGCGGTGATTCGCGTGGCCAGACCCAGCAGCGAGAGAGCGCATGCGCAAAGCCAGCAGTGCCGTAGGCGAAGGGCGTCTGACAACGCGGCTGTCGGCGGAGCTCTGCTCGGCGAGTCACGTGATGCCTGTCCAAGGGTACAAGTATCCAAGGGTCAAATGAAGGTGAAATCCTCCGCGACGGCGGAACAGCTAGACGAGATTCGTAAAGCTTTGCTTGAAAATACCAAGAAAAAATACTGAGCGCACGTGAGCGTACGCCTCGTGAGGAGCGCCCGGCTTCGGCCAGCTCGACCTTCGAGGACACCCTGCCAAACGTTCGTGGGGTGATCTCGCGCATGCTGTCCTCCACCAGTTAATGTGTGTTCGCGCACTATGTGGGCAGCCCAAACACCGAATTTGCGCTAGAGGCGCCGAGTTGGCGAAGCCGGTTGCCACGTGCTGACGCGGTCCACTTTGGGAGAGATGTAAAATCGTGCGGATAAAACGATCCGTGTTTGCCAGTCATGAAGAATCTATGTGACGTCCAACAGCCCGGTCTCCACGACGGGGACGGGGCGGGAAAGGGGGGGGGGGAAGCCAGCTTAGGCCTTGCACCACTTGTGCAAGGTGTGCCATTTTTTGTGTCAAACGATTGTTTTTTCAAAACACACTTTTTTTATTTGCGGTCACAAAAATTAAGCACACATGTACTTTTAATTAAAGGAATGGCGCAAATATCACTTATGCATTGATATTTTAACTCAAATATGCCTAAGGTTTTCATTTTGCTTAACGTTGTTGACAAGTCTGAGCACCGCCACCAGTTTTTGTAGTTTGGAATAGTTTTCGAAAATTCTCGTAACGTTATTTCGGCCGGATGATTCGAAGGACAGATAAGCAGCCAGACATTCCAAGATGTTCACGTTTTAGTGCCCCAAGAAACACTATTGACAATGAAGACCCTGCGGCTACCCTCTCTTCGTTGTCGTTCAGTCTCGGTAGAGGGTATGGAAACTGGGCATAGGCGGAGGATCGGGGAATGGGGCCATTAAACGGTGAGCTTATACGCACAGTAAACTTGGGAATAGCCGACGTCTCCGACGTATGAGATTCCGTAATATACGCGCCGTCCCCATTACGATAAGACAAAGGTGGGAAATTAGAAATGGACAACGCCGCCTTTCTGGTTTCCTGACGCCTGCTGGGCCGGCAGAGGTAAAGTTTCTGCACAGCACGCGTCTATCTAGGCAGTAGCCGGCGATAAGCAAGCAAGCAAGCAAGCAAGCAAGCAAGCAAGCAAGCAAGCAAACGAACACTCACACGAACGCTTCGTTTTATAGAATGTGTAGTGTTTTAAAGGCACATGGATAAAGTTGGATTTGCAGGAAGGTATTTTGACGGGATGACATAAAAAACGTACGGAACCTAGAGTAGTACAGCTCCGTTGTGAAACAGCACCATTGTCGCAACATATTGCGATGGAGCTGTGACTGCGCGGGAAAATTGAGTTGAAACCTTCGCAGCTCATAGGGGAAGGAAGACGGGAGGGGTATTGTGCGCGGGGAGTGGAGAGAGGCAGTTGCGTAGAAGGGGCACATGAATCGTAGGGTCCGTCGGCGACATCTCCAGCAAAACAAGTTGAAAAAAGGTGAATATCTTTCATATGTTCGGCACATTGCCTATGTACAAGACCCTCAACCTTGCCTATGCACTTTGACCTTCTTTCCCGGCCAAGGGTAGCTGTACCTTTGACACCGCTGACGTGGCGTTGCTTCAAATAAAATTTTCCTCTCTTCCTACCTCACTCCCTCCTAAATTACGTTGAATTCAACTTTTATTTGCTATTGTGTTTCATTCCATTTCATTTATGGGTTCCTTAAGGGCCCGAAGGCATTACATAATGGGAGTAACAAATAAATGTGTTGAAAACAATGAATCAGTAGAGGAGAAATACAACTGTGCATCAAAAAATAACAGTGACTAACATGCATCAGTGAACAAAACTAACAAAAAGGGCAAATAAAAGAAAAGTAACGTGTGATACGCAGGTTTAGTTACAAGAATAAAAAAGTACACAGAAAAGCAAAAGAAAGCAAGGCCGATTACACAGGTTCATAGTAGTAAACCGTATGAATCAGGATTTATGTCAGTAGTTGGGATGGAGGTCTCCCAGTGTTTTTGAAAACATGTGCGGTCAGTGCATGTAACGATATTGTCCAGTAGCGAATTCGAAAGGGTAATTGCGTCGGGGAAAATGAACATGAAAATGCTGATGTTAGACCGCGTATGTGTGCTACTGGGTGGGTGTGACTTAGGCGCGCTGACGTAAGGTGGGATGGTTTCAATAGTTATTTAGTATAAACCTGGTGCGCATCTATCTACGGGCGTTTCAGTTGCAGTGGCTCGTGTTAAAACGGCTCGCTCGCTTTACAAGCCCTTCTAGTTTTATTTTAGACCTACACAGGAACAAAAGCATGCTGACACGCACACAGGCAGGCATACACACATGTTAATTTAGCGTGCCATAGCTCATTAGGCTGCGGTGTGCGTGTCAGTTGACAACCATGGGTTTCGAAAGCGGTAACGCTCGTGTGTCAAGATTTCGGCGCACGTGCACGTCAGCAGGTAGTCACAATTAATTCGAAGCCCTCCACTACAGTGCGCCTCATAGCCCAGGTGTAGCTTCGGTGCAGTAATAACACAAGATCAGAGTGACACTACACTGGGTATTACTCCAATTGAGGCGCATGCGATAGTTCAATTATGGAAAGCGGAGAACTCTGCTACTCCCTTTATGCTGCAGGCAGTCGATGCAGTAGAAGTTGGCGAGGCGTTTTCGGGCAAAATGTTATCAAGAGATACATTCACGCCTGCTGGTCTAGGATTTTGTCGCATTAAATTATACTGTTCAACGATATGGGGTGCGAATCTATTCGTATTGATGCATATTTCTGTTCTTCCAGCTGTTTTGTTGCACACCCTTTTGGGCTCGGATGTTTACTTTAAATATTGGTTCAAATAGCGGTGCAATCTCACTTCAAGGCGAGGCTGTTCCTACATAAATGCGAGAAGCATCACTCAACGTTTTTTACCGAAAAGGCTCCAGCATGCAAGCAGACCTCCTGCAAAGAAGTTTTGCAACTTGGAGACACACTGAAGTGAATTTGACGAACTTCTATTTTAGTTGACATTGCGTAGACTGGCTTAAATGAACACACTTTTCATCCTTTGTAGATCGGTAAAGCAATATTCAAGTTATAATGCCTGAGAGAAATAATGCCATACGCAGTATACGGCGGCCCCAACAACTCACAGCAGTGACGCGCATACGAGATGCGATGTGATTTGATGATGTCCGAGGTTAAAATTCAAACCTGTTTCGGTTTCGGTTCAGTGAAGCAAAATGCTTGGCATCCGAAGTTATCGTTGGCTGGGCATTCTTGATACCTCAGAAATCGGCATGCCGCGCTTCTACCATGTTTTCGCCTGTAAAATGTGTCAGATAAGCGTGTCAGCACGGCTTGGAATAGTAGCAATCACGGGCCGAGGCGTACGCAGTGGATGAACTGCCTCCGCGTAAATGGATAAGATCAAATGCGATGCGCTTATGGCGACTCCTGCAGACAAACTCTTTGGCCTGACGAGCACTACTGCATCGCATTCACCCCTCGCAATTCCCCTCGCCAAACTGTCCACTCTGTGGGGACCCAGCCACACTGGTCCACTCTATGTGGGCCTGCCCTCAAGATCCCTTTCCCTCCATAGTTAGTGACGAGCAGTGGGAGGGAGCGCTGGGCAGCTCGGACCCAGAGGTCCAGATACTTCTGGTCACCCGCGCTGACAACGTCGCCGCCGGCCTCAAACCGACGGCCACACCGCTCCCGTGAACCCGGTTAAGGCTCAATAAAGTGATTTCTCTCTCTCTCTCTCTCTCTCTCTCTCTCTCTCTCTCTCTCTACCCAAATTTTGTAGATTGCCTGGCTAGAGCCTGTATCGTAAGAAGCCAATTCGCTCCAGACCAAGGGTCGGCTGATTCGGCACTTCCTGCCAGAAGTCGGTGCTTACGGCAATACCACGCCAACGAGGACTCGCCAGCGCATCGGTGCCAGTTGCGCGCGTTCTGCAAAATCGTTCATGGAGCAGTGGACGCTACAGCACAAAATGTAGAGCTCAGTATAAAAACACACTACTTGAAAAAATAAATAAACTTCAAGAAACATGCTCTATTAGGGGTTTGAACTGGCTAATTGCAGAACAATATACCTAATCTTCCAGACCACTGGGCCATAAGCCAGAGATGTCACTGTCGGAAATCTAAAGTGAATATCGTATACCCTGACTGAATTTTTATTTAGTTTTTTAATTCCAAACAGCATAGAAGATTAATTCTTGAATAGCTCTCATGCAGTAAGCACCCCCCCCCCCCCAAGTTGCCACAAATATCGCATCTCAAGCGACTGCATTCCTTAGGGTTTTAGGAAAGCGATCACAAACGTGCAGTCGTGCTCCTTACCGCTGTGCGCGTTCGCCCGGCGCAAAAAGTCCTACCTGCACCTTAGTTTTACGCTGCACGACAAAAGTTTTGGTTGAGTTTAATTCCGTGGTACTTTATTAACTTTGCTGGCTCTTGTCCCCCGTTTAACTGGGCAATTAAAACGCATGTGCGCTTGTGTAGAGCTACTTGAACTTAGGCTTGGTACTGCCTACAAACTAACCGACAAAAAGAGCATTCTTCAATGCACAAATCGTGTCGTAGCTTATTTTCGACGGAGCGAACGAATTGCAACGACCCACCGGCGGCGGTCCACTAAACGCTCGGCCAACTGATTTCGTCAAAGGGTTGGTGAGCCGTGCAGTAGAGCAATCAATCATAGCCATCTCGATTGAGCATCACGAAAGATCACAGGAAATCGGCAAGAAGGATCCGGAGAGTAGGACAGCAGTTCCAAATTGATTTTTCTATTCCATAAACTCGCGCAAATGCAGCGACAGTGGTCGAAACATGGAGGGACTCCAGACTACAATTTGCGAAAATAATCCCGCAATGTTTACAAATCACTCCAGTGTCCCTTTGAGGAGTCTAACCGGCGATGATGAACCATGAACACGGTGTAAACGGAGCGCAGTGTGACAAAATGTTGATAAGCTGCATTTTATTAGTAATATAGTAAGTATTCCAAGAAGTATTATTGTATTTAAAGTTTTGGTCTTATCGCAAGTAGAATTCTTATCTGCCATAAAATTCAGTCCTTTTATGGGAGCTAGCTCATGATCGAGTCCCCTTACCGCAAAAGGGCGTTGACAAGGGTCACAAGCTTTCTTTCTCAACGTGTTTGATTTTGCATCATTATGCGCTTCCAGTATTCTTGTGCTCTTTCGAAGAGGACTTTGTGCTGGCTAATGTGAATGAAAAGTGTATTTTTAATGATGGGTACCGTACCATCTTTAGGCCATAGGATGCAATGGCGTGCTATATCCACCAGGCCAACTTTAGCAGAGCGGGCAACCAATCCCGTCGCGTACACGTCATCTACCCACAAGAACGGCACACGGTGGACTGCCCGTCCAAGCATCGCCAACACCGACGCATGCATCATAAAGGCCGCACCAGCGCAATAAGGCGGGTACTTGAAAGCCGAGTACTCCTGCCTAGAAACAAACCATTTGGAGTTTCTCCAGCGTGTGGGCCTTGCATGCTGGAAAGTGTAGCAGTGGATATTCGGTGACAAGGAGTGGTCAAGGGCTAACAAATATTCCACATAGTAAGTAAGCAGGAACACGTTCACCACGACGTCATCGTCGATTTTCACGACAACGCGTTCCGAAGAGTTCAAGCATTGATTGGCCATGAGCCACTTCGTCGCTCCGATGAACTTGTGCGTCAGATTTCGGTAGTTGTCGAGGAAATCCAGCTCCACAACGTCACCTTCCTCCTCTGCTTCTGTGTGCACTTCCTGACGCAGCTTTAGATCAGGCGTTGTTCCCACGAAGAACACCAAGGAAGAATTAACGAAGGCCGCAACTTCTCTGTTGCCTATTGTGCTTCGAAGCAACTGACGCCGCTGCGTATTTTCTGGCGCTGTGTGAACGTAATACAGCACGCGAAGGCGGGTACCACACGCGCACTTCACTTTCCAACCAAACGCTTTCGTGGGCTTGTCCCTGGAATTCTGTTTCACGGAAATAGCCGGAGGAGTTACCGCTGCTGACACATTAGAAGTTGCGTTGGGGGATTCTATCTTTCTCAACTTGTGTGTTATAAAAATATGATTAACAGAACTTAACGGTATGGAATAAAGTTCCTCCCCACCTGGCCTAACGGAATCCATCGTGTAAGCAGTCACGTCTCCGTTGCGCTCCGTCATCATTTTTGGCCCGAGAGGTCTTTCTGTGAATACTATTTTTTTGGCACCACTTTGTTCAGGCATAGTCTGCTCATCACCACTGGTGTTTGTAAAGTTGGTCTCTGAAAGATTGGGCTTGGTAACACTCACATTTAAGGAGCTTGGGATGAAAAAACGTCTGTTTCTTGTAGTTGGCTCGACGATCGCTTGTAGCGGGGGCCCTAAAGGGGCGTTGAGGAAGGCCACGGGGAAAAGAAGGAGTCCGGTAGCACTTGCAACCAGAAAGAACGCTTTACGTCGTGTCTGTATTTTGAAACGACGCACCGATGCCAGCAGCGTACAAGTGACTGCTCCTGCCCACCTGCCTGCTGCTGAGCACTGTGGACCCATGGCATTCCCCATCCTCTGTTTCAAAAATTAGCCGCAAATATAATCATGCTTATGAGGAGCAGTGAGGAGCAGTTAGGAAACAAGTGCAGCCTACTGGCGACACCCAACTTGTTCAAAGAGAAGTCACTTAACTCACATCACCAAATCTGAGCTTCATGAGCTGGCGAAATCCACGAAAGGCCGACACTCTCCGGCGACAACTTGTTATGCTTGGTGCCCGAACAGGAAACGAGCATCTTTGGCCAGCCATATGCGCCAAAAAAAAAACCTTTGAAAGCGCAGCACATGTGAACATATGCTAAATGTCAGACATCAAATTTGGCACCGACAACAAGAAGTGATCGCTTGATAGCTAGTTCCAACGAACTGATGTGAGAGGGAGGTTTATATATGTCATTCGCCTTTTGTAGCACCGATAAATTCTTGTTGACTGTTGCAACAGCTTTGTTTTCTAGGATTGTATTTGGGTCATCGCGTTCACTTTGGGTGCAGCGGGACTGATATCGCCGCCTTGAAAAACACCAGGCTAAAGGACGGGCTAACGAGCGCGAAGTTTAATCATCACACTCAGTGGTCTGCACAAGGTTATGTAAACATTTTTTCGCGAAGCTGCTGACGATGCAAGCTTTATTAAAGTATGGTACTCTACAAGGAACTGCCACCAAAGTGATTGTCTCTATTTTGTAGTCTAATAGATGTACATCGTTTTTAGTACAGTAGTTATTGAATGCTCGGATTTGGAATATTTAGAAGCATCTTGTCTTGTACACCACATTAATTAACGGTTCTTCTGCTCCACGCTTAATCAGTTGAAGGATTTAAAATAATTTCCAAGTATCTGCTTGCTTCGCTGCGAATGTCGCCGAAAGACTAACATTTCTACCGCACGTTCTTAGTAACTTCCCTCCACCTCACTTCCCTTACAGCCTCCGTTCATACTTCACTTCCTTTCCCTCTCCTCAGATTTGTTTTCGCCCCTTTACAGTTGATTTCGTCCATTCTTCTTACTGTTCCCCCAATCATACCCACTTACACCCACTCCTGATTGATATAGCCTCCTCTTCTTTCACCCGCTTCCCCTCCATTTCTTTATCTACTTTTGCAGCCATTATCACAACGCACAGGGCTGAAATCCCTTCAAGGTACGCCCCTGCGGCAACACCGACCTCCCCGTTGTGGTGCCTGGCACAACCTGAGATTCGTCTCAGTGTTCCGGGAATTCGAAAAAAAGCCCACTTGTCATCATTGGCCCTTCAACAGCTTACGCTGCTCTTACTGCATGAACGGTACAACGACCGGAAACATGTGTACACAGATGGCTCCGTAACGTCATCCAGTTCGGCAGGTGCAGTGTTTGTGCCAGCAGATTTTGCAACAACTCGATTCCGTATTGGCCATACCACGAGCTCGACAGCTACAGAACTTGCAGCCATTCGTGATGCTCTTGACCATATCATCGGAGCTACTCCTCAAAATTGGGCGATCTTTTCGGATTCCAAGGCTGCCTTACAGAGCTTACGCGCAGCCCTGCGCTACGGCCCCCTACACCAACTGGTGACAGAGATAAGAGAAAAATTCCATCAAGCCATCACAGCCGGCCATGACGTAATTTTCCAGTGGCTTCCAGGTCACTGCGGAGTCATCGGTAACGTGCTGGCGGATGAAGCTGCCCGTGCAGGCCATGATAGCGACCGCACCATTCTACTTCCGCTTTCAAGAACCGATGCCGCCAGGACGCTTCGCTCCCTTGCACGCAAGATTACCATGCAGCAATGGAATACACCGGACTTTTCGAATCCCCGACTGTATATTCAGGATCCCCTTCTTCGGCGCCGTATTCCGTATGGGCTGTCTCGACCCCAGTCAACTTTACTTTGTAGACTGTGGTTGGGAGTGACCTTCACGAAAGCCTACTCCTTCCTCATCGGGATGGCCAGCAGCGCCCACTGTGACGCCTGCGGGGCGGAAGAGACTATAGAACATGTGCTGTGTCGCTGCCCCGAATACTCGTCGGAGAGGAGCGTGCTTGCCACCGCGCTGAGCCGATTGGACAATCGACCATTTACGGTGGAAACTATTTTAAGTCATCGGTGTTCACCATCGACCTCGCAGAAGGCAACGAAAGCCCTTTTACGTTTCCTGAGTGAAACGAACTTGCTTGAAAGACTATAGTGCCCGAAACGGGACTAGAGTCCGCGCTTTCCCACTCCTATCTCTTCCTCTTCTCCCCCCCTTTTTATTCCCTGAGCCCCATTCCCCCAGTGCAGGGTAGCAAACCGGGCTCTACACCTGGTTGACCTCTCGGCCTTTCCTTTCTTTTTTCTTCTTCTTCTTACGACACTGCGTCGGTCCTCTACCCCTAGGTCCTTAATTCGCGCTCTCTTCTGCTTCTAGTTTTTTGTGCCTATTTATTTGTCGCCGTTCTGCTCTGCTGTTTCCTCATACATCCCACGCATTTTCAGGACTGGCCTTCCCATTTCCGTCCTCCCCTTTCTTATGTTTTTTCCAAGTACAAATAATAATTATGAGTAAAAGTTGTCGGCTTTGTCACAAAATCTAAATAAATGATCGAGTTAATCAGGAAAACATAAAACTGTGGTGACCCGTCAGCCACTTTCCGAACATTTTGTCTGTCCGACTGGCGGCCGCCGGTGTATTTCACCGCCATGAAACAAGACTGGGTCATTGTGTGAGACTTCCAGTTAAACTTCATTGCGTCATTTCAACATTTAAGAGACTGGTCATGTTTTTGCAACTGTGTTTTACATCTTGTTTGTGGCTTTTGGTCTTCGCTTGCACCAGCTTTTGATGCATAATATTTGTGGCGACTGCGTTTCACAGCTGCCGATGAGATACACGCGTCGGAGTTCTTCACAGTAGAGGGGACACCTACATCGGACGTTCACGGTAGTGCGAGTGTCTTTTACACAGCATGGAGGTAGATGAGCTTTTCTGGCTTTGTACTTGGTGTGCTGAATTTGCCCACGAACGCCCGGAGTGGTGCGGTTGCGTCCTGTCATTACAACGAACATGGTTCTTTTTTTGTCGATTTCGGTTTCTCTGTGGTTTCATCCTGCTTGTTAAGGCCACTTGTTCATTCCCGAGGAGGATAATTATATTGTAGGCTCTTATGTCTTTATCTTTGCGTCTGTAAGCTCTACATACTGGCCATTAGCCAAAACCTGCTTTGGTGCGACTGCAATGGGAATTCTAAAAAACCGCTGTACGTAATATTTTTAATCTCTCAGACATGTGAGTGACTGAAAAGGGCAACGCATTTACTACGGCTGCCATATTATTTGGCAATGAAGTTCCAGTGATGAGGAAAGAGGTGCCCACGGGGTTCATACTGTAGGACCAGGGTACGAATCTCAGACTCGCTTATTATTTGTTTGATTTTATTCTGCTGGCGCTGTCCGCCGTTTTGCGTCCAGCTTAAGCGGTCGTTTGCGCCGCCGCCACGTTTTTAGTTCATGCGGCTCCGAATGCCTTCGTCTTTAAATGTTATGCGCGCCAGGTGCCGTCAAACCGAACAATACCTTCGAAAGAAATACTTTATATCTATTGTTTTCCATTTGCGATATGCATCTGCGCAACTGTTTTTCTCCAACTCATTTTGAAACAAAGGGTCAGGGTTTCTCGCTCTAAGGCATCCGCTGTTTACACGACGCCGTTTACCCCCATTGCGCCTATTACATTTATGATGGTTTCAAAAAGGGTTGTGTCCATCTACTGAAAGCTCCACCGCTGTTCAGCCTTCAATAAAATTATAAATTTATAATTTTATCGTGTGCGTCTCCAGACTTGAGCAGGTGGCATGGGCAGGCTAACTGGTAACAGTTTTTGACCAAGCTATGCCAGCCTACCGCGAGCAGGCTTTCCAGTGAATATTTACAAGCATAGCTTGCACGAGGGAACTGCTGGTGAGTCCTGGAACCATATTTTTCCAAAAATACGATATTCATGACCAGGAGAACAACGGAGGAATGCATGTAAGGGCGGAAGCATAATATATATAGTGGAGTGTTTTTATTCGGGGGGGAGGGGGTCGGCGGGGGTTACGTTTTACTTGTGGAGCATTTGTGTTCTTGTGCAGTAATGGTACGCTAATCTCGAGCAGCTTCCAGCGTCTTGTCTGTAAAAAAATGTGGTTTATCCGCCATTCATAGGAATCGGTAAAATACAAAAGTAAAATGTGCCCTCACAAGAGCATTTAATGTTTATTGTGCATTGATATAAACTTGTGCATCGCTATTTACATTTCGTCGGTATTGCACAGTTAGATGCATCAACGTTAGACACTGAATTACACGCACGGGAGCATTGCCTAAACCCGATTGAAACCCCAGCCGCACGCAAACCGTGCGAAAGAAACCGAAGGGGCCGTCAGCGAATCTTTTGGTGTAGCCACAGTCCGCTACAGGGAAAGCAACATGCTTTGCGTGTCGGCAGCAGTCTTGTGGGTGTGCTTGGCGAGTGACGTCGTCCTGGCGAACGAAGTCCCAAATGTGCGGCAACATTGGTCCTGCTGCGTGGCGTGTAGCTCAGCTTGTAGAACGCCGCGAGGACGTTCCACAAGCTGAGCGGCGTTCCACACAGGCGGCGGGCGGGTAATCACAGCTGCTGCCGCTGCTTTACGCTGCCCTTTTGAGGCGCCAACCATCGGCGCTCATTAGCGTCATGATGCACTACTTCGCTTAATATCTCCTAGACGGCAGCAGCACCTCAGATAAGTTAGAGGGAAGGACAATGGCGCGTTCGTACAGTAATTCGAGCGTGACTTCATGGCTCAGTTGGCAGAGCGTTTCTCTCTCTCACACCTCCCGTTGCGGCCAGACTGATCATGGGCTCAAATTCTGGCGACGCCGCGCCAATAGAACTTTTTCTGCTGATGTCGGAAATGACGTCGGGGAGGTTTGTGACCCCGGCATAAAACACTTTCGCGATAAATATACCAGAGCGAGTATTGCGTACTCAGGTGGTAGGAACGTTTCTGCAACATAAAAACAGCACAGAGCGCGAATATGCCCGGTAGTCGTGCTTTAGGTTATCGCTTGCCATGGTCATGCTTTAGGTTATCATAAAGATACGACACCAACCATATTGTGCGGTAATGCAATCACAACTGTACCGTAGGAAAGCAGGAGAGAGAGCAACTTTAGATTATTTATGCGTAGGAGTGGCTTCTCAGTCCAGAAGTCCAAACGCTGTCTTCGCACGTTCCGCCCTGCCCGTCAGCATGACCTGGTGGGCGAGGTGTGCGCTGAACAGCGCAGTCTCCCAATGCACAAGGTTTGGGCTAGAGAAAGGGGGTGGCAAGTCTGGGTTTTGATAGGATTCCCAGATTGCGTGATACAGGGAGCTTGTTTGTCCGCAGGACATGCATTGCGGTAAATGCTGCTTCGGGTACTGCTGGTGAAGTCGAACCGCATAAGGAAACGGGTTGGTTTGTAGCAGTCGAAGCGTGGATCCTCGGTGTTTGTTTAACTGGGGGTGTGGCGGTGAATATATTCTTCGCTCTAGCCAGCAGTGCTGGGTAATGTCTCAGTAGGAGAAAACGGCTGTGGGCTCAGGCTCTTGTTCCACGGCCTGGTTGGCGAGTGCGATATCATTGCCCACGAGAGAGGAGTGTGCCGGGGCCCATACTATCATGACCTTCCGGTTTGGCAGGCTTTCGCTCCGGAGCAGGTGTGCTGTTGGAGTCACCATTCCCGCAATGTATTTTCTGCAGGCCTGCTGTGAGCCGGAGATGATTGTAGTGGCCTTGGTTTGAGCAATAGCCAGAGCTATGGCCACTTGTCCTGCCTCCTGACTCGTAGTTTAGGGAATGGTTGCGCTGGTGATTCATTTGCCTTGTGTCGTCACCACCGCCACCATTGGTCTCTTCTGTTTCCAGCTTGTTGCGTCTGTATACAGTGTTTCCTCGTCATTGCCATAAGTCTTATCTAGGCTTTGGCTCTGGCCTGTCGTCTTCCTTCGTAATCTTCGGGATGCATGTTCCGAGGAATCGGCCTGATTTGTATGCACTGCCTCGGTTTCTACGCAAGAGCTCTGGGTTGTAGCTAACCCGGGGGGGTCCTCTGAGGATTCCCCATGAGCGTTCTGCCAACGGGTGTCAGCTCAAGCCTTAATTTGTGTCTTGAGAGGTTACCTTCGATTAGTTTGGATGTGGTGTTGTGGAGGCCCAACTGTAGCAGTCGAGCTGTCAAGCCATAATGGGGAGTCCTAGTGCCTGTTTGTAGGCTTTGCGTATGATGACGTCGAGTTGTTTCTCTTCCCTCTTGGTCAGAACTACGCACGGGGCAGTGTAGGTAATGCGCGAGACAATGAAGAACTGGACCAATGGGTGATATGCTCCTCTTTCAGTCCTCTCTGCCTGTTGGCCACCCTTCATAGTATCTGAATAACTTGTTCTGCGGTCGTCATGAGTTATAGGTGCGGATTGCCTTAGGACCACACTGATTGTTCGCGTCCGTGCGCATAGCATTTGCTGTGGCAAAAAACCCACAAGCATCGGCAGGCTTCCAGCCTGTGTCTGGTAGACAAGACAGAGTTAGTGTCGTAACTTGATTGATTTGATTGATTGTAGGGCTTAACGCGCCGACGCAACGCAGGCGATGAGGCGCGCCGTAGTGGAGGGCTCCGGATTAATTTTGACCACCTGGGGATCTTTAACGTGCGCCGAAATCTCGTACACACGGGCGTTTTTGCTTTTCGCCTCCATCAGAAAAGCGGCCGCCGCGGCCGGGAATCGAACCCGGTTAGTGTCGTAACTATCTAAGTGACTAAACTTTTGGTCGGCGATAACCACTTTCTTCAACAGAGGTTGTGTCAGTCGTCTTACCCATTGGGCTACGACCGTAAGTTACTGCCTGACAGTCAAACAGCTTACTCTTTCGCGTGTAACGGTGCGGAGTACCTTAGGACCTCCCAATGTTCGTCCGCGTCCATCCGTGCGCACACCACCATCAAGCGAAAATTAAGCAGAATTCTGATCTGATTCTGATTCTGGGGTTTAACGCGCCGACGCAACGCAGGTGATGAGGCGCGCCGTAGTGGAGGGCTCCGGAATAATTTTGACCACCTGGGGATCTTTATCGTGCGCCGAAATCTCGTACACAATTGAGCCATGAGTTAGTTTCATTTAGGGAATAATCAAGGTTCAACGCACTGCTCAAATCGAATGATGGCCGGGGAGCAAATCGGATGTCACTCGGGGCGCAAAACGGATGTCATTTCGAGTCTCCGTACTGCGTACCATCGCCTTCATTCACGGAGTGGTGATGCTGCCATTTTTTGAATGAGGCCGGTGTTCTTTGTGTCCGCCTGAATGTCTAATCCAAGAATTCGCATTACCTTTATAGGCCTTATGTGATGACCTTCTAGCATGATTGGGATATTGTCCTTGTCTTTCTTTCGGCCTCGCCTGCGCACGACCAGAAGTTCCGATTTTCGCGGCGTACTTGTTCGTCCACACTCCTTAGCGTACTCATTGACAGCACCGGTTGCTTGCTGGAGCGTGTCTTCAAAGCCGCCAATGGAATCTGTGCCCGTCCAGATAGTAACATAGTCGGCATAGAGGCCGTGTTGTAAGTTGGGAGTTCGGTCTAATCGGTTCAGCAGCCCAAGAAGGGCTAAGTTGAAGAGAATGGGGGATAGGATCTATCCTCGCGGGAATCCAATGTCCTCGATGGTAATGGCATCCCAGGAGACGTCTCCTATCTTTATGATGGCTTGGCAGTACGAGAAGTCGGCAATGTCTTGTACATGCTTTCCCCACAAGCTTTTTTTGCCAGTTTACGGAGGATGGCCTTGTGTGACATGTTATCAAACGCCTCTCAAAAGGTCACGGTTTAGTATGGCCCTGGGCGATTGTCTAGTGGCGGGAGCGAGTATGCCCTCCTTCATTTGAACGAGGATGTTTTGGGTTACCAAGTGCCTTCTGAACCCGAACATGGAGTCGGGCATTTGCTGTGTGCCTTCAAGGTGTTGCTGAAGCCGCAAAAGAATTATTCTCTCCATTATTTTTCCCACACAGGAGGTCAACGATATCGGCCGGAGCTTTTCTATGCGAGGTGATTTTCCTGGTTGTGGGATAAATCGCCCCCCCACTGTTTTCTACGATATGGGAAGTGTGCCTGTGCACCAAAAGACGTTAAAATACTCCGTGAGATCTTCGAGAGTTTTGTCGTCCAGGTTAGCCAATATCTTGTTGGTGATTTCGTATTGCCCGGGTGAACTAGAACGTTTGCTGACCGCAATGACTGCTCGGACCTCGTATATTTCGATGTCTTTGTCCAACTCGAGGTTAGGTGCGCCTTCATAGAGAGGAACAGGCTCTCCCTTCCCAGGAACTAGGTATTCGTTCCTCAGATCTTGGATAAGGTCATCGGTCATTCCTGGGTACAAGTGCATAGTGCGCGCCAGGCTTTTACTGGTTTTTCCCTTGTTCTTTAGGGGGTCGACGAGATGCCTCAGCAGGTGCCACGTTTTGCGAGTAGAGAGCATACCCTGAAGAACGTCACACAACATGAGCCAATTTTTTTCGCACAAGTGGACAGCGCACTCAGCCGCCTGTTTACTTAGTTGCGCTATGCGTTTCTTGAGTCGGTGGCTATGCCTCTGCCTTTTCCAACGTCTAGTGAGGCTATGCCTGTTTTACGAGATGTGCAAGAGTTTGGAATCAACGTATGGCACTAGATATGTCATGGCAATCGTTTTTGTGTTGGCTTTTATATCTCTTGGAACACTTTCCGCCCACTGGTCGCAGTATCACTCTTGCGAAGGGTCGCGATTCTTCCTTTTTTTCTGACCTTGTCCCAATCAGTAAATTTGCCCTTACTTATGTGTGACCGGTAGTTCACACCTTTGATTAGGATATTTTTAATGTCGTGATCGGATCCCAAATTCTTCATTGTATGTCACTTGGCCACGTGATGTCGAGTGAGCCTCGCAGAAGGAACAAGTCTGGGTATGTGTCTCTAGTGACGCCATTTCCTGTGTGCGTGGGGGTGTGCGGGTCATTTAGGAAAGTGAGATTGTGTAGTTCTATGACGTTAAGCAGACCTTTACCTGCCCATTTGTTATACGTGTAGCCCCAGAGTTCGTGAGCTGCATTAAGGTTTCCAATTTGAGGAGAGGGGCGTTGCCGTCAAGTTGGAGGGCTTCTCGTACAGTTTCTTCTATGCCTGGTCGCTTTTTGAGGTCCGGCAGTAAATGTTAAGAATGAAGAAGCTGTTTTTGCACTGTGATGTGCGGGGAACCAGATTTACTAATGTGTGGCCGCAATTTGTTTGCGGGATGAGGTGCTGAATGACTGCTATGTTGCTCTTAACAAAGGTTGCCGTAGATCATCTTGAGGGATCTGTGCAGGTAATGTATCCTTGAAGCGTGGTTGGACAGTTCGTTTCTTGAATTGCAGGGCTTTCAGGCGTTGGCGTGAGTGGTGCGAGGTACTGTTGTAACGCTGCTGCTCATGTAGCTAATAAACTTTGATTTGATTTGATTTCTCTATTTCCGCGCCAATTCCATTGGAGAAGCGCAGTGATGTCTTGCCTGTTTGGTAATGTAGCCATCAGGGAAGGAGTAATAATCATTGCTTTCACATGTTGGTGAGCGGGAGTAAGGAGCCTGCCTTCTGCGGAGAGTAGTGTTTTCTAGCTTCTAGAGTCTCTCTTAGCCGGTCGATGCGAGATCCGAGTTGTTCGGCCCAAGCTATTACTTGATAAATTTGGACGCCGTTCTCCACTGCCCTAGTGGCTAGCGCCTGTACACGCTGGTTAGTTTGGTGAGACTGAGTTTTCATCTCGGCCTTGAGTGCGCTGCCTAGCTCATCAAGTTGGCTGTTCTGCTTGTCTGAGAACGCTTTGAGCACGTCTTCGAAGGAGGCTGGGTGTCCTTGCGATTGAACAGATGGCGAGAATGCTTTACTGGGGCACCCCTAGGAAGAAGGTGGCACCCCTAGGAAAGTAAGACTGTGTACACCACAGTACGGGAAATAGCCGCACATTTAAAATAAAAGCACGTAGCTATGCAATTGGTTGGTGAATCAAGCAAGCGGCTATGCTTCTGTGTGACCGGAAACAAGAACTGAAAATATTATCCAAGTAACACAAGCGTGGTTTCGAATGCTGTGAACGACCAGCAGAATGCAGTTTACACTGACCAGCAAACAACGCCGCGTCGCCAATTACAAATTCTGTAAAAGGCTTTCTAAAAACTATGGAACTGATATTTTTAATTTTCGCAAAGCAGGCAAATTGAAGTTTCGTATTAAGCAGGGACTGCAGAAATTGGCTCGAAAACTGTACAAAAGTGTGGTTGAGGAAAGATCGACAATACAAACCTTTCAAGCCACATAAGCACTTTGCCTTTCTTCTACTCAAATATATTTTCCTAATTGTAGGCTTTTTATTTCCCTTGAAAAAGCACTTAGCGAGGTTGTTTGATCGAAAAGTAATTGTTTTCGAGTAGCAACGTTAATTCGGCATGTTCACCTGAAATCTTCGTATTATTTAGGCCCAACATTAATTGTGTACCCCATACACGTACACACCTCTTTTGTATCTCTCTCTTAATACAAGCCAAGCCTTTGCGTGGGTTTTCGCTCTTGGTTACCACTTATAAAGCCATCTGCGTTCGAGTAGCATGAAAGTGCGCCAAATTGTTTTATTCACCATACTTGTTTGTGCCCAGGAAACGGTAAGATACAGAGATTTTACTCCCAAACTTCCTGTGGCAGTGACAAAAAATGCTTGGAGCCAATCGTTGTACACAAAATACTAATTTGTAAACGCATTACGATCGCATAAGATTATTAAGAGCTTTGCGTGTCTCCAAATATTAGAATGGGTGTCAACCCAACCATCCCGTTTCGAGCTACTCCTGTTACTATGTCAGCCTTCCACGTCATTTTTTGGTTTGTTCATAAGCTTTGACTTGCATGTAGTGGAAAGCGGCAACGTATGTGTAATGTAGTGCCTGTTCTCTGTGAAGAGCATTCAACCACAGTGCTTTTTTTAATCACTGAACAGAGTGCCACCACTTCAGCGGTTTTGACCATCAGATTCCTTGGCAAGCACGTGCCAGCAGCTTCAAATTCCCGTTCCATCTAGCTTACTCTGTAGAGATCAATTACGTTTGCGACCCTACCTTACGGCAAGCCAGAGAACGAGGCCTTCCCCCGGTACTCTGAATATTAAATTTTTATAACTCCTATTATAATGCGAGCAAGGCGCCTGGCATAAAAAAACTGGAGGCGATGGCATAGTTCTCTAAGGGTCTAGGCTGAAGAATCCTAGTAAGAATAATATCTCTACAATAGATTGCAAATAAACATACAATATGGAACCATGACGTCGCAGTTTTCCTTTCTGGCACAATGGGTTCATACGCGCGTCAGCAGAGGGAATTTGCTACATGTTCTCCCACCCAGCTCAACAAGCACGGAAATTTTGTTGCAAAAGATCCATGTAAGCAAAATGTAAGTTTCGTTAATTCAAAAGATTGCCTTTTTAGAATCATGCTGACAACACTTGTAACGTAACATTCGCGCAAATAATCTGTATAATTAGGAAAAAGGCGATGGCTATGCGATCCACTTGCTCATTTCCCGCAACTGAACCTACGATGTCATGCCAGCCAGCTCTGCAATTGGCGGAGGCAGGAAAAGGCAAACGCAAATTAGGCAGAACAAATAAGCTTGCGGAACAAGGTATTTCGCTTAAATTTAAGGAATATTCCTTTTATATCAGTAAGAATAATGGTGGTATAAACAGAGGAAGATAATAAAGCACACGTAAACATATATACCGATGCGTACTGCTGTTGGTACTGCGCGCACTATGCTTCGTTTGGGTGCACAGCCCTGCGGGGCTTTGGGGTTGTCTCAGACGACACTGGCCGATTGAAGCAAGCGACGGTGTCTTGCGTGATCATATTTGTCGAGTGAGCACCATGTTTGACGAAGTAATTATATTCTCCATGAACAAAAACAAGTCAGGTTTAAATACGGTCACAAACAAACAAAAGGCAGAAAACATGGGATAGCTGATGGGCGAGGACACGCTTCTTTAAATTGTTGACAACGCGTAACGCGACTCCTTATACTGGCTCTGCTACTAAAATCCGAAAGTTTGAGTCTGGCTCTCTGAATGTCTATCGTTCTGTCTCTGCATGTAGACGCCCAGACAAATGGCAACAGGAATTTTGAACCAGAATCTTATAGCGGCAGAACTATCCTAACTAGAAAGTTTAGTGTCAATGTTCATACTTGCGAACCTTGCTGAGCACAAAGAAATCATAGGGAGTACTTGAGGCAAATAGCCTGTAGGAGAGGGAACCCTGGACTCGGTTACGGGCTGTGGCTCTCCTGCATTTATTCAGGTGCGTAAGGCCCGGCCGTAACCTAGAGAACTGCGTAGAATGCGACCGCCCCTGGAGCGGAGACGTGTTCAATCTTCCGTGGCACGTGGCACTGCTGACGCTGGCCAGGCAGCGCTGATGATAATCTGGCACTCATGGTGATGATGACGATGGTGGCGCTACAGGGTTCTCCCCATAGCGCGTAAAGGTGAGGAATAAAGGACGGATGTTGAGCGAAACCGAAAAAAACTATGTACAGGTATGTACAATACCGGTGATCAGTAAGATTTGTCCGCGGTCAATGTGCCTATACTCTCCTAGTCGGTCCATGAAGGGCGTCCGGTGAGTGCATTTCCCTCGGGGTGCCTGGCCTGGGAGTGGCGCAATGGTCGCAGGCCGAAACAATCGTCGGGCGGGGCAAAAGCTGCTAGCAGCGCCCAGCGGCGAGAGTGATGTCCCCCAAACTTTGATTGCACTGTCGCAGCCACAAAAGCTGCTAAAGAGCAGGGATGACACGACGTACGGGTGTTGGGCGGTTTTGTTATGTTGACAGCTTTGTCATTCTGCAGAACTCAACCACTTGTGTGGCGTAAGTTTTCGATGGGGGCAGGCGAAAGGGCATTTCCACGTAGTTTGTGACGCCCGCACAGTCGTTGAAGCTTCGGGTTGATGTGGAGCGACGAGTTGGGCGCAAGGTGCACGGAGTTTGTGCGGTCGCTTGTAGCTGCGATGGGTGGGACCAGAAGACGCGTCGTCGTCCGGCGAGTGACGTGGCGAGAGTGCATGAGGTGTATAGGGAAAAGGACGAAAGAAGTCTACCAGGTTCTGACTCACTGGTGCCGTCAGAGCTTCGTGCGTCGCACGTTTTGGGACGTCTGTTGTCGCTCGCTTACAGTTGGCTAGCCCACATGGTTCGTGCTTGTCGGGCAGATCACCCGGCGGAGCGATAGCTGTGTCCAGAATGTTGCGGCGGCTGCGATCGTCGTGCCTGGAAGAGTCACGGTGGTGCTGTTACTTCATTAGGACGGGAGGCAGAATGTCATAACGGCAGATGGTGGGTGTGTCCATGTGCATCTCGTTTGTGGTTGACGGTACCTGCCATGTTGTCTGGTACGAGGGGGCAGCGTTGTGGTGGAGAGCTCATGTGGTGGTGCCGTCAGTCGAGGAGAAAGTGAGGTCACCGCCTTGTTATTGCGTGGCTCACCGGTGCGTTCGCGTGGAGTAGCAGAAGGGGGCGAGGAGGGCAGTGGTCGGTGGACGTCCGGGATGTCGTCGGCTGCCAGTCCCGTCGGTAAAGCTGTGGCTGCCCCGGTGGAGGTGGAGTCTACGATGGCGACACTCATGGTAGGAAACGACCCCGATGGTGCCGATCGAACGATGTGCGGCGGCGAAGCGTGCGCGGACCGCGGGGAAGCTTATCTGCTGTAGGCCGAAAACAGTCGTCCCTGAAGCTGTAGTGAGTGAGCGCGGCAGCGCGAAAGTCAGCGTACTGTGTTTCGCTCGGCGGTGGTTTGTCGAGGACGCAGCGGAGCTCGAGGGGTAGCGTCTCCCAAAGGATGGAGTGCTTGAGCTGCTGAATGGTGACGTAGTTCAGCGAGAAGATGGCCTCATGGCTTGAAAAAACAAGCTCTGAGGTGGCGTGCGTCGAACGTCGGTATCGGCGGGTCCCCCCCGTCACCATGTCGGTGTGCTGCTGGCCGGGTATCACATCCGGGTAACCACTTGTAGGAAATGGAGCCGTTGACTGAGTTATCGCTGTGGCTCTCGTGCATTTATTCAGATGCGTACGGCCCGGCCGGATCCTAGAGAGCGGCGTAGACATGCGACCGCCCCTGGAGCACAGCCGTGTTCGATCTTCCGTGGCGCGTGGCACTGCTGACTCTGGCCAGGCACCGCTAATGAGGATCTGGCGCTCATCATGACGATGACGATGGTGCCGCTACAAAACAATACATAGGAGTATTTTCACAGTTATTTTAAATAAAATATGGTCACGTATTTGCCTGCTTTGCTGCCAATTTCGTCGAAAGACGACAGTCTTCTACCGCGCCTGCTGCATAAGTGATCGTTTCTTTAAATTTTCCGGGCACGTCCTCTCATCTACAGTTGCCACTTCAAGTCCACTGCCATGGTTTCTGAAGGGCGGTAAACATCATAATATGACGCCGTTCCTGCCAGTGCTCCGCCGAAGCGACCGCCGGAGTTACCGCCAGAGCAACACGTTGACGCCATCGCACACTGGCCTTGGGAAACGCGAGGCTTTACTTACCAGGGCTACTGCCAAGTGGCGCCACTGTGTCCGGCCTGGAGGTCTTACTGGTGTTACTGATACGAGCATTCCATGGCTTTTACGCGCGGGCTACCTTAGGACCTCACAATGTCCGTCTGCGTCCATGCGCATAGCATTTACAATCGCGAGAACTCATACAGGCGCCGGCAGGATTCGTGACTGTGTCTGGAAGGCCATACAGTTAGCTTCAGTCTTCTTCCCTATTGGGATACGACCATGACATAGTAACTGAGAGTCTTACGGCATTTCTCTCGCCTGTAACAGTGCGGAGTATCTTAGGACCTCCCAATGTCCGTCGGCGTCCATCCTTGTGCACACCACCATCAAGCGAAATTCGATGTGAGCCGTGAGTTGCAGTCTTATTTAGGTAATAATCAAGGTGCAACTCACGGCTTAAATCTAATGATGGTAGGGGCGGAAATCTGATGTCACTCGGGCGCAACTGGGATGTCATTTCGAGTTCCCGTATTCCGCACCCTCGCCATCATCCACGGAGGGGTGATGCTGCCATTTTCATATTTAATCATCGACATTGTTAAACGAAGAGAGGAATTTTCCATCTACGTTTCAACGACAATGCATATCTCTACAAATACAAACTGCATCTACCGTGCCGAATTGCTTAATCCGATAGACGTCGGATATATAAACCGAGGGACCTATGTTCGGTTGTGGCCACAAAGGCGTTTTATTTTTTATTCCCTTCCACCACGCACATCATCGTTGTCAAGGAAAGTTCACTTTAATGCAGTCTGTTTGGAATGGACTACAGGCGATATCAGCCTGAGGCAAACAGCTTCGCTTTAGAAATCTTCCGCCTTTGTGACGAGCTTGGGCAGTTCGACTTCATGATAGGCCACAGTGTCAAAAATGTTTATATATGGTTACCCCCTAAAATATTCTGCGTTCATGTCACCGAATTGAATATGTGTTCAGGTAGCTGGTGCACCTTAGCATCGAACTGTGAGCTCCACAAATTCGAGAACACCTTCGTAACAAATGGCGAGCACAGTGGACTGAACAGACTGATAATACACATGTAATAAAACCACACTTTGGACAATACACAACTAACTCAAACAACATATCCACTGAAGTTGCCTTATGCAGGTTGCGGATACGACATACACACGGAACGCACCCGCACCTGATCACTGGATCGCCAAGACCACTGTGCAGCGCGTGTGGGGAACACTTATCCGTGATTAACATACTAATACGATGTAAAGCATTAAACACAATACCCCATAAACACATCCCACAGTTATTATACAGAGAAAACATTCTTCTTCGCCCATTGTACTTTTAGGTGATGTTGCCATGATTTCTCAGAAGCACACCTTCCAGTTTCTCAGCGACGACAAATTTTTACAACTCATTTCTTATCATGCTCATTGATGACCTGGCCGTTACCACCAGCTATCTTCATTGCGTTTTAATTCATTTGACGCATATCTTAACTGCAATGCTTTAGTATTTGCTTTCACACCAATCTCATGACGTAGCCTGTTTTTGGCGCTATTTGCCCCTAGTCGGCCTTGCGCCATAAAAAAAAAAACAGTAATCGATTCGATTCGATGGTGATTCATCATCACTCTTCTCTTCCCGCTCCTTCTCGTCCGATTCATCACCATCAAAAACTTCATCATTATTAACCTAATCATCATTATCATCATGAAAAATCTGACCTTGTTGGTTGACCATCTGGTCAAACATCGGCACAGTCACTGGATGTAAACTTTATGAAGAATGTGGAAATTGTAGTAGCTAAAGTACGATCTGTAATTTGTAGTGTGACACAATGAACACCCTGAATAATGGTGGCTATGCAACTAGCTCATGTCTACCGGTTCCACCTTTATGGAGCAGAGTATAAGTAATGTGGAATTGTGTTTGTGGTATGGAGACATTTTTCTGGACGGAGTGTTGTTGCTGGTAGCGCAGTGGTTCCTTCACATTACCTAAATATTTGTAGTGCCTCCATCTTTACTATGCAATGTTTTGTTGTATATACGTGATCCTTGATGGTGACTGGAATGCGAGTATTTGTATTCTGTCCTTTCATACGGCGAATATAACCAGGTATTTTTACTTTTCTGTATGTTTGCGTGCGCACCGTTATTACACGCACGATTCTAAGAACTTCCTTAACGAGTGAGGTATAATGATGGTAGGGCAGAAATTGTGTTAAGTCCATGATGCCACGTTAAAATTTTGCAAGAAAGGGGCCTTCATGAGCTCTGCACACTTTACAATGCTGTTTTTAGATATCTTGGACAGCTGGTCTCTACTTTCGAGAGGCCCTTGGCAGGGGCGCGGCGCAAATCAGAGACGGGACGACAACCAGTGAACTTATACTTTCTCCCCTTAAAGGCGTAGTAGCGAGTAATAGATTAAGGGCCCAAGGCATCTCACCACTTTCAAGGTTTGCAGAAGTGGGTAGCACGACAGCGATGAGCGGGTATGCCGTGGCGAGTCTAGGGACCGCCAGCCACTTCCGCTTGGAACGTTTGCGTATGACAGAAAAGAAACCTTCACAAACTTGGTTCGCCGGGGTGACCAGGTGCCAGTAAAGCCCTCAACCGCTATTTCAGCGTACCGTTCAATGGCCAATTTCCGTACCTCTAGCTTTCCTCTGGGTATGTGGTGCTGTGTGGTAGTTTTAACCTAATTATTTCTTCTTATTTCAAAATTTATCACATGATTTGGAGTAGAAAGGGGATGCTTGTCAAAGTTGAAGCATTCAAACTGCTTACGGTAGATAAGCTGTTCTTGTTGAAATTTGAGCACAAGTACATGTGCTCTAATTTTCTTCACCTACGCATTTATTCCGGGATAATATGATTAGACTGAGACGTCATCCTTTACCTTACTTCGGTCAAGTCGCAAGCTCATGGCATCTGGCGCTCTAGGCATGCGCTGAACCTAAAGAATGATGTGGCACGTTTTGTTGAGTGGCCTCACTTACGCTGCTCTTCATGGAAAATCAAATTGCCGATACGTAACCAGTATGTTAGGTAATGGTAGGCCACACTGGCTTTGTGGAGGCTGCCATTACTTTTTGAGGACTGTCCCAGCACGCGATAATGGTTACAATCACTTTGTAAGCTACGCTTATTGAATCATTCTATTACAGCATATTGTTGTTCAAAAAGTAATGGGCAAGGAAAGGGCAGGCTGCGACAGCCTTAATGCGCACGTGCGCTAGTGGTTGCGCCTTGTGGAGGTGTAAGCTACGGCATTAGTTTGTGAAATACTGCTCGGGCTCCCTACGCTCTACGATTATTCAAAATAAGGCCATATGATATTAGCAGGGTGCGACAAATATTTTAGTTCCATGTAAACCTCAACATTTTGCCTAACCCGCTGCGCAGATGGTGGAGGCCTTTTTCTTGACTTTTTGGCAGGAGTTGCATAGGGGCGCTGATATAATAATGACCGAACAAGAAAGGCTGCCGAAAATAAAAAAAAGGAATAAAATGGCGAACATCCTATTCGTCGCCTCACGAGCTTGAGGAGAAGATGTTCTTGCTTTTGATCTGCGTCATTCGTTTAAAAAAAGACTGCACAAAAGATATGTCCCCGAACAGCAGCAATTGTGTATCCTTTCGTGGCTTATTTTTACTAATACATGAGCCTTTGGGTGCGTTGAACACAACTTGAATTCTGTGGCTAATAGTGGCCTATCTTTATATGCATGTCTGGCGAGTACCTGCCGCTTACTTGCTCCTTTTCAATCCACAGTTATTGTTATGAAAAACTCTGTTGGCTCTTTGTAAAGGTATTTCTCTTTGTGCATGATCTTCTGCCGAGAAAACCGTAATACAAAGAGGGAGCAAAATGTAACATATGTTGATATCTGCATATGCCTCGAAGTTGTTTGTGTTATGGGATCTTGAAGCTTGTTTGTGAGCTTTCTCTTAATGTAATATGCTTGCGACGTCAAGCAATATGCTGCAAGTTTGATGCCTACAGTTTTATCTCTGACTTTCCAAACTGTGAAAGCTCCAGTTGTATTACTATTTATATGACCTACAACTTTTACCACCGATGCGGTAATCGCCATTCGACTTATCATTGAGCGCTATATACAGCCTAAAAACTTTAAAATCAGACATCGATAAACAATTGATTGATTGATTGTGGGGTTTAACGCGCCGACGCAACGCAGGCGATGAGGCGCGCCGTAGTGGAGGGCTCCGGATTAATTTCGACCATATAGGGGTTCTTTAACGTGCGCCGAAATCTCGTACACACGGGCGTTTTTGCTTTTCGCCTCCATCAGAAAAGCGGCCGCCGCGGCCACATCGATAAACAAGGAGCAATGAGTCCACGTGCACTATTCATCATTCCTTCTTACGTCGGGCATTCGTGCATAGCAGGTAGCTTAATCCGGTATCGAAAAATGATGAAAGCGTGGCTGATTTTATGTTCATCATAACCACCCTGGCGCTCAACCTCTTCTAATCCTTCCTCTAAAATGATTGGCGATTGCCCTATTCAAAAAAGTCTTGGTCAGAAGGCTGACAAAAATATTCTTCGTTGGTTCATCGCTTTAAAGATAACACGCACTAAAACTTGGCTAAATGTATAAATTTAAAAAAAATTATATGGCAATGAAATAAAGTTGTGCTATGTTTGTGCTCCCCTCGGGCAAGAATACCCTAAAATACCATCAAATACGTCTTCTGTTTTTCTCAAAGAACGCAAAAATGGTGTTCCAAAAAACTCACAGTTTTAAGAGAACCTCACTTTTTATACTCTTTTAGAAAAAAATGGAAATTTTGCTAAACCCACGCCTGCTGTACTTTCAAGCAGACATTAGTCTTTCTAGAGATTGTAAAAAAAGGATTCTAAGGATTGTAAAAATAAATACTTCCAAGATTCACTTAAACGTCAAAAAATTCAAAAGGTCAAGTTTGTTCCTGGTGAAAATAAATTTTGAACTTCCGAGCTGACTATTTTTTGCAGTACCAGTTATGGCTGTTTTCCTGCCCTACTACATATACACCACTGCTAATTTGTGGGACGTGGCGGCCGGCCTGGCACGTTGTGCTGTTTTCTAGCGTTAAGATTAGCAAAGGGTTTCAAGTTTAGCATCCCTTTAGTAGCAAAACAAAGCAAAAAAAAACTACCATGCGTGGTTTGCGGCGGCCGGACCAACTAAAGCTGTGACGTTGGGAAGAGCGGGCACCGTGATTGGACGATGCCCAAGGTGAGCAACCAAAGAAAATACTACATCCACTGCAGAAACTATGGCCCTGGTATTTGTTTTTCTTGGAGAGCCTTTCAGTTTGATCATATGCAAATGTCGTTTCAAATCACGCGCCATCAGCCGCAAAGGGTTCGCACAACATCCGACAGATGGCGACGAGTGTACTGGCCAGTAGGAAGACGCATTGAAACATCCCCCTCGCGAGGGGCACGATCAAATGCAGAGCATTTCCGGGGGCGCACGACGTTAAGTAGTTTGCGTTACGTTAATGTTGTTGCACTTGTGGCAACTGCTGACGAGAGAGCGCTCGTCAGCAGTAATTTGAACGAGTCAACGATATAAGGCGAGTTCATAGCGACGCAACCTGTGTCGGCTTTGTGGCGCAGTGGTTAGAGTACCTTGTACATTGCGCGCCGCCCGCAGTGTCGAGGGATCGAAACCTGGCGCCGGATAGTATTTCTTTTTTTTATATAGTAGGGAGGGGTGCGGTGCGGACTACGGACGCCAACGCGGGTGACATCGTGAGTTATTGAAATGCTCGGCATTTAAAAAATCCTGGGCCACCCCCAATAACGGCAAACCTTGAGAGGGACGAAGCATACAGTGTATATGTGTATTCAAAGAGTGTGAGTGTGAATCGGTCGTTGGAGGAGCGCCCTTGGGAGCAGCAATCGCGCGCTTGCTGAGGCGGTGGCGCCCTCGGTTGCGTTGAATCGTATTTAGGCAAATAAATAAAAGCCGGACCAGCCGTAAGTTGTCTTCGCGTAGCACGCCGCAGCATACGTTCTATCGCGAGACGGTGGAAAACAAGTGTCCCGGTGTTTTAGTACCGTGACTACATGAGACAACGGTAGATGCCGACACCCCGAACCGTTAAAATGCTTCTCCCCTAATAAGCATTCCAAGATACTTTAGCATATTTTTGTAAGGTAGAGGTTCATTTTTCCCGGTTTTTGTAGGTTCTTATGTCCAACTATGACTTCGAGAGATCCCTATCCTTGCTACTACCATCGCACAGTGCGAACATGGCATGCTAGGCATGTAATTGTTCAGCGTTCGGACACATCTTTCCTGCGAAGTGTATTTTAAAACACTACCGCGAGTGCACAATTAAAAGGAAAGACAATATGTTAACAATAGCGGAGTGACACATCCCGCCCATTTATGCGTTAATTTCCCCAGATGGTAGCTTTACGGTGGGCTAATTCTGCAACCAAGGCGTGACATATAAAATTACGGTCGAGCTGCCTTGGGCTGGATGCTTCAACGCTCACAGTGAAATACACGCGACAGCAAAATATCGGTTTGAAGGCGTACCTTGTCTTTATCCTAAAGATACTGGGGCTCTTCAATTTACACTCTCGGACTCACCGCGAATAGTCCGCGGGTAGTCCGAGGATTCCCCGAAGCCATAGGGATACATGGGAAAATCGAATGTTGGACTGCTTCTCGGGGAGTCCGCGGTGAGTCCGAAACTGTACATCGAAGAGGCCCACTGTAAACAGCGCTGTGGACGAGAAAAAAAAGCCACAGAAAGTTTTGTTGACTAAGGGTAGATTGGCCTCGCATACAACTGGCAGCGATTGTTCAACATGGCTAACTTCACACGAAGAGTGACCAGTCATCGCTTATAAAAAAACTATATTCTCCCGCTTCCAAAAACGATGCAGGGTTCTTAGAAGAATATCGTTTATCGGAAAGAACTTGCGCTACACAGCAACACAAAGAAAATACAACCAGCCTGGGAGCAGTAAACGAAGTGACTTGCGCAGACTGGCGTCCCCGATTTGAATTCCGCGGTGGTTTCTTTGCCAGTATTTATCTTTCGTCGTTCATAATTCGATTACCATCTAATCATATCTAGAACATTGGCGATCAAAGACGAACACTTTATCTAGTGACGACAGGGTGACACGGTCTTCCTATCAAACGAGATAGCCTGCGCGGCCTAAAAAAGAGAGAGACTGAAACAGGCCCTTCACTTGTAACATTGATACGACAGCCGGGCGCGGCCAGAATGCGGCAACAAAATATATACGCAGACAAGGCTGTGGGTAATTGCGCTGCTTTGCTCCTATCTAAGAGTGCTCAACCCGATGCTAACAATGAAACCGTAATCCAAATAATAAACAGCCTGTCATCTTGCTTGGTGAGGCTTGAGGTGAACCACGTGGATGACGTCGGGTTGGCGTGCTTCGTTGTGGCGTGCACGTGTCACCGTCGGAAACAACCTCTTAGACAAGTGGGCCAACACGTCGCTGTATTCTGCAGTGTTCGAAATACTGTCACAGAACTTTTTACTAAGTCCGCGTCGTCAATCTGAGGCCCAAACCCACACAACATGACCTCGGTGGTAGTCGGCGTTTCGCTGTAGGATGTTGTACTGTACAGCATGCACCAGCTGTTCGTCCGTAATACGTGCGGGAGCAAACTGGGGGCCTCATCCGCAGGCTGCAGGTACCCTTGGACATAAGCGTTGAGATCTTCGTCTTCTACGTAGTGCAGCATGGTGTCGACTATCATAGTCGGCTTTCGACAATCCACAGGCTCGAACGGTGTCATCGGCGTGGTGCGCAGGATAGCCGTGTTGTAAACAAAAAGGACTGCGTTCTACGTAAACATGACCGTGTTGCACGCAAACATGTCCCACTGCTTATGTGCAACGGCGACGTACATGGACAGCATATCCGCAATCGTCATGTTCAGCCGTTAGGTTAGACTGTTCGTCCGGAGGTTGAGGAGGGTACGCCATAGTCTCCCGGTTAATTGTGGTGCAGTAGGCTAGGGCATCTTGCATGAGCTCCGCAGTAAATAACATTCCGAAGGCTATGATTAGAACTTCAAAAGCTCCATGTGAACGCAAAACTTGGTAAATTAAGAATTTCTCGACTTCTCCAGTAGTCCCGTTCGGAAGAACGGCGAACTCTGGGTAGAGCATCCTTTAGTCTGCGGCTAGGACAATCCACTTGGTCCAGGTTTATGAAATGGGGAATGGGCAACAAGGTCCACTCAGAATTGTTAAAATGGCCATGGTTGCACTGTGATAGGCTGCAGAAGTTGCGCGGGTTTTTTCGACAGTGTTCTGCGTCGCTGGCAGTCGCGGCATCTTCTGACGCGGGACCGATGATACTTCGTCATGATCTTTCCAAGCGTACGTGTCGTATCGAGGTTCCCTGATGATGGTTCCTCGTTGCGCGCTTCCAAGATTTCGTCGCGGAGGACTGCGGGGATGACAAGAAGGTCCTCCGTTCTCTTTGTAGGGTCGAAGTTCTTCAATAGCAGAGAATTCTGAATTCTTCGGGAACAATGCAGCAGCGTTGCGCTTGAAAGCCCTTGACACGGCGACCTTGTCTCCTTCGAGGTGTTCGATCATGACGTGCAACTCAGGGTCCGCATGCAGCTGGGTGGCCAGGTTACATTCCAACACGACTCGAAAAAAACGAGGCGTCTGCACGAGAGTCCGGGGCGGCGGTTCGACAGGCGCGTGTGATAGGCAGTCGACGTCTGAATGTTTCCTGTGGGATTTGTAAATAATAGTGGCAATAAATTTATGCAGACTACATCGTCCAAGGCGGCAGAAGGATTCATTCAAATTTGCGAGCCCACATAGCGCGTGGGGGTCCGTTTCCACCTTAGAGACCTGCCGTTGACGTACGGACGAATGTTTGAAATGGCAATGAAATGGACCTCGGCTGGTGTTGGGCAGGTATTCTTCGATCGCAGTTGGGCGCTGGCCAGTTAGGAGGCAAGGGTGCGTCGACGGAGAATACTCGCAAACCGAGCCTTTGATAAGGGCAGCGACGGCAGATTTGGCTGGCCTCTGCGCAGTGGCAGCACAGCGGGCGATTATCGAGCGTTCGCCACACGTCCGTCTTCCTTGGCGTCTGCTATTGGCCTACAGGGGGTCGGGCGGGCGACAGAGGACGGCGGTATGGCGAGACCTCTTGACGGGCTGGAGTAGAATGGGGTCGGCGAAAAGCTGCGGAGTATGTGATCGCTTGTGGCTCGCGGGGTGCTTTGAATGGCGTAGAAGCCCCCAGTGCCTGTTCAACCTGTTCTCGGATGACGTCGGTCAGTGAAGCCACTTGAGGTTGCGGAGTCGTTGGTAAAAGCTTCCGTAGCTCCTCCCTTGTTGCTACATTGCTGCTGCTCAGGTGGTTTCGCGTAATGTATCGGAGCTTACAGTTGCAACACAGATGGTCTAGCGGGAACAGCGCGTTGACAAGGCGGTCGTACTCCCTCGTTCGAATTTCGAGCGTCTTCTCCATCGCCGCAGCTTCAGACGTGAATTCGCCCACAGTTTTAGGAGGGTTGCGGACAAGGCAAGCAAAGAGTTTTTGCTTTACTCCTCGCATAAAAAAACCTCAGTTTTTTAGTTCTTCAGTCATTTCCGGGTCTGCGCGGTGAAATAGTCGCTTCATTTCTTGAACGTAGATCACGACTCCTTCGTTGGGGTGTTGCGTTCGAATTTCAAGCAAAAGCGGAGCTCGTTCTTTCCTCACCACGGCAGTGAAGGTCTTAACGAACTCGCTTTTAAATTGAGTCCAGTTGGTCAAAGTTGGTCCCATGGTTCTCAACCACGGTCGAGCTGCATCTTCTAAGAAAGAGAAGACATGCCGGAAAGTTTCTTCATTGTCCCACCTGTTGAAGATGCGGACTCGCTCCATGGTCTCTAACCATTCTTCTTGGTATTCAGCTGGGGCTCCCCGGAACGATGGCGGTTCCTGGGGGCGCTGCAGGACGATTGGAGACGTTGCTTCTCGCACCATGGTGGTGGTCGCAGCGGTCGCTCTCTTGGGCTCTTCCGGCAGGAGACCGAACTCGGGCGGTAAACCTTTCAGTCGGTGGCTGGCTCTACTTTGACTGGCTTGGGGGCTTACAGAGACCGTATGGAGCATAAACGGTGCGTACCTAGCACCTGTACCACATGTCACGACGCCAAAGATGACGCAGTTGTCTTGAAGGAAAAACAAGTCAATTAGAGCAAACTTTTGCTCCCCTAACAAACAAAAGAATACAGTGGCGGCGAAGCAGCAGTCAACAAAGCCACGTTCGCCGGCGAGCGTGGGCGAATCGAATACCGCGGTGTCTGCTCTGCGGGCACTTATCTTTAGGCGAGGGTGTTTCTCGAACCGTCGAATTACACCGAGGACAGAACACTAGATAAAAGAAGACTATTGTAGCCTAGTGGCGTTTGGGTGAAATTTTCTCATTATCAAATTAGATAATCCGTGCGGCATAAGAAAGAAAGAATAAGAAGAAAGAAAGAAGAAAGAAAGGGATACAGATAACACAGCCTGGCGCAGCCGGGCGGGGAAAGCAAACGCATAAATAAACAAATAAACTGCATGGTTCGCGGCATTATTACGTAAATGCACTCCTTTTTACAGGCCGATATTTCCTTTCTTCATTCGACAGACAACAGCAGGCATAGCGATAACATTTTCGCAGCCACTTTGCTTCTGGACGAGGGCGCCAACCAAGCCTGCATTACTCTTTATGCATTTCTGTTTGTGCATTTCCGTCGGAGGAGGAGGATGAGAAGAAACACTATTTAAAAATTGGGTCTAGGGGAGAGGGGTGGCAGAGGATGCGATGTTCTCTAGGTCGTGGGCGGACCAGTTGATCAGTGCCAACTGCACTTCCGGGTCGGAGCTCTCGAGGGCCTGCTCCCAGTGTAAGGGGGAAGGAAAAGTGGGAAATGGGTCATGGGGACACTCGCAGAAGGAATGGTAGCGCGTATCTCGTTCGAGACATTAAGAGCAAAGAGGCAAAGGGTAGAGATTTGGGTGGATGCGGTGAAGGGTGGTTCGGCAGGGGCTTGTGTCGGTTTGAAGTAGCCGCCAGTGGCAAGCGTCTGCGTGGGTGAAGGAAAGGTGTGGGGTAGGATACAGCCTGCTAACAAGATGCAAGTGCTGGGTAATGCCCCGGTGCGACACTAGAGCGTACGGGAAGCTGGGGTTGCCATGGTTAGAAACAAAGGAAGGGCCTGCTCGGGTGACAAGAGCTCGAGCGGTATGGTGGGCCGCCTCATTGGCTTCTGTTGCCGTATGGGCCGGTGTCCACAGCAGAGTCACGGGGTGGGATGGTGTTCAATGGGAGAAGATTTTGAGGGCGATTGGGGAGATTAGTCCTGCAGAGAAGTTGCGAATTGATGATTGAGAGTCCGAAAGGACGACTCTGGGTGTGCGAGACTGTACTAGGGCGAGGGCGCTAGCTGCGCCCTCCGCAGCGGTTGCTGATGTTATATGTATCGTGAGTGCGTCCAAGGAAGGGGGGGGGGGGGGGCTCTGGAGCGACGAAATAACGGTAGTGATAAAAGCCGGCTTATCGTGGTAGCTAGCTGCGTTGAGTATAACTGATGCTTAAAGGGAGGGAATGTGCGCTGAAGATGTGGTGGTGTGGGTGTGGGTGTGGGTGCATATTGGGGGGCAGTGGCCGTACGACATAGCGTAACGGGAATAAGGGCGGCCATAAGTGAGGTGAAGGGGAGGTCAGCGGGCCCACTGCGAGAAGGGCTCGGCCGTGGTGTGTGCGCGATAGCCTGGCTATCAGGGCTGTGCGGTGGGCTTCGATGATTTTATCGACGGAGTTGTGAATGCTCAGGGCTAATCGACGGCTGGTGGAGGCATTGGCCGGCATTAGGAGTTTATTTCAAGAAATAAATCGCCCGTTTCTCTCGCATTCGTTTTTCTTGCTCAGAAAGTTCCGTGCGCGTTACAATCGGAGGTGCAAATTTTATCGTTTTTTTTGTCAGGAAAATCGGGAGCGCGTTAGAATCGAGGGCACGTTAGAATCGGGTAATTACGGTACGACTGCGGTTCGCCCTCTCCTTCCTCCTCAGCTCATCCCTTTGACACATACCTTGAATGTGTATTGATTGCGAACAGTTTAAGAATCACGCTGCACTGTTTCGAGCATGACCTTTCCCTCTTCGCAGACGAAGCCCATCGGGCGAGTCACAAGAAAATCACAGGCGAGGATGGAAAGTATTCAAGCGGGCGATGCGCGCGAGTTCCGTTTTTCTGCTTCTCCGTTCAGGGGTCGTTACGCGAGAGATAACGTAGGTAACATCACTCAACCACCCGAAGACAAAGCATGGGACTGTGTAATGAGACAATAACTTGCTGTACAGGCCTTGTATGCGTACAGGACAATACCATGTCCCCTTTAGCGTACCAAACCGCACAATGCCGACTGTCGTAAAGCCGTTTTGAGCAGCGTTGGGAGGCCAAGGTACGTAAACGAGTGAGCCGATGAGCTTTTTCAGCGAGAGACACTGTGCGCGAAACAGATGTGCTGTGATTCAACGAGAAGGGCAAAACTGCATCCGGGAAGGTAGGAGGTGTACGGGCGTAGAGTAAAAAGAAGAGGCTGTAGCATGTCGTCACATGTGGTCCGCGTTACACGCGTATGTGATGAAAGGCAACATTTGAAATCATGAAGGGGAAGAGTTTTTTCTTAGGCTCGGTCAAGCCGTTTTACCGTGGATGGTAGGGTGTAGAATGACGGAAGTGAGTCAAACAAAGGAGCAGAAGGCCTTCCACAACGTCAGCGACGAGCATGCAACCTGTTGTCACATACCAGTAAATTCGGGAGCAGTATAGGCTGTCCAGTGAAACCTACTCTTCACCGCACAAATCGCTACCGAGGGGCCAGGATAGGTTACTGCGTGCCCTGCATTTCAACACCTCCCCACATACCATCACACTTCACCTGTTTGACTGGACACACTTTTCTTCAATTTACCGCTTCTGTGGAAAGCCTGGGACGTACAGACACCTAGTGGGTGGCTGCGACAAGTCTACCCAATACCCCCCCTTACATGCACCGCTCCACGGAGCTTTGGGAGAGAGCCTTGGCCAGCTCCGGCCTCGAAGATCAGCGGCGCCTTATCTAAAGGGCTGTCGGCGAGGCCCAAGCTCAAGGCATCCTGGAATGAGGATGCCTCGCTGAAGCATTTCCTTGATTTTATAATAAAAATTTATGCTTTTTCTCTAGCGGTCACTGATAATTATTCGCGGAGCACCATGCCCAAGGACGACAAACCGGAGCAAGAATGTTAAAACGACGTCTGCCTTCGTAGCTGCTGCAGCCGCCATTTCTGCGTAACGCGTCAGATTATCAATGCAGGTAATGACGTAACCATTATTGGTCAAAGAGCGCTGAACGGGATAAAGGCGCAGAAAGTCTTCCACAACGTCGGCGACCCGCGCGGTTCTTTCGACCAGTTTTTCCCATCGTGCGCGGAGTGCTGGATTTACAATCGAGATGATAAAAAAACGACCCTAACGTCAGACGGGCCGAAGCGATGCTGCGGCGGAGAATATCGCAATAGCAGACGACGCGCCACCGCATGTTCTTGCAGAAGTCACCGAAAAGCGTGGCATCGTGGGAAGGAACGCTTGCGGTGTGCGAGGAGGTAGACGAAACGAGGGAGAATCGTCGCGCGGGCGAAAATGCGATGTTTTGATGTAAAATAACTCCACTAAAACTCGTCCGTTTACAAAACTCTTGAAGGAGGTGATTACTGGGCCATTGATTTACCTGAAACCTCCCTCAGGGCCCCTTGCACAAGGATAAAATCAGGATAATCGGATCAAACTATCACGACCACATTTTTCTGAGTCTCCAGTGAGCTGTGGCAAGGTGTCATAATTATTACAAGGCAGATAATATTTGCAGAAACTAACAATTTTTACGCAATTTGAGCAGAAAACGATTTGTTTGATTAGAGTTTTTGTGCCTATGACTATTGAGCAATGGAAGTGACTTCCCGGTGATAGTCGCATACTCCCTATTGATGAGTTTGTGTCTGCCATACAAAATACAAATAAAGTTGACAGTTCCCATTACCTCTGCCCTCTTCGATTGTGCCTTTGTACGTTGTATGCCTTACGCACTAATGTAAAGTGAGTTAACATTGGTGTGCACTGCTGTTTTTATTTTCTATCATGTGTATGTCCAGAACTTCAATAGCCGCAAAAAGTGCTGCACTACGTGTATATATTGCACTAAAAAATGAATAAATAAAAGGGAGAATATTGAAGCAGGTTGAAGGTAATGTAATCGAACATAACTTTCGAAACTCGACACTTGACACTAAATGCCACCTGAAGTTGTTCCGTTTAGAGCAGTGAACGGGCCGCAATTTCTAGGCCCGGCCTGACCCGGCCCGATAGATACACGGCCCAGGCCCGGCCCGGGACCAAGAAATTTATAAAAATTGAGCCCCAGCCTGGCCCGAGCCCGACGAATTTTTCAAATCTGAGCCCGAGCCCGGCCCGAGCCCAGCAAACTTCTAAAATATGATGCCGAGCCCGGCCCGAGCCCGCCAGAGGGTTGTAAATATCATCCCTAATCCGACAGGATATTAACATGAACTTGAAAAAGTTTGTTGTTAACCAAAAAAGAGTAAGCACAAAGCGAATACGGCTACTTTAGAATTAAATTTCCTTTAAACTTGGACCGAACTTTGTACAACTTATCCTCACTTAGAATCCGTATTTTCGGTAGTCGTGTATCTTCATTTGCCACTTCATTTGCCAGTCTTCGAATTCAAGGCACACTGAGGATACCTTAAATGATTCCGAGCAAGTGGATTTTCTTATTATTGCAATTTTTCAACAGATATTGCACCTTTCGTTCTTATATTCCTTGCTGAAATTTGATCAGACGATGCGTCAGGTTTCATCATTTGATTTTTGTCTTTCCCTCTAGTTACGTTGGCAGCATGATTTTATGTGCGCTTCTGTTCTTTCTTGCCTTTAGTCATGACTCTTAAAACATTCTTGCGGAAAAAAATCAGGGGTCTGCTTAGAAAATTGGTTCTTCAAACTCTGCACACACTGCGAAATCTAGGTCACGTTTGTTATGTCTGTTTTAGTTTGAAAAGGAGAGAAGAAATACAATCATGTTGTAGTCCGTGGCTGGAGTGCCCTCGTTTCCTGGCCCGCTCTCTCCCACTAAGCTGATGGGACCCAGACGTTTTCTTCTAAGTGCAATCGTCTTTTTATCATATCTTTTAACGGCGCGGTAGTGAATTAACACTTCCTTTTTTTGTTTTCACTTTACCTGAAATATCAACCAGAAAACTTTCTCTAGCCAACAATTTAGAATTTGCGGCGCAGAATAGCCGGGTCTCAGGAACTGCCCGGACCGGATCGGACCGGCACGTCCCGACAAAATTTTTGTTCAAGCCCGAGCTCGGCCCGGGCTCGAGAGAATGCGTGCTACCCGGCCCGGGCCCATGCACTGCTCCATTCCGTTGCATGAACAAGCAAAGTGCCTTTTGAGACAATTCAAAGGAAATGGCCGAACATAAGGGGAAGGGGACGCTGCCGCAAGACATATTTTCACGATTGAGCATAGCACTCAAGGCTGCCTGCAGATACGCTCTCACGCATGTGTTTTTGCTTGGCTACCTTTACTTCTCCAGGACTGAGCAAAAGAGGAACAACTTCTTCCGCCCACCCTTCCGGCCTGATTGGTTGCTGCCTGATCAGAACCCACTACACAAAAATAAAGAATCACAAAATCGTTTTCAGTCTGCGAACCACTGGAGAGTTCACATCAGGGACTTTCTGGCTGAAAAGGTTGAGGGAAGTGAAAACAGATTAAAATGACTCGTGTGGCCGTTGCTCCTGCAGGAGAAAACAACGACCAATCTACCTCAAAGCCAGCACCACTCCACACTTACACCTAAATCTTTGCCCACTACTAAGACGATGCCATCTTCCCACCACCCTATTCACGACTAACACGTCACGAAGGAACCACTTTCCGGCACCTACAAACACATTCATACCTCTAGAACACCCTACTAAACGCTATGTACTCCGCCCAATACCCTGCCACCTGAACTTTGCCCTGTTGCTGGTACCTTTTACCACATGGAATGGTTGTGCCAATGGGCGCCTACTCTGCACCAGTATAATAAGCGATTGTCTCTCTCTCTCTTACGCAGGTTAGGAAACACGCACCCACTGAAGAACGACTGACGATTGCGATATTCCCTAATGCAGAATTTCGGCGCAGCGTGAACTGCAGTATTTTCGGTTACGTGGCATAGCTGCTGGGTCTCAGGAAGTGATCGGCAGATCAGTGAGCGGACGGCGGGGCGCGCTACTCTCCCGTTAACTCGTAGCTCGTCGCTGCGCCGAGAATGCTGTATGTCGTGTTCGAACCTTCCGTGCGAACTTCACGTTGTTCGGATGAGCCATGCTGCGTGGAGGACGCGAAGCAGGTCCACCGGTTTGCCTCACTCGTTGTTAAGCGCTTCCTCCTGATTTCTGCAGTTCGCTTAAGCAGCTCTGACTCGTGCGTTCTCTCGATGGCAGCGATGGTAAGCCTCTGCGTCCGCGGCGCCTTCTGCGTCTTAGGAAGGGACCGCGGACTGCGTTTCATGGAGTGAAAGCATATCGTCGTCGAGCGCACGACGGCACTCGTTGCTATGTCATCATGTCACAGTGCGTCACTACCAGCCAGCATGCCTCACGGCCTCCCTCTCACTCTTCCACCATGCTAAAGTTACCTAGACTTTAACCATGCGTCGCCGCCGAGGAGCGTCTCTTGCAGGATCACTCTACTGCCCTCCCCCTAACACTTTCGCCATAATTGCCTCCGCGGTTTTTTCTGTCTTCGTGCACTCGGTTATGACGCCGAGGCTGCTGCATACCGCAGTAGCGGCCGCCAAAGTGCTGTGCACTAAAGTTTAACGCAGCGTTCTCTTATAGATTTGTAAACCCCATCTGAATTGTTCCCCTCGTGGTAGAACGTTCACAGGTAATACATTATGAACCTTTTTCTTTTTATCATCATCGAAGGCGTATACTTTAGAATCTACAGTCCTACAAAATTTGTGGTGGTTTTTAAACGACATTTCTGGGCAACAAGCACGATATGTGTGATGTCATGGTCTTGGGGCGCAGAAGCTCCAGAAAATGTACGAGCCCTAAAGAGCACTAAAAAGAATTGACAATGGGCATTGTATTGCACACTTGCTCTTCATTCTTCCTATTATGATCCCGCTACCTGGTGATATAAGTTTTACGAACTTTCGCTTATATCCAGTGCTGAGTGCGTGCCCATCCTCCTACTTCCATCGTTAACACAAAGAAGCAACAGGGACTAAACAGTGCCTCGTTTAAACAATTTATTTTGTAACAAAGCAATTTTAAGTTATTCCCACCGGTTAGTACCTACTACGTAACACTGGCAAATTATAATGTCTAACATCTGAAATTTGCGGTGTTCCTTAAAAAATTCGGTGCTTTTTGAGGGATACTCATACGTGTGCTCTTTCAAGCACTTTTACACTTGTATTTTATCAACAAAAAAAACCCAACCCTTTAAAACCAACTCTGGGTTAGGTAAACGCAAAGAGAGTGGGTATAATCTCTTTGTAGCTTTACACGAACGATTGAATCGTTTTTGCAAACTTCTTGCCGTTGTAGTCAACCATAGCACATTTTTTAAAACTTTTCCAAATTTCATATATATACAATTATGTGAAAACATTATAATTGTTCACAATGTACAATAAAACAATGTTCGATATACATAAACTTTTCTATTTCTTATAGTACGCGTACTGGAAAAAATTATGGCCAAAGGCACTTATCATCTACGATGTGGCGAAATCGGTAAAGGGCAAGTATATTTCAATCTGTAATAAATATTATCCCATGTTTTGTGCATCTGACTTACAAACGTTTGAATTGTGGTCGTAATGAACTTTTTAATTTGCACTTTTTTTGAGCTGCAGTTTAGAATCTTTATTTCCGGACTTTGTAGGAAGCCTCTGAACACTTCAACTGAATTTAGCTTGGCTGCAGAACAAGACTTGCCCGAAAGTGTATGATTTTGTTTCATGGGCATAGAAACTACCTTAGCGAACCATTTTAATCAGAAAAATTCAAACCCGATTTAACCTAACGAGAAAGATAGCTGAAACGCGAAGCTTACCTTCTTGTATCCTGAATCAAAGTCAAAGTGCACAAACCAAACTGATTCGACTGAGTAACAATGGAGCAATCGCAATACAGAAACAAAATCAATGACACAGTCGAATGGATGTCGGCTGCATAACAAGAGGGACCCAGGTTAGATTCCGACGACGCCAAGCATTTTCCTTGAGGTGCTAGATGTGCCTTCGCTTATCGTCATCATCATTTTGCGAAACCCACATGTAAAGTTCGCATTCCTGCAGTGCGTCTTGCAGTGGCATCCAGCGCCATCAGTGAGGCTTTAAAGTTTACATTCAAAAAAGAGGTTTGAATCGATGTCTGCATTCAAACATTTCGTTGGTTGTTACTTTTGAAGGCCTTTATATTGCAATAGACCACCTAGGCCGACTGCGTGTCTTGTACATAGACTTTTGGTTTCGTCTTGTAGGTCGACATTCTCCCACTTAAATGATTTTAACAGGTTGGTTTTGCAATGCAACCCTAATAAGGAGAAGGAGATTGCGATGCTTTCGGTCAGTTAGGCGAGATCTTTTTTTTTCAATCGAATTAACCATCTTACGTCGTACCTCATGGTACCTTTTATTTATTATGAAAGCTGTCTATGTTGAGAGGGATTCCGCATTTCGTGTTTTTGGTGTTATCATTCACGCTTTTTCAGTCATGTAAGTGACAGAGAAATGTATGTAGAAAAATAGTCGATGGTTTTTTTTTTGAGCATCGCAAGTGGTTCTTTTATAAGGCAGGATGATTTTCGTTGAAAGAAAATATGCCATTTCTTCCACGCTTGAAATTATTCTCTTTCAATTATCTGCAACTGGCCCTATCGGGGCATACGACCAGAGAATGCATGTTGAAACAAACTTGCAGTGCAAGTAATTTTAGGGCACCGGAACACCGAACGTCACCACTGACGTTAGTGATAGACTTCCAATTTATTACAGCACTCTGCTTAAAAATTGCGGTTATGACGACACAGTACCTTAAAAATGACTAAGATGTTTATGAGTGCACTTTCTGAAATGTGAATGCGCTTCCTACAATTAGTGACATGTTTTGTAAAACCCAATAACATGATTTAACAAAACGTGTTGCTGAGCTAGATGGTACATACTTAAAGAAAGAAGAAAACGTGGCGACAACCTCACGTGGATGAAGAAGACAACGTAAGACAGGTACAGGCGCAAATAACGTGATCTTCAACTGGCCCCACCAAAGTTATTCACGCCAAATTGAATAGCGGATCTGCGCCCAACATACTTGAAATAAGCTTGATCGTACGAACGCCGAATCCAACCCGGCAATTGGGAATGTGCGTTTCTTTTTTCTGGCTTTAGGCAGCATCCCTGTTCCTTTTTCAATGGGGAGAGAATGAAAGTCGTTTAACGCTGGCGGACACAATTCCCGTCAAATCGGCCATCGCGTCGACCAGGGGGGTGTCCAACGCAAGTGAGCGCTTAGGAACAATCGCACACCGATCAAAAGCCTCTGCATTCGTTTCATCAAGCCTACAGTGCATCCAAAACTCATTCGTAGGGCTTCTTCCATTTGTGTTTTAAGTGCAGAGCCCTTTCGGGGCCGTGCTTATTGTCGTAGCTCGTCCCCTGTCACGCTATCTAGCTACAGCACTCACGTGGCGTAACGGACCCATACAGAGCCCCGCAGCATCCCGCACGCAAACAAAGGCTTCGGAAAGATACCTGTGTCTCCCTCGATTCAGGCGTCTATCCGAAAGTTAGGAGGACACATGAATTAGAGGTTTATATAAACCTAACCAAGCAATTGACTCGGTCGAAACCTCAGCAGTCATTCACGCATTATGGAACAAGTGTGTAGACGAGCATTATGTAAGAATACTAGAGGATATCTATAATGGGTCCACAGCTACCATCATCATCCATAAGGAGAGCAGAAAATACCTATAAGGAAGGGCGTCAGACAAGGAGACACAATCTCCCCAATGTTATTCACAGCATGTTTAGAAGAAGTATTCAGAACATTAGATTGGGAACTGGTGGGAGTAAGGGAGGAAAATACCTTAGTAACCTCAGATTTGCTGATGACGTTGTCTTGCTAAGTAACTTGGGAGATGAATTGCAAAGCATGGTTTCCGCACTGTTCGAACAGAGTAGAACCGTGGGCCGGAAAATTAATATGCACAAAACTAAAGTAATGATCTATAACCTCGGGACAGCACAGTGGTTTGAGATAGGTGGCGAGGCAGTGGAAGTGGTAAGCGAATATATACACTTCGGCCAAGTTGTGACCCAGGATCACCTACGAGGCAGAAACTTGGAGGCTGACTAAGAGGGTTAAACTTAAATTGAGGACGACTCAGCGCGCAATGCAACGGAAGATTATAGGTGTAAGGTTAAGGGACAAGAAGAGAGCGGAGTGGAACAGGGAACAAACACGTGTTAAGGACTTATTAGCAGAAAATAAAAAGAAGAAATGGACGTGGGCAGGGCATGTAATACGAAGGCAAGATAACCGTTGCTCATTAAGGGTAACAGAGTGGATCCCTAGAGAGGGAAAGCGCGGCAGGGGGCGGCAGAAAGTAAGGTGGGCAGATGAGATCAAGAAGTTTGCGGGTATAAATTGGTCGCAGTTAGCACAGGACCGGGGTAATTGGAGGTTAATGGGAGAGGCCTTTGCCCTGGTTATAATAATGATGATGACGATAAATCGAACCGTTTGTAACACCTTGAATCGTTGGCACTGGTCATACATGTGCCCGTTAGTTAGCGTCAAGAAAGCTGCAGACACATTTGAGGCAAAATATGTTGGCTTAATCGGTAGCACCCGCGTTCATTTATTTAAGAATGCTCGTTGGTTTGGATTTTACGATAGTGAGCGCAGAAAAGTGGCCACGGAAGAAAAAAAGATGCGTTCAGAATGGAGAAGTGAGGCGCCAGCACCTGAGGGATGAAAGCAAACACAAACAGATTAGAGCTATCCCCTCGTGCTGTTAAAGGCAAGGGACGCACGAGAGCTACCAAGGCGGGAAAATTGAATTGCATTGGACAAAAGTCTTTTCAATATATTAAGAGAGCAGTGAGACAGGGAGGCAAACAGCGTGAGGGGTGGTAGGAATGTGCGGTCAACGGCTCCACAGGCCATTATGGCGAATCACGGCTCTGCACTTTCGAAATATTTAAAGTTGAGTGCAAAGGCCTTCATTTTTTGTGTAATATTCGCACTAGTCATCTTCCATACACTTCCTTATTGCTGCAGCCTTGTGTTGTATATGATTCCGTGCACTTACTAGAGGTGTGTCAAGTGCAGCTGACCACCTGCATTCGTTTTGCCATGGCGCGTTTCCTATAGCCGCTAAAATTTCGCACTTCACTGTGGACGGCAGTTGGTTGTATCCAGGACAAGCCCAAAATAATAATCATAATCAACACCCCTGTTTCCGCTTTGTCGCAGTTCTTCAAAGGCAAACGTAAATATACTGGGTTTTTATCTTCCCTTTCCAGATCAAGAAGATTTAAACATTAACATCCGCACAGCTCTTAGGGAAATTGAAAGTGACACCTGTGTTCGATTTATGAAGTACAGGTCTGGACGATCGCACATACTTTACTTCAAGGAGCCACATGTGTAAGTAAAAAAATTAAAGATACGATAACGGAGCTCTAACAAGCAGTATTCAAGGTTGAGGCTCATATTTTATTTGGTAGAAGGCTTTTTGGCGCATTATTTGAGATCGTGCCACGCGCTTTTTACTGTGCTGCAAGTACTTAATTCTGGGTATGTTGGGGCACAAAACTTGGTATCATAGTGTGCGGAAAGTGCATTTATTCTGCATAACAATATTCGTGGACTCTTTTATAGGCTAATCATAAAGAAGAAAATGTACTCAATACTGTTAGTGCCTAGGAGAACAAGATGGTACCACAGTTTTAACACACACAGGGAAATTGCCACGTGACCGTAAATGAGGTTTATATTCCGTTATGTAAGCCAGCTGTTGCTCTCAAATCAAGTACAGGGAGTCTTAGTTATACTTACTTGTGGCAGCGCCATACCTTTGCTTTGGAGCAAGTGCTCGTAATGTCCATGTCGCTTGCGCTTGCCTCAGTCGATTGAGTGGTTGTTTTTTGGCTTAGAAGCTTCAAAACGAAGTCAACAAAATTCAACCTATCACTGTATGCAATGTTTAGAGAAAAAGATCTAGCGTTATTTTTCGCATTGAAAGCCTATACTAACGGCAACGATAACGCTGGCATCAACTGTAGCCTTTTACACGAAGTATTTATCGAGTGATGAAGATCTTATAAGAATATACAAAGGGTGTGTGTGTGAAATTGGTTGGTCTTGACCGCGCTGTTGCGCAACACACCACTACTTGATATGAAAACAGACTAGGGCGCTTGCACAGATACACAGACTAATGCCAAATACACCAGAATATTACAATGCGGTTTGGCTTATGCCAAAGATTGAGTATGCATGCACAACATCAGGCATGGAGGTTGCTCGCTACAACTGGCAAAGCACACGTACAGTACGTGAGCTTTTCGTGTACCGCCGCGATCTTCGCCAATACACATAAGCGGCGAAAGCAAAGGGGAGCGTTCCTGAAAACACAGAGTTCTTCCGCCAAGTTGAAGGAATATTTTGTGTTATTTCAACATCTATACATTTTTTAACAGTGTGTATAAACTCTTCTGGCCCGTACTAGGAACGCCTATTATCGACACCTTCAGAACACATCATCTCTTTTACTTTTAGATGGCTCGTACACCATGTTTATTAGGCGCTAAGTTCGTTGCTAGTGCTGCCCCAGACATTAATTCAAACAAACCCACTTTGCAAGCTAGGGAATATTTACTGGCTCTTCCAACACACAATTCCGTCTTAACGCGACGCGATCAGCCTAAGTACTTTTCCAACGTTTTCGTAACAGAAGCCTAAAAACGTTCTAAAACGATGCGTTTTAGTTGTCTACTTATTCGGTCTTTTGTGCAAGTACGCCCCCTAATTTATAGCTATTACAACGTCTGGCTTTCTGCTTCATCAAAAGACAGCGAAGCTCTATGGGTTACATACTCTCACCACTGAAGATTGTGGGCTCTTTCTTTGCTACTTTGAAAATTGTAATAAAACATAAGACAGCAACCTAAAAAAGTGCGAAAACTTAGAAATCGGATGATCAAGAGATTTTTTGGCTTCGTTACTGAAGTGCTAACGATGGAGTGAAAGGGATTTCTTTAAACTTTCGTATTCTTCAGCCCGCGATGGAAGCGTTGTGTTGTTGTGTTTTGTTGTGTTTTATTGCACATAAGTGATTAAGGGTATCATGTGCCGAACAAATGGTGTTGTGTTTTGTTTTGTGAATAATGATACGTTGTTTTAAAATAGAACACCCTAAAATGCCTTCTTCTGAGGGCCTCACATTTCGCACATGCCAGTAAGATGTGGTTCACTATAAGCTCTTGGTCGCATTCCTCCCATCTCGGCTTATATTCTTTCACAAGAAGAAAGCTATGCGTCAGATGTGTATGCCCTATGCATAGACAAGATAAAATAACTTCTGTGAGCCGTTCTTCATGTCTGCGTGACTTCAACTATGCTATAGTCGGTTTAATTATTCGAAGTTTGTTATTGGTTTTGTTATCCAATGAGGACTGCCATTTTTCTACCAGTTTACTCCGTATGAATTTCATACAGTCGATATTAGGAACCTGTCCTTGTTTTATTGTTTCGTTACCGGCCTGTGCGGCACACGCGTCAGCTCTGTTATTAGATTCGACGCTGAGAGGAGCATCTCTTGCCGGCGGCCCTGTCCTGCGTGCGTCCGTCGTCCGCGTCCGCACAGCTGCGTCTCTTATCCGCTCGCCTCCTCTGCTCTCTCCGATAGCGAACACTATCTCCCAACATCTGCGGTCGCGCTACGCGTGGCTGCGCACTGTGCGCATGTGCAGTACTCTCTCTCTCCGTGGTCTCCTCTCCTTCGGGCGTGCTGCGCATAGAAGCGGAGTGCCGCGCTCTGGCTGGTTTCTCAGTCGACGGTCATCCGCGCTTGCGCTTGCGCTTGCTCTCTTGCCGTACCTGACGATTGCTTGATGCGATGCCAATGGAACCCCCTTCAGTGTCGCATCACACCAGGGTTCCCGCGAGGGGAGGTGGGCGTAATTTTTTTTTCTGTTGATTCCAATATGGCTTTGAACCCAGCACAACTAAAGTTCCTGTCCCTGTGTTTTGGCTGTCAATAAATTGTGTATTATGCCTCCTATTAATGGTTGAGCTACATTTTTGTAGTTGATTGCTGTCATTGCGCTTCGAGCGTCTGTGTAGATTAACATTGCTTTTTAGTTTTTTCTTCGTTATTCTTCCTACAGCCACAGCAATGGCGTGACATTACGCAGTGAAAACCGAGGCGCACTAATCACCTGCTTCCATTCCTCTTGCACTCCCGACATGACATGATGTTTTGGAACCGCCTGTGTAAATGCGGTGTATTTTTGAATTTTTCGTTTAGTGCCAAAAAATTCCTGTAAAATATGTTCACAGGGTGTCTGATTTTTTGAAGGTGTTTTAGTGTGAAGTCAGCTATAGTAGGAAAACTAAAGCATGGCAGTGAGCCCTGTATATGGGTGATTTGAGGTAATGTGTCAAGCCTACTGAGTTTTTGGCATTTATTTTCAAACCGAAAGAGAAATTGTCTAATAGCTTGGGGTGTGTTATTAAACAGTGCCCAAGACGGACATTTTTAACTATGGCGTAACACAGTACGTATGAGCATGCCATCATTGTTCTTCTATCTGTGAGTGGTGGTTCATTTGTTTCGACGTAGGGGCTGTTTATGGGTGATTTTCTATACGCCCTAGACAAGAGACGTAAACCTAAATTGTAAACTGGGTCCAATCGTTTCCAGTAGGACTGCCTCGCTGAGCCACACACAATGGTACTGTAGTCTAAGCAGGACCACACAGCATAACGGTAAATTTGTAAAAACGCAAGCCCTGTCGGAACCCCAGTCTTTGTGTGACAGGGCTTTAACTACATTTAGAGCGCAGGATACTTTCTTTTTAAGGATATTGCCGTGGGGCAGGAAAGTGAGTTTTTTTGGCAAACATTGTGCCTAGAAATTTGTGTTTATTCTGTATGGGGAAGTCGATTTTCTTGAGGTGTAGGTTCGGAATGGTCTGTAAGCCACGTTTGAGTGAGAAGAGAATAACCACTGTTTTGTGTGGTCAAAACTGGAAACCAGTTCTGTCTTCCACGTCGTTAGTCTTTTTATAGTAAACTCCAGTTGCCTCTCGCATGTTTCTACATTGGAAAATGTGCAAGCCATTCGAAGGTCACAACATAGGCAGAATACATAATCAACCTTGGAAATATTTTGGATATGGAGTTCATTTTTACGACAAACAGTGATGTGCTAAGAATACAGCGCTGAGGGAGCCTGTTCTCCTGTACAAAATCCCTCGACAGGGTTGAGCCCAGGCGCACTTGAAATGAACTATTTGCCATGAATTCATTCAGGCGATTCAGCATTCTTCCATGGATGCCTAATAATTATACTAATTATTATCATACTTATCATACTGAATCCCTAATTATTCCAAACCTGCATGTAGTGTCGTAAGCCTTCTCAAGATCGATAAAGACAGCAAGAGAGTGTTGTTCGGGTATAAATGCTTCTCGTACAGTATGTTCGAGGTGGACAAGATGGTCAGTTGTTGAGCACGCTTTTTTAAAACTGCACTGGTGAATGTCGAGAAGCCTAATTGTGAATGTATGAAAAAACTTGACCTGCTATTCACAAAAAGTACAAAAATGTTGGCCAGACAGGCGAGTTTTCGTGTTTTAGTAAGGCTACAATAAAAGCTTTTTTTCCAGGCTTCCGGCATCCTTTCCAGTACCCAAATCTTGTTAAAGAACTTTAGAAGTGCTTGTACAGAAGGACTCGAAAGATCGGCGAGCATTTTATAATGTCTATCATCTTGGTTGGGTGCTGTCTCGTTACCGGCTGATACAGATCTCTTGAATTCTTGGAGCGTTATTAAACTATTATAAGGTTCGTTTGTGCACACCGTGTGTTGGAAGTCTTTGTTTCTATGCAGTGCTTTTCTATTTTCAAATGATTCTGTGTAATGCACAGAACTGGGAACGCTGGAGAAATTTTTACCCAGTACAGACACCTGCTCTGCTAGGCTACTTTGAACACCAGGTGCTGTTAGGAGAGGAACTGTAAAAGGGGAGTACGTGCAGTTGAGTTTTCGAACTTGCTCTCACATTTTTTTATGTTACTGAGCTGTTTATAGACGACACGTAATTTTTCCATAAAGCTTTCGCGGCCTTCCGCCGAATGCATTGGGCTTGAGCTCATTTCCTTTTAAACTCTAACAAATTTTTCTGCGTTGGATACCTTCGCAAGACGACTCCCCATACTTTGTTTTGCCGCTTTTTAGCTTCCTTACACTCTGGTGTCTACCATACTTTGTGGTTTTGTCTCACCATTCCAGAGTACTGTGGAATAGCTAAACGTGCACCATTAAGAATACAAGATGGAAAACTTTCATTCTATTCCCTGATGCTCAGTGCCCGAAAAACAATTGCCCAAATTGGCTTCTGAAGTAAAGCATTTCCAGTTGGCGAACTAAAGCTCCCAGCGGTGTGGTTTCGTAGGGATTACTGATGGTGTAGATATTACGCTGATGAATACAGGTAGATGATCGATTCCATATGGGTTGTTTATGACGTCCAACTTAAAATCCCTAAATTACTCGGCATATTAAACGATAAATCTATGTAGGTCATCTTTCCTGAGCTTGGGGAGCAGTATGTAGGCTTGCCGGTATTCAGTAGACAAACACTATTTGACAAGACAAAATCTTGTAAAATCTGTCCTCTAAGGTTAGTTTTTTCACTCTCCCAAAAAGCAGAGAGGGCATTAGAAGTGCAGACTATTAAAAACGGTTCCGGTAGTTGGTTCACCAAGTTTTCAAAATCTTGCAGTTTTAATGTGAGGTGTGGTTTAATGTGCACACAGCACACTGTGATTATTTTAACTGCCAGCTGGGTGGCAGCCACTGCATCTAGCCTAGTTTTAAGTTTGTCTTCTCGACCTGCTATGCCATTTTGGGCAATTGCAACACCGCCACGAAGCATACTCGCCTGCTCTCTGTCGCAGCGGAAGACCTGGTAACCTTTTAGTATATTCTTGTGTTTAGGAGCCAAATTTGTTTCATTATCAGAAACGGCTACTGACGAGTGTGTGGCAAAGATGACTTTGATGTCATTTAAATTATTTAGAAGTCCTATGTATTTTTGTGGACAATTAACGGCACCTTGGTTTTTGATGGACAGAAAACTTGGTTTTCGGTCCCGTGATTCGGGGCTTGTTTCTCTTCGCATAGTCTGGGGCGTTCTGCTGGCCATCCGACGTAGAGGACGCGAACCTCCTTCAGTTTTGTCAGTCGTCTCTTCAGAGACGCTTGAGGATCGTGCAGGACGCACGTGTGTTGAAATGATCGACCTCATCGTGCGGGGTGAGATCTTGGAGACTGCCGAACCGGCGGTACGTGCAGCTGGTTTCGGAGGTGGTAGCGCAGCACTGTCTGCTTCCACCGGGGGTTCGGGGCTCTTGCTGGAGCCCCACTCTGTGTGCTTCAGCAGGTGCCAAAGACCGCTGTGATGCTGCGGCCCGTTGCACCACAATGGAATAGGATCGCGCAAGAACGTGTCACCGCCAGGCTTCGGGTTGAGGAATTAGATTGGAAGCAATACCGAGCCGGTTCATTATATCTTGCATGAAGGCATGCAGTTCTGATCTGTAGAGGTTCATTTCCGATCATGCTGTTCTGCATGGTGTTGATATTTTCGTGCAGGGCACCATTGCTTTTCCCGAGAGCGACTATTTTACGTTCTAGTTCTTGTTGTTGAGGGGATTCTTCTACTGGGTTGGGGCTTTGTACGGAGGCTACCGCAATCGTTCGCTTTTTGGGTGCGGGGGAGGTAGATTCTTTGTCTGCGGAATTTGTCTGCGAGCTTGCTGCGTTTTGACTACGGAGTTTAAGAAGTTCTTGCTTGAGGTCATTGTTTTCTCTCCTAAGGGCAGCCATTTCCGCTCTAATGTTAGCTAGCTCAGTTAGTAGTTCTTTGACAGGGGTTTGAGGGCTTGGGTACGAGGCGCAGGGGTGGGAGGCTCCACCACCGAAGCTTACCGACTTTCCATTATCGGCTGTTTTCTGTGGCGTGGTCGGGGGGGGGGGGGGGGGGGGGGAGGGGTGGCCCACCTCGTGGCGTTGGCTTTGGCGCTGCTGGCCGATGGAGATCTCGACTTGTACTTCGATTGCGACGTCGACGGGGCTCTTCCTCTTGCCGGGGTCTGGGTCGTGCGAGAGCTGCGTTCTGGCAGGGCGGGCCACTCTTGGTGGTTTTGAGTTCTCGGCGGAGTTCCTCCTTTCGCCTCTCCGCCGCTCGTTGTTTCTGGCGGCGGGCGTAGGGGGCGACGTGACTTGAAGTGGTACGGGCATGCTGTGGATCCCGTGAGGTGGGCTCCTCCGCACACGATGCACTTTGGCTTGCACGGATGTCCCTCACTGGGATTGGCGATGCCGCATTTGGGGCACCTGGTCGTTGGTTTCGGGCAGATGTCACACCTGTGACCTCGCTGTTAGCACTGCGTACAAGCTTCTGTCTTGTGTCGGAACGTCGTGCATCGGTACGTGGTGTGGCCGTATCGAATCCAAAACGGAACCTTGCATCCGTCACAGAGGATCTGAGTGGCGTCAGTGTTTCCGAGTCGCTTGACCGACAGGATTGGCAGGTCTGGGTTGAAGTCGACCACATGGTGAGTTATTTCTTCCGGAGTATCGTCTTCGGGAACTTTGAAAATCATTCCCAGCACCGTGTTGGCGGTGGCCGAGACGTGCGCGGAGATGTCGTATTGCTTGTTGTTGATAACAAGGGATGTGATGCTTGCGAATTTGCGGGCTCGCATATCGTCGGGGATGCTGATCAGAATGTAGTTGGAATTTTGGTTCACACGAACTTGATCTTCTGGACTCAGGGGGACTGGTGCTGATTTAGAGATGGTGTTGGCGATAGTTGCAGGCGCTACCGACCTTAGGTCGAGGCCTCCTCGCGGTCGGAGCACGATTTTGATGTCGGTCTCCGGCAAGCGCTCCATCGGTGGATCTCGACGTAGCGACCGGCTTTTGCGGGAATTCGGTGAAACCACTTTGGGCGTCGTGTTGGGACTTCCGGTGGTTGAGGTCCTCTTCAAGGTCAGTGCTCGCTGCTTGCGCCGAATTTCGGCCCATTCTTCGCTTGCGAAGTCCTCGGGGGGAATCTCTTCACCGTCGACAACTACCTCCATCGCGGCTGCTCGAAAGCGTTTCTCTGTGGCGATGGGCGGCTGTGGAGCGAGCACGTGCACGTGGCGTTCGGCCACGGCAGGCTCCGATGCACGCGTAAGTGGCTGCTATGCTCGCTCGTGTGTTCTATACTTTCATGAGAGGCCTCGCTTCAGAATTTCAAGTCGTCGTAAAATATCTGTGGTCCACTCACTGACTTGAGTGTAGGCTTGTTAGATGCCGCTTGTAGAGAGGAATCGCGTGGTGCCAAGTAATCCACCGGATGGAGGATTTAACCGACGATTGGCGAGTGTAAAACGGGAGCCCATGCACCGCGCGTCAACACGGTTCGGCCACCTGGTGGCGAATCGCATACCACGGAGAAAAGTATTATTCCTTCATTTCAGAATTGGGGGACACGTGGAAACGGCAAGCCAGGTGGTTGCGTAGTAGTACGTCAGTGCAGTGTTTTCCCCCCAAGAATCTTTCATCTAGAAGTGTGTCCGGATCCACTGGGGAGCACGGAGTTAGAGGCCGCCGGTGGAGGCGCGAGCTGCTCGATCCCCTGGGAGGACTCGTGGCCAGGATGTGGGTAAAAATCCTGCCAACGCAGTCGTAATATGCGATTCGCCCCACAGTTGGTAGTTGGTGCCTAGATTCCTCAACCTCTGCCTGGCTGGTATTGAAGGCATGCATGCTGACTGAATCTGTGACTATGGTAGCGTAGTGAGGAATGTGGTGGAACTTTAAAACCATGGCAATTTTCTCGACAATTTCAGTGGCGAATCTCTTGATGGTTATAGCCTTGTGTGTGCCGGACGGGTATAATGCGCTCCCCGTCTTTGTAGATGGTACAGTATCCTTACGGAACGGTCACTGCAGCACGAACCATGTGGCGGTGCTTGTTGACTGCAGCAAGTCCTATATAGGACAATCCGGCCGGTGTATCAACGACCGGGCCCGTGAATATGAACCATCACTCACAAGTGATAGCGGTGCGAATCTTCCTGCGCACTGCGCAAAATGGAAATACGTGCCGCTGTTCCATGAGTTGAGGGTGCTGGGACGCAGCAGAGACACGGTGGCACGCGAACTTTTGGAGGCCTACTTTCACAAAAATAGGGGCAAAGATTGTGTCAGTACGACGTCGGTGTGTTTGCGGGAGGGCAAGTTCCACCTTTTATGTCGCAATCGGTAGCGCGCATGTGGCTTACGCTTCAGGTGGTACGTGCGGCGGCGCGCCTCTGCGGTGTTGACGTTTATATGCAGAGGAGGGTTCGAAAGGAAATTGTTGGTAGTGAGCAATAAAAGTTTTTTCCAATCAATAAAAGTTTTTTTCTAATCCAATGGTAGTGAGCGCTCGTCCCGTCTACTCTGTATTCTCTCTCTCTCTCTCTCTCTCTCTCTGTTTCTGTGTCCTCGTCCTTTGCGGTCCTATTAATTTTTGAAGCCACGAACCAACACGCCTAACAAAGCATTTTATTAAGTGAAAACTACTGCACCTCTATCTGTCGGCGACAGCAACGTCACTAACACACCAAAAAAACTGGCAGAAATTCAGATAATTGCCTACTAATGCATACAAAACTGTCTACTAACCCTAAAAACCACAAAATTGAACCAAGGAGTAGTGGCTTCCTGTTGCGGAGAAACTCAAAGAAACTGTGAACTAGGGGCACACATCATCACAGGGCCCAGTGGGTCCCGGACCAAGGCTGCTGATGCGTACCCCTATCCAATGACTAATAAAGCTTTTATATACGTATCTATGCGCTTAAACATCCGCCATTGATGACTACTTTGTAAAAAGATCTTTTAAGTATGTTTTTGTTGAACCTGCTGAGCAAATCTGGTTACTTTTTCTTCCGGTCCTTTCCCACCTTTATCTATACTTGCTTTTCATAACTGAGTAGACTTCTCAAGTACGTGTCAATCCGCCTTTGAGGGTATTGGGTACAACTCCAACAGAAAGAATGAGAAAAGAAGAAGAAGAATAAGAAATAAAACACCAAGAGAAAACGCCATCACGCCTACCTTGATACTCCGCTGCACGTCAGAAGTGGGCGGTATTGCGTTTGCCGAGCAGGGCTCCAGACCGACAAAGAAAGTCGACGACGAACTTTGCGAGCGAGCGAGAGAGAGAGAGAGAGAGAGAGAGAGAGAGAGAGAGAGAGAGAAAACTTGATTTAAGCAAGGGTTAGTACAACTTGGTGGCCGCATACCGTAGTACTGGTGACTGCGGCTGCCCGACCCGTGAGCGACTTCTGGAGATCCAAGTCTGAGCAACCCAGCGCTGCTTCCAACTGGACGAGGGACGTGATTTGAAGGCAAGGGCTCAGATTTGCAGGCCCACGTATGGTAATGTAATCTATTCTCCGCAGTGCTGCTAGTGTGTTGTCGGATACAGTGAGTGATGAATATCATGAAGTACGGTAAACGCGGGAGGGATTCAGTTTCAAGCTGACGAAGAAGGCGTTCCTGTTCCTCTCATAGCGCACACGCACGCGCACGCGCATGCCCGTGCACAGACTGTGTACACAGGCACAGACAGACACACGCACACATACAGAAACAGCCACAGACACACGCACACACACGCACGCATGCGAGCACGCACGCATGAGCACGTACACACACAGACACACACACACACACACACACACACACACACACACACACACACACACACACACACACACACACACATGCACCCACGCACGCGCACACACACATACACGCACGCATGCGCACGACGGCGCGCACGCACACACACGCACACAGGCACACAGGCACGCACACACGCAGATGCACGCACACACGCAAGCACGCACGCGCGCGCGCACGCACTAGCGCGCACACAAACACGCACACACACAATCACGCACGCACGCACGCATGCATGCGCACATTTCTAGAGGTGGAACCTCGAAGTGAGTTGTTACTAGTTTATGGGCTGACTAAGGAAATATTATTTTTACTGGAGAAAATTGTCGATACTATTTGCTGTTTTGGCAGACATCATGGAGTGCAACTGCAGGAAAGGGCCACTCAAAGGTGCAACGCTTCTGACTAAGCGCAACGGCTGGAACAGGCCTTGAAATACTCTGGTTTGTGCTACGCTTACAGAGGATAGTCTTTCTTCGGCTCCCTACACGCGAAAATATTGATCTGTTTGTCTGTATTCGGTATGTCGATTGAGGTGACCGGCAAAAAGTGTAGATAATTTTTGAAGAACGAGATTCTTTGCTTAAAGCAGTTGCCAACTACTATATCTGAAGAAGTAGTCAATTCTTTCAACACTGTACAACAACAAGGCAATTTTCGGTATGTGTCAGGTATAAAATAAATGCGTAACGGATACTAGCAGTGTTTATTTTAATAAAAACTAAATGTGGAAATAATTTTAACAGCGCGAAATATTAAAAACAAGACTGGAAGAACGTTCTTTTCCGGAAATACCAAAAGGGCTCGCCCTGGAGGTTTCACCAAGAGGATAGACCGTAAGTTTAACCAAAGAAATAGGCCCAATGGATGGCGCTGTAACGGTGCGAACGCATGAAATTTGTATACAAGAAAGCGAACTCAAAGGAGCTTATCAAGCGACAAGCAGCACAGGAAGTTAATAACGAGAGATGTGGCGGGGTAGAGAGGAAAGCAGGGAATACTACTGCCCTTCTATCGTCTTTTGACGACATCTGGAGCAAAGCGAGCAGATGCACGTCCAATTCCTCTGTACCTTGTGCGTAATTTAAAAAAAACCTGAAATCATCTTGAAATATCAGCCCAAACCTATAACAACATCTTCTCTGCAGTGAAGAAAAAGCTCTCGTAGCGATTGCGTAATGAGGCATATGAATTGCATTGCTGTGTAAGTCAACGTTATAAAAAGTTCCTGTATCATCCCTCATGTTTATGTACAACTTTTCAGAGAGTATGACAAGATTCCGGAAAACTATGAAATTGGGCCCGTAATTCCAGTAACAAAAGATTTCAAGACGGACGATGTTCACAGTAATATTGCGCGCGCACTCGGCATGGGAAAATGTCTCAAGGACATGCAGAAAACAGTCTGCCCCAATTGACGTACCCAAGTAGTAACCAGTGTTTCGCAGGCGCTGATTTTATACAAGGTTGCAAAATGCGAGAAGTAAATAAACAGATGAACATTGCAAGCAGCATTTCTATGTTCTTTACACAAAATTATGCCCTTTACAGTGAAATGCGTAATTTTATTGCTGGGTTCCATTTGTAAACGAAAACCATCTTACCTTGCATACCTGTAAAAAACTAAATAACGCAGTAAAATCATTATTAGTAAAATTTATATTAATATGTTTACTTGGTGTCATTCTTTTAAACCCACTAAACTTTTTTGAAAGCAACTGAAAATCACAGGTTAGTGACAGGTTAGAAGTTTTTACCCTTTCAAACGAATGATTACGTCAAAGCAAAGCCGTAATTTTTTTCTTCGCTCCAGTTATGAACTAGTCCGACTCAATATAACCCCCTAAATCACAATGATCTCAGTTATTAGCTATGGTGTCAAACACTAATATATGTCAACATTATGACGTAATTCCTAATAGGATATATTACCGTAGGACAACCTCTTGAAGAGTAATTTATTATAAGTTGCTATTTTGTCGTCTTTCTTTGAAAGTAACTATTGTTGTACAAAATGAGCGATTTTCACACCTGAGTTCCCGCAGTTGGCTTCTTGGCCTTTGACAAGAACGATGACAACAGTGCTAAATTTTGAGTTGTACAGCCAAATAAGCGCCCTGTTCTACGAAATATATTTCCCTAAAGCACTTAGCCCTGAGTTGTTCACAATGATATTGCCGTGAACCAAACTTCCGTTTTGTTTTCTTAAGTGTTTTCTTTCCAGCGTCTGGGTGCTCCCGGATGTCCTATCTAAGTTGAATGCAAAGCGCGTGCTTCCCTCAATGCTTTTGTATGCCGCACACGCTATCTGATTTGATAGAGAGAGTGTTGAGCCTTGTCGTCACTTGACGTGAATGTTCTGGTTTCATGACCAGAGTTCTCACCGATTTCCATGTTTTCCAAATAACATCACGCGGAGAGATAAAAAAAGCGTGAAATTTTATTCGCCTATGATTGCCTGTGCACGCCACGCTGTTAACTGCGTCTTCAGCACACCTGTATTTCTTTCCGTTGTTTGGGTACCACAAGCTCGCACAACAAATCGTGTTTGCTGAAAGAAGCTGCATCATCCTTGGCGAGTGCTTAGCGCTGGTCTGGGGAGTCCGTAAATTTCACGTTTACCTTTATGGCAAACCGTTCATTATTGAATGCGACCATCAACCTCTACAGTACACTTGCAGTCTGCGAAACACGTCCACAACAGGGTTTTGCGATGGAGCTTGTCACTTCAGGAGTAAGATTTCACCGTACATTATATCAAAGGCACTGAAAACGTTGGTGGCGACTACATGAGCAGGGCGTAATTAGACGAACTGAATCCGCGTTTTACATCGTGACCATTGAATGTCGTGTGTTCTGTGCGTCTTTTGTATAGTTTCTCCTGTACATTTGTTGTGCAATTATCTTGTAAGCGGACCCTTGTAAGGCACTTTCAAATAATTCCTTTAAACAGCACATCTCCGGAACTAGGAATAGTTGTATCCACAACTTTCTAAAAAGGGGGTTGATTTTGGTGAAGTGTGGTATTGTAGTGTTGGTGCGCAACGTGGAGTGTCGGAATGACTCAATGGCGAACGCCTTATCCGAGAAACCGCGGTAAAGTGTGAATGACGGGAGGGATCGACGACGAGAAGGAAGAAGACGGAGGCACACGAAGGAAGAACAGAAAAATAAAGACTGAGCTGCTCGCCCCGTGTTCTTGGACTTCCAGGCCGGTGAGTGGACCAGGCGTACCTCTCGATCCTGAGTTCTCGGATCTCCGGGCCGGCGACCGGGCCTGGAGTACCGGTCGTTTCAGTGGTCATGGACCTCCGGGCTAGGGAGCGGCCCTGGCGTGTCTCCACAGGCCCGTTCCTAAGGAGCATGACGACAGCCCCGGTGCCCGCATGCCTCACGGCGTAAATCCGAGCCTGAGAGCCTGATAGCGTGTGTGCTCGAGGCGTGTCATCAACGCATCCTGACGCCGTGTACGCTTCGCGGCGTAGGCTCGACGAGCACCACCTGATCGACGGTCGCGCCCGGTATCCGCAGAGGCATCCGCAGCTGGACCGGGGTGGGGTGAGACGCCGGAGGGACATTTTGTGTACACTTTTGTGTCTGCAACTTTCCGGGTGTCCTGTGAGGTAGTCGCAAGTGTGCTGTTTCAGCGGGTTTTGCGTAATCGGAAATACAGGTGATGGGGATGGGTGTCGGAACCAGTCGTTAGGTCTGGTGCGAGGTACTGGTTCGACCTCTAACCTTTACAAGGTTGATGTTGGTTGGGCATTGTTTTTTCTGGTAAGAGGAATGACGCGTATTCAAGACGTTGACAGACAGCCGGCCAAACCCACTTTCTTCCAACCTTTAACCGCTACTTCTACTCCTATTTGCAGTGTTTCTTCGATGCGGCCAGCATTCGCTCGGTTAATCCACGAAGCTATTTCCGAAAAATATAGTTTTCTTCAAGACAATGTGGCGAAAGTGGAGACAACGACGATGACCAACCCTACGAGCTCGTCACCGTGATTTCGCAACAGCGCGGGAAGCATAATTGTTCCGGGAATTTCACGCTGAAGACCCAGATGAGTGAATAAAGAAGCTGTAGCTCGTTCGTATGTTCAACAATTGGGACGACAAATCGATTTTCCTGGACGTTTTCTTCTAATAGCGAGATTCAGCTTGAGCTTGGTTCGAGAACCGTAAGAGGTACCTCAACGACTGGTCTCAATTTAAAACCGAGTTCCTTAACACATTTTAGCGTAGTGCGAAATGAAGAATACGCTATTTTGCTCGAAACGCGCACCCGACATACCAACGAAGAGGTCATCATATTTCTTGAGGAAAAGAAGAGACCGTTTCGCCGTGCGGACCGGGAAATGATGGATGAAAATTAGCTAACGTTTCTAATGCGAGAGGTAAAGCAAGAGCTTTTGGTAAAAAGTGACCGAGCCATCTTTGTCAATCTACGCAAAAGAGTGTGTCTTGCTTGATAACTTTCTGATGCTATTTTAAGTGTGCCTGGACCACATGCCTGTCTCATTTTGTATACCCGTGTTGGATAATGACTACAATGTATATGCTTGCCGTTTGTTTAATAAAATACAGTTGCGAGTTAGCGCCCGTCATGCCTGTTCACAGTTCATGCCTTTTATGGGCTAAATCTTGTTTCCTGAATAAAAGCTATTCGCTTGCCTTTTCCGTAACATCCATACGACGGCGGATGAATTCGCGACTGAGGTAGCGTTGTTGGAGAAGACGCTTGAAATTTGATGGAGAAAGTAGCACCATGCAATCAATGCTCTGCTTTTGGAAATAATTGGTGCTGAAAAAAACGTAAACCCTCCAACGACGAAACAACACACCGAAAAGCGACATTCACGACGCGCCACCGTGACGCCAAGATTTAACTCTGAGCTTACCCCAAAAACGACAACCGCCACACAGCGCGACGCCTGGCAGAAGTAACCAATCGCACAATTACCAACATGACGACAACGAAGACGTCTACCGAGTGACCGCCAGCGCGAACCAGCCGTAATATTGTACACTCAACGACTTATCCAAAACAGGACGACCACGGCATTAAACGTTCAGATTTGCATGAATGGCTTGGATGCAGCCCCACTGACTGATAACGGAGCCGACTGTTCTATAATGAGTTCATAATTCGCATCTAAGCTGGAAACCATGATGGCTAGGTGGGATGGTCCGCATAACTGAACAGCAGGAGGACTCCTGCCACGCCATGTGAAACAGCATGGTGACGTGTAAAGGTGGTCCACAAATATTACGGATCGCGGGAGCGGTGTCCGGAGCGGGCAAAACTGCATCCCAGCGTGATCTATGCGTAGATGCGCCGCAGATAGCGAGAGTGCCTGGGCACATCCGGCTGGCCCCTCTCGATGTTCTAACGCTTGCCTTATCGCCGGCTCAAGCGAAGCAGCGCTGCTGCCACCCCTGCTCGCCAGGGGCGCTTTCATAGCTTCATGAAGACCTGTTTACGCAGAGCCAGCGAAGAAAGCTTCGTCTTCAGCGGGTCCGCTTTCTGCTTCATCGTGAATGCCACCGGTTTCACATGTGGTAACGGAATGAACGCGGTGAAGCAACATGCCTAGGGCAGGCACACTGCCGGACAGTGAAAGTGAGGTGGCAATGTCGGCGAAGCAGACTGCGTGCATAAAATGTAGTAGTTGAGCGCACGCAAAACTTCCTATAGACAGAACGCGCCGGCGAAGACAAACGAACAAGGTGCCCAGCTTCTGAACCGCACGCCAAAAGCGCGCATACTTATGTATTTTAAACATTTTTCAACCTTGAAGTGAAAGCTTGCACGTGTTATCCACATAACAAGAACATGGTCACAAAAGACAGAAACAACCTCCGCGAGCGACCCGGATAACTTTATTGGTGTGAGTAGTTCGCTCCAGGATGGCGGACGCGATGAAGGTAATCGAAATTTCACCGCTTACTAAGCTAAGTGTGAGCGCGAACAGAGCGGCGGTTCGCTCTGGAAAATTTTTTAAGTGGTCCAATTATCGTCGCATCACTTTGTACGCGCAATTGCTTCCTTCTCAAGCCGGGACACCTTTCATTTTTAAGTGAATTTGTGTAGGTGTGTGTCTCCCGCGTAATAAAGTATATTTGTGTTGCAGTAACTGGACTCCAATGGTATCCCTTCTCATTTTATTTGATCGCCTATTTGTATCGTTTACACAATGCAGCCAGTACGCGCATGAAATTTTCGTTTTTTGACCATTTTTATGGGTTCGCTTTATTCTAGCCACATGATTCAAAATCAAGCGGATGGCGCAGCACGGCAGGCACCCATAGTGAAATCGGTGGCATTCATGACGGAGCAGGAAGGGGACTCCGCTGAAGACGAAGCTTTCTTCGCTGGCTCTGCGTAAACAGGTCTTCATGAAGCTCCGAAAGCGCCCCTGGCGAGCAGGGGTGGCAGCAGCGCGGCTTCGTTTGAGCCGGCGATAAGGCGAGCGTCAGAACATCGAGAGGGGCCGCCGGATGTGCCCATGCAATCTCGCTCTCTGCGGCGCATCTACGCATAGATCGCGCTGGGATGTAGTTTTGCCCGCTGCGGCCACCACTCCCGTGCTCCGTATTATTTTTGGAGCACCTGTACGTCAGGGGAACCATATATGATACCACACAACCTGCGGCGTTCGTCATATTGCCTAGTTTCCCCCGGAAAGAAATTCTCCAAATTGAATTTTATTCATATAGAACCAATTTGACAGAATATCCAGGTGTTTGTTACGTTTATTTCCAGGTCAGCAAGTGATGCTCAGGAGAATAACATATTTATATCATTGACATGCTTGACTAACAATGGCGAGTTAGGTATTGCCGCAAAGTATTAACATGTGTTAAATAGCAATGTGCTACGTATTGAGCCTTGGGACACGCCGCTTCATATCTTATGGTTGCTGGATGTTGCGTTATGTATTGAGACATAGTGGTATCTATTAATTAGATAGTTTCTTACAAGTTCTGATGTGATTCCAAGTTTTATGTAGTCATGCAATTTTTGTAGTAGGACTTCATTATTTACTGATTCGAATGCTTTTCGCAGGTCTAAAAAGATACGAAGTGTGTATAGTTCTTGCTCTGTATTGCTAATAATTTTGCGTTTTGTCATCAATAGTGCCTGTTCGGTGGATGTGTTTTTCCGGAAACCGTACTGTGCATCACTTAAAACTTTGTATTTATCCACAAACTGAGCCAGTCGAACACTTATAGCAGGCTCAAACAGTTGAGTCAATACAGGCAACACGGAGATTGGGCTGAAATTATGGGCAGTATTGTCCCTTTCACCTTTTTGAACCCGGGTCATTCTTTCTATTTTAAGATCGTCTCGAAATATACCAGTTTCGAACATAGTATTGCTAATGTGATCCAACAGTCGGGAGATTATATAAGCAACCTATGTTATTATATAATCCGGTCTTTAATAAATCACACCCGGCAGCTGCAGTGTTATTTGAACTGATTGTTATTCTCTCTACCTCTTCTATAGTAGTGGTGAACCACACTAAGGAATTCACTACGTTAGGCTTTTGCAAGATTATTTCTTGAAATTGGTAACCAGTAACCGGGGTATATTTTCCGCTAGATAAAATATGTGCGTTCAAAGCTAATCCTGCCTGTTCATAAGTCAACTTTCGTTCTGTCGAGGATATTTTAACAGACCTATTCTCAGAATAGATGTTAGAAACATTGTTAACTTCCTGCAAGATTTCTTTTCGGTCATTAGATATTCGGGAAAACAGCTTTTCGTAGTGCAGCTTCTTCGTTTTCTTTATTTCTGCAGTAATCTTCTTCCTCAATTTTGAATGTCGGTGAATTTGCACGCATCACGACATTTTATAAACGAATGATAGTTTGTTTTTATATGCAATCTTATTAAAAGGTCAGCATTTATCCACGGCTTCCTTATTTTCTTTCTGCCGTTTTTTTGTGACAGGCTTCAGATTGGAGAGCGTGCTCATAGCAATGTTTTAACTTTTCTGAGAACACCCTATTGAATTGTTGAAGTTTTTTATTTCTTGTGCGAAATCCCTATTTGTAGCAATTATGGGTAAGCGAAACGCGTCTAGCGATTGCGGGTTATGTGTCGGTGAAATTAGTGCAATTTCTCTTAGAAGTTACAGATTGAGCCATCGGGACTACACAAAACATAGGCAACATTCACTGATGTCTGCCGAAAGGGGACCATTCGATGTTCTATAAATTCGTTGCATGCGTATTGGTAAGGCATAAATCAAGAAGTATTGCTCTTCCATCTGCTTTGCGTGCAGCAGTTTCATAAGATTCGCAAGCCCGTATGACGGGCTGCACTATTTAATTCCCTAGCATTTCCATCAGTGCCTATCACTTATTATCACCAACAAACATTGAACCTGAATGGGTTAGCAAGTTTAATATTTTGTCCAGAAAATACGAAAATTACGACTGGTTGCAAGATGGGGGTCCTGATATTCGGGCAACTGTGAGTGATTTAAGGCCAGTGGAAACGCATGCAGCGTTTTCACTGCTAAAAGAAAATTCAGATAGAGCATCGTAAGTAAGATTATTCTTGAAGTACATTGTCACACCACCACCCCGACTAGCTTCCCTGGTAAGGCCGCAGTAACTGTAATTGTAAAGTTTGGTCGCTGTATCAAGCTCTGATGGATGTTAGCAAGAAAAGTTGTATAATCTGTCTGGTTTATTTCCAATACTACTTACATTTAGGTGAAAACGAGATAGGAGCTAATTACAATTTAAACAAACACATGCGCTATTAAAAGAGCGACGATTGCAATAGTTTGAGAGCATGTTCATGTGGTGTCTTGAGGGAAGACATTTTCATTCATCTGCATGTGTCCTCAATGCTAGTCATCTTTTTGAAGTCATCGCTGCTGAAGATACGCAAAACAGGCTATCCTTTGTTTCTTCTGGCATATATTTTGCCAGCAGCTTTCGGCACGTACCTCCCGCAAGCTTCTTTCTTTCTTTTTATTAGCAGCACCCAATAGTTGCTTACCATACTTTCTCAAGTGCTCCTTAAGGATCACAGGGATGGAGACATCAAAACCTAGCATTTTTATTTCCAATTTCACTTTTTTGCCTCAGCGAGAAACGCATTCATTTTGTTTCACTAAAAGAAACGGACAATGATGTTAAATTCATCTGGCACCGGGACCTGGCACCGGCATGGCTGTCAGTCACTCACGGCTCGTCTTTCCTCAGTTTCGCAAATGTTTGCAATTTTTCTTGGTTCTCGAGCAGCAACGTGTCCTATTTTCGATGACGGCGCAAACCCGGACATCTGCTCGGCTTTTCCACTACTGTCGGATTGCTCCTCACCGCTGGATGTGCTAGCGCTCCCGGCACCGTCCGGCTACCGTTGCTTCGTCTGGCAACCCGGGACACTACAGGACAGCGCAGGGCACATAAGCGACTACTGCAACCACTCACCTTAGGATCTGGCACAGGCATGGCTGTCAGTCAATAACGGATCGTCTTTATTCAGGTTGGTTATTCTTATCGCTTTGTCAACGGAAAGCCGTGTAAACAATTGGCCCCAGGATCTCAACTCGCTTTCGACTACGATTCTTCAAAATGTTCTCCTGCTGGGTGGAAAATTTTTGTCATGTGTGCGTGTTGCTCGAATGTTGCTGCTTCTTCCGGGAGATGTATAACAAACCCCGGGCCCTCTGACACCCGAACAGGAAAAAGGGATTTTAGATGTCATCATGACGCTGCCGTCAATGCAACAACAGACTGAAATTCTTTCGGAACTTCGTTCCATTCGAGCCGACCAACAAGCACTCGAAGCAAAGCTTTCGCAACTGGCAAAAAAGGTCAAGCTCGTGGAGGAAAACGTATCCCCTTTACAGGATGACGTATCGCAACTACTCGCTCAAAATGAATATCTTGCTGATACTTGCGCCAAATTACGGGACTCACATGAGGACCTAGATAGCATATCTAGAAGAAACAAGATACTGTAAATGAAACGTAGGCTCATTGAGAGGCTCGAGCGATTTCCTTTTTCTGCGAAAACCTAATCGTATCAATCTGCGCTGCTGCCATTGAAAGAGCTCACAGGCTGGGGCGCTACATAGCGGCAAAGGGAAGGCCCATAGTTCTAAGGTTTTGTCGTTTAAAGACAAAGAACGTGTACTTGCTGCTGGCGCAAAGCTGAAATGAACTGAGTTTGCGTTAAGTGAGACTATTCCGGTAAAGTTCGTCTGGAAAGGAAGAAGCTGATTCAGTTGGCCGAAGACCATGAAGTCGAATAAAAGTGGCGATTCAATAAACTGAAAATAGGCAAGCAAACGTTTGTAAATAATGCTTAAACCGACACCGTGACAAGGAATACTCGATAGCCACTACCGAATGAAGCTTACCATAAAAAGAAACCATCTGGTAAACACGATCTCGTCGGTATTGTAGTAAACTGCAGAAGCCTCAAAACGAAAACTATAGAGCTGACTTCCTTGATAAAATTTAGAAATACGCACGTAGTCATTGCTACAGAATCATGGCTCGACAACGCACTCAGCGACAGCGAAATGTTTCCCTTTGGCTATTCTGTATATAGGAAAGACCGTAATTGCCATGGTGGTGGTGTATTTGTTCTTATTCATGATAGTATTTCTAGCAATTCTATAAGCGCTGAAACCGACTCGTGAGAAACTGTCTGGGGTAAAATGTTGCTACAAAATGGTTATTCCGTTGCCATTGGCTCATTTTATAAACCGCCAGGTTTCAGAGCGGCCCATCCTCTGTATCCGTTGAGCAACGTTTTATTAAGTTTACAAACAACGCACGTAATTTTTTTGAGGCGATTTTTACTTCCCGGATGTAGAATGGACGTCCTTTAAACCCTTGTTAGACACAACGTCTTTTCTATACACTGCCGTTAGGGAGATCATTAATGCCCACTGATTGTTTCAATTTGTGGAAGCACCAACACGAATAGGTGGTGACAGTGAAAACATACTTGATTTAATTTTCTGCAGCAAACCGGATCTTGTATCCTCTGCTGTCACAGTCCCTGGCATCAGCGGTCATGAGGTCGTTCTCACTAAAATGTCTTGTAGTGCTAAAAACCGCCGCGCTGAGGCACCCCGCATAATGGTCTCTCAAGGAAAAGGTGACTACCCACCACTGTCACGTGAACTAGATGCATTTTTCCTCAGTTCCAATCGCATAGTTCATCGCTAGACATGAATGCTCAGTAGAATTTCTTCACAACACAGATATTGTCCTTGACCCAAACTTTCATACCTTCTTGTATCATTTCGGCCAAGCGACGCAATGATAAGCCATGGCTCAGAAGAAAACTCCGATCAAAGATAAATAGACAGAGTCCGTTGTATCAAGAGTATTGCCCCGTGCCTGATTCTGCGTTGCTTTAAACATTGAAGAAGATAGGCAAAATGGTGACAAAAGCTATGTGCAGAGCACAAGAAATGTACTTTGCGACGTAGGACAGAAACCTAAAAGCAACCCTAAGGAAGTGTGGAAATACGTGAAAACTAAGTAATTGAAGATCCACTATTCCTGACATCATGGACGGGATAAATTACGAGTCTGACACGGAAGCCAAAGCTGAAGGGTTTAATAAATACCTTCAGTCTGTGTTCCCGCAGCCAGTTAACGCACGTAGTGCATGTCAGAATGTTGGCGCGCTCCCGCAATGAACGAGATGGAAATTTCCGAACGCGGCGTCCTGCTCTTGTTGGGAAAAAAATGTTCAGTTTGGTCCTGGTCCTGATTGTATATGCAACTTCATCTTGCAGAACTGCGCAGTGTCTATCGCCTCTTTTTTAACGCTCATGCACAAAACGTCGCTTGAACAATGCATTTTACCAGCTGATTGGAAAAATTCTAACGTAACTCCAGTACATAAAAGCAGGGATAAAAAAAAGTTTAACTACAGCCCTATTCCTTTGGTAAGCGTGCGCTGCACGACACTCGAACATATCATTTACACAAACTTAGTGAATCATCTACAAAGTAATAACTTCTTTTCCCGATTGCAATACGATTTTAGCGCGGGCTTTTTGTGCGATATACAGCTGGTTGAGTTTATGCATGACATTGCAGCTTCTACTAACTCAGGCCTTCAGGTTGACTGCATACTTTTGGATTTCCAGAATGCATTTGATTCCGTCTTTCATGTGTTGTTGTCGCAGAAGCATCGTTGGCTTGGCATACCCAATGCCATTGTAATGTGGATCGAAGCGTACCTTTCGGACTGACGGCAGTGCGTGATTCTTGACGGTTTTGCTCATCAAGCATCGGTGTATTGTCAGGAGTGCCGCAAGGGTCTGTTTCAGGGCCCCTGCTTTTTCTCATTTTGTAAATGATATCTTCGACAATATCTGTAGCCGTGTTCGATTGTACGCTGATGAATTCTGCAGTTACGATAACATTACCTGTGAAGCGCACACCATTAAATTGCAGAATGACCTGAACTGTGTAGTTTCTTGGTGTGATTCATGGAGAATGACATTAAATCAGTCGCATTGTAAATTTGATAAAATTTAGGAACAAAAAAATACCCTCGGATTTCAAATTACGTCATGGCCGGGGCTACCTTGCCTGTTGCAGTGGAATATAAATATCTAGGGATCATTTTTTCTGTCAACCTGTCTTGGAACGGTCATATTAAGTTATTAATTACATTAAAGGCTTGTGGCCTGCTAATTGGTTTGCGGCGCAATTTTAGACAGGCACAAACTAAGCTCAAAGAAACACTGTACATGTCCAATGTGCGTCCCATATTAAAATATGCTTGCAGTGTCTGGGACCCCTCAAAAAAGTCAAATATAGAAGCCCTAGAGCGTGTACAGGCACGAGAAGCACGCTTTGTGGCAAGCAAATATAACTTCACCGTCAGATTAGCCGACATTCGGTCATGATTACAATAGCCTCTGCTAGCTGACCGGCAAAAATCACAAAGGCTGTCCCTATTTTACAGCATACTCATGAAAAGAATAGGCATCGACAAGGAACAGTATAGAAGACAGCCTACTTAAGTGTCACCCCGCACTGACCATCCTTTAAAACTGCGTGAATACGCATCCAAGATCAACGTATTCAAATACGCATTTTTTCCAACAACCACGCATGAGTGGAAGGGTTTGCCAGAGGAAATTGTCTCTGTGCCTACCTCTTCCTTTGTGGGAAGTTTTCACAATTTTTCGTTGAACTAATCATTACTGTACATTTTGATGCGTTCCGTACTTCCTTTTTTATTTTATTTTTTGCCCTCTGCAACCGATGGCACTCTTCTCTTTTTGCGTATTTACAATGTGATGCCTTATTTATTACAGTGTAAATAAACACTTTGTTGTTTCCACCATACAGCCTTTTACCCGCAACCATGTTTATTGTTATGTCAACCTATTGTTATGTCAATTGTTATATCTATTCCTTTATTTGTTCTCCCCCCTGCTATAATGCCCGTTACGGTGATGTAGGTACCTGTATAAATAAAAAATAAATCATGTTTTGCGGTTGAAACTCTGCGGCAAATTTCGACGTCATCTTCCTCAATATTTTCCACCACAATCTGCCCTAACTTCTGATCACATCCGCACGCTCATTGTCAAGAAGGACACCTTAATTTAAACATTGTTGGAACAGTGGTACTGTTCTAGCTCTTCTACATTCCGCATGAGACCTTCGTTCTTGCTCTTAAGCTCAAGGTTTTTGAAGCTCCTCTCGTACTGTTTCATGCTCGTTAAAGTCGTCTTGCAGTTGCTTGAGCTCATTGAGCTAATGTCCTGCACCTTATCTTTCAGCTAACTACAGAAGTCTTCAAGTGCATCTTTGCTGCCCTTACCCTTTGAACTTGCAACCGGAGTGAATTTTACACGCCAAAGCAACGACACAAGCAATCAAGGAAGGTTCGTCCGGCAGCAGCGCACACCACAATACACAGCAAAATAAACACTGTTTACATTGCTAACCTGCGAGAACAGAAAAAAATTAACCAGAGGTTGATGTGTGGTGCTGCCGAACTGCAATCGTCTGTCGTTGCTTCGGACCTTTTGTAGGCGGCTATAGCCTCTGCTGCCCCCTCTCAGGAACAGCAACGTTGTGATCTTCGGAGATGCCGCGTAGCTTGTCGCGATGTCCAATGCTCCCACGTTTCTTGCGTCTATGTTGGCTGGGTGCAGCGTCAATGTAGCAACGGCATTCGGTGCAAGGGTAGGTGCTTGGAGAAAAAAAATAACGCAGTGCTCGATGTGCGCAGCTACCGATCAGTATTGTTAAATTATTATTTATTGATTTATTAGCTTGCGCAAGTATTGTATATTTAGTTTTACGGACATTTATTGGAAGTTTATTCATGTCCAGCCACTGTAAAATAAACCAAGTAGAAACCCAAAAATTCGTAGGTTTAGAACTCACTAACCTAGAATACACACGTTGAAAAACGTTGTTCAGAACTAAGTAAAACTGTTGGCTGCCTCTTTAAAATCGTTTGTCTTATCCCCTTTTGGTTAAACAATTGTGTATTATACCTCATTTTATTCTAGGTTATCATCATGTTCCTTGGTATGGGGTGCCACGTCCACTCATCGTTGCAATAGTCTTATTATATAAAAAAATGTACTCACAATTTTCTAAAACAACCACGGAAGAATTCAGGATTTGAGAACCCGTTCTTTTCAAAACGTGGTTTGCTTAAAGATAGTCAAGAGTATTATTACAGATTGCTACACTACATCAGAAATCATGAACTTTATAACCACTATAAACCTCAGCCAGCCAGTCGGTACTGCCTAAGTGGGGGACTTAGAAAATCACCCCAGGCCTGTACTAATTAGTGTAAACAGAATACTGATTTCCAGATACCGCTTCTCTTAAATAAAATTGAGGAACACTATGATTGTAGCAAATGGTTTTCTAACAAATTCATTCAAAATGCTGCTAGAACTTTGTATGAGATACTTAAAATCTGCCTGTTATTGTATTTTCCGTCTGTAAAGGTGTTATTGTATTTATTATATGATTACTTTATGCATACAAGATCTACCTTTAACGATAAGTTGTGTGTTTGTCAACTGCAAACCTTTTTGTGGCATTTAGGTATTCTTCAGCTGGACGAGAGAGAGAGCCTGTGAATATATGTATTGCACACCACTACCCGCACCCTACTCAAGCTTCGAGTGTATTTTTGTGTGCATGAAGTTGAGTGTTATTTTGTTGAATTGCTGTACTACTGGATTGCCCCGTGAAGCAAGCGCTTGTGTCCGGCCGTAGCCTTAAGCTCTTTCTTCGCTATCCAAAAATTGGAAAGAAGAAAATATTCTATTAGTTTCTCCATCGACCACGCTGTGTAGTCAAAGCCAAACACCAAAAAATTACCCCACCTTTCCGCGAGGTGAACCCTGTGGAGATGCGACGCATCTTGGGGGTTCACTTGGTGTTTCCGTTGGATTGATTCTCTAATTGCGTGAAACGTGCGAGGAACGCGTATGATGTATTTATTTAACACGCGGCGTAACATTAACGATGACGGCCGTGTGGTCGCTGAAGTGTACGGGTAGTGGATGGTGAAGTAACGGGACCACCGTGCAATTTTCAGCGAAGATCAAGTCTATGCACGTGCCCGAAATCGGAACGCCGGTGCTAGAACGACCGCGGCTATGACGCAACGTGGCGCGGCTAGACGCAACACAATCCAACACAATCCACTTTAATCCAATCCTATCCAAATCCAAATTCAATCCAATCCAATCCAAGCCAAGCCAAGCCAAGCCAAGCAAAGCGAAGCCAAGCCAACCCTATCGAATCCAATCCAATGCTTCTCGCGAGGAAGTGTTCGCTATCGGAGAGGAGAGGGGGTGAGCGGCGGAGAGCGCAGCTCGCGCGGCGAGGGGAATGGGGGAGGGGTGTGGACGGACAACAACGCCGTATGGAGGGACAAGGCGAGTGAATGAGATGCAGTCGCATCGAAAATCGTAACTATTGCCGATGACCCTGTCACGCTGCCACCCGCGCAAGGTTGATGATCACCATCTCCTGTAAAGATTCTGCTGCGGACACTGTCGCTATCATGGAGATTCATAACAACTTGCTTTTCAAGCGTGCTCTATTTGTCGAACAAGGCGTTGTGCAATTCCGGAGCGCAAAATCATGTTTTGTTCAGTCTTCAAGGAGAAGTATCAGAATTTATATAATAAGACATCTATTGTATCTCCAGAGGAAATGTCGTAGGCTACGGTGACTTAATCGCCGTCGTTGCCTTTGAACCTGGGCCTGCAGTGTTTCCATGTCTCGGCATTTCAACCCATTGTTCTAATTTATTATTCATTCGTTCATTTAATGTGAACCCTGCACTATGACACGAAGAAATTGAGGGCTTTTCACTTACGCTACAGTGGGTGTGTTTTTGTCTACGTCGTAGCTGTGCCTGACGATTCTTCCGAAGTGCCCAATAATCACCGAAGATAGCACCCGACCGATGCGACAGTCATGTTACCGCACGCCATCAGACAAGTGTGAAGACATGAGGACGCAAGTTTTATACATGCTAACCGACGGCATCAGACATCCCTACAAAAGGCCCTGGGCGGTTGGAGTTGTGCTTGCGAAAAAAAACGGCCAACTGACGTTCTCCGTTCGCTACCTCCGTCTGAACAAAATTACGAAAAAGGACGTGTACCCGCCCCAAGAATCGATGACGCCCTAGATCACCTTTGCCACGCAAAATACTTCTGGTCGCTGGACTTGAAAACCATGTGCTGAGAAATGGAAGTGGAGCAGAGAGACCGTGAACTGTCTTTATCTATAACACCGGACAGACTGCACAAGTTGAAGGTGATGCCGCGTGGCTGTGTACGGCACCAGCAACATTTCAACGAGTTATGGACACTCCACTAGCCGGCCTCAAGAGGCGCACCTGCATCGCCCTACGTCGACGACGTTGTAGAATTCTCCAGGAATTTAGGGGAACGCCTTGCGAGGTTACAGTGAGTACTGGAGGCAATCTTTTGGTCGGGGTTAACGCTGAAGCCTCAAAAATGTCGTTTTGCGTTCGCGGAACTCAATTGTTTGCCAACTTCGTCCACGCCGAGGAAGACCTGATTGACCTGGTGGAGACGTCAGCAATTGCAAACTTTCCAACCCTGAAGGAAAAGAAGAGCTTGCGATATAGCTTGGACTGTGCGCGCACTGCTGGCGCTTCCATGAAAATTTACCAAAACTTGCTGAGCCCATCACGAGCCTGATACGGAGAGCGTTTAGTTATGCTGGGAGTATGCACGGCGGGTCGCTTAGTTTTTATATTTAAAAGTGTGCCCTGTGGCACAAGGATACACGATTTGACAGGTTCACGAACAACTTGACTTCATGCATGAAGTCCAAGAGTCGTCGATAAAATGGTCCATGATCCCAGCGCTGGAGGTCTGCAGGGAAGCGAGGGTGTCGGCCGGTTGCATGAAGGTGCCATAGTCGGATTTGAAGACGCCCTGGACAGGTCCACAGCAGATGCTGCCCATTCACTTTGTGTATGGCGCAGTCTCAGAATGGACAGGTGGAGCAGTATGGGCCGCGGTACTGCGATGTTCAGGACGCAGTCACTGATGGCGTAAGGATATTCCAATATGTAGCCTCCACACTGCAACCTCCTCTCAGAGAGTTAGGTCACCAGGCAGGATTGAACCACACGGAGGTATGAGACCTCGCGTGGTGCGCCAGAGAGTTTCCTTCTATAGCGCAAGGTTTTGACTAGTATCGTCGGGTAAATGTGATAGTGGCCGCAACACAGTATACGGGCGACTAGTCATTGCCGGCTCCTTATAGTCAGGTACTTCTAAACAGGGTACCTTTTCTATATGGATCCGCATTAGACTGCTTCTCTCTAGGTGGATAATCGCATCTGCAAACCATGTGGATTGTTTTGTGTTACGCGACAGATGTCGTGGATGGCTTGCCTAGAGTGTGTTCGAAAGATTGGTATGGAGTAGTGCGCTGTATAAAAACAATAGGCAGTAGTGCAGCCATCCCATCGTGCATTCCCACTAGTTCTGAGAGATAAGCAGGCAGCAATTGTTTAGCCGCATTAGAGCATGTTTGGTCAATCTCCGGTAGCTGGGGGCAGAAAAGTGCGGTTCACACTGTCATTGTTCACGCTGGCATCGGCCTATGCAGTTGCCTTTCCGTGTCTGCGCCATGTAGGTATACTCGGGCCGTGGCATGGCAAGGTACAAGATGACGGTGGCGACTGATTTCTTTGTCCTCTTTTAACTGTATTTTCAGAAGCGGAAGAATCTCTCAACCTTCTACAGTTGTACTTGCTACAACATAGCCGATGTAACGGGCTAGCACAACGGCTGCACCGATCATTAAGACTTTACAGGCACGGGGAGAGTGGTATTGGTTCATCAATCTACTAGTTCATCAACGGTGATGAGATTGGCCTCTGTCTGCAGTAATAGCACGCACGCGAAGGTAAGCCTCCTGCCGCCTCATGCAACCATGTAACATGGAAATGCGGATAACCTAACGACTACAGTGACGTTACTTGCAGCGATGAAATATAAAGAGCCACGGAACATGAACGTCCTCACAGAGCACGGCACCCGGCCTGCGAACAGCATTGCTATGCCGCTGCTGCTGCTTTTGCAGGTTGGCTAGTGCTTTAAAATAGCGTCTTGCATTTGACGATAATACTTGTTGATCTTGCCGAGCCCTCTAAGATGTTCCTCTATTATAATTGACTGTTCGCCTGCTGTGATGATGTTTATGTCGGGAGACGTTGAGGCAAACTTAGGGCCGCCTAAGATGGCCGTGGGCTTCGAAATGTTGAAAAACCAGGACAAGTCGGAACCGAATTTGACTGCTTTAAAAGATCACATATCTGAAGTACACGGTAGAACAGATAATCTAACCAGCTCGCTTGCTTTAAACAATGAAAGGAAAGTTAGAATGAACGCTTAGGACGCTACTGTCCGGCAGGATACGGAAAGGTTGGTCGACTACGAGAACAGAAACTGGAGAAACAATCTTTTGGTGTTTGGTCTCCCTGAAAAAGAATAAAGTCAAAATCAGGTGTAAAGGTTTCGGTCGTAGACAAGATATTTAAGGAAAAACGTCCCGCAGAAGATAAGCAGAAGGAAAAGCCCGGGCAGCCAGACCATTTATCATATGATTCTGTGAGTATACCGTGAAAAGGGGCGTGTGATTAAAAATTGTCCGAAGCTGTAGGGTAGCTCAATAAGCTTTAGTAATGACTATGCAGGGTAGACAGCGGAAGTGCGGAAAGTATGGAAAAGTGCAGCTGCTGAGACTGATAGCGGCTTGAAGGTTTCTCTGAGTCACGATACGCTTAAAATAAACGACAAGCTCAATACTTGGGTTTAGAACAAGGATGAGCGTTGTGCGATGAAAACATATAAACCAAGAGGAATGGCAGACCTGCTTCCTCGGCTTACGCGGCCACCCCATCTGGTTCAAACGACACTCCCACTTTCAAATCTACACCTACCCCAAAGTAATAGCTACACCTAATTTTCTTGAATGGTAGCGGCCTTCTAAATAAGGTCGCGAAACTGGAATTCTTGTTGCTGTCACATAGCCCAAAAATTTCAGTCCTAACGGAAACCTGGTTGACACCTTCAATTCTTGACGATTGTATTATTCCCCCAGTATGTAATGTACACAGGTGGGATAGGGACGGAAGCGGTGGTGGTGGTGGGCGCGTTTTTTAAGCAGGTTATTATGACGGAAAGAATTGATTTCTGTACTCTAAAACGGTTTCGTGCAAAATATTCGCCGAACAAGTGGTTTTCATTGTGGGAACCATATACAGGCTGTCTGGTACCACGCCTGATTTCCAAGGCGAACTCAACAGTTTCTTGTGCAAGTTTCAGCATAACAGACTGGTGAATTTATGTCACCGCCGATAAATAAAGAAAGTCAACTTACATAGATTATATACAAATGCAGAAGTAACTGCTGATCACAAACGTAGCTTGATTTAGTATGTTTAAAGTGTTCACAAGGCACTTTATTGGTTGCAGAGGGAATATCGGACCAGTGGGTGATCTCTGTTAGTATTCAGCTAGACCCAAAGCAGCAGAAGCAAACATTTATCCCGGTTCACATAAAAACTTTTGCCCGGGCCGATGACACGTCTCTGCTTGATTATCTAGAACAGTCCCTGATGAATTTGAACTTGATTCTGTCTCAGAATCCGCACAAGAAAATTGGCAACGTTTCAATGGCATTGTAAAGCGTTGCAGAAATAAATTTGTTATAACTCGTAAAAATAAAATAAACAGCGTAGTTCGTTGATATTTCGGGTGACCCTCCACATCGAACGAAAACTAAAACTCACGCGGAAAAAGACAACGAACTAAGTGCAATCGTACTTTCGCGTGGTCAGCTAAAAGCGCATTAAAATAATCTAAACGAAAGTTTCATGCCGGAACCCTTGCTGTTTTTTTCAAGGCTTCGCCCAAAAACCTTGGCTTAACTTGAGAAATACCAAAGGGGAAATTGAACAGATAAAAATTGGATCCAAAAAAGTGGCGCGAAAATTCCAGATAGCTAATTCTTTCAACCAGTTCTTTCATTCGGTCTTCACTAAATATGAAACCGATCATGTCCATGCTGATTAGGCTTGTTCGGGCGCTTGTGCAATGGATTCATTTACGATTATGCAAGAAGGGGTGTTCAGTCAGTTTCTTGTTCTTGATACTAAAACAAGCAAGCAGAACAGGTAGAATTACCAGTGAATGTTTCTGTCGGTATTCCTAATGGGTGTAATTTAATTGGAAATCATGTCGAGAGTCTCTCGAGACATCCTCATCACCGCAAAACTGGCGCACTGCGATTGTAAGCTTGTATTCAGAGCTGGCAATCGAATTCATGTGAGCAACTATCCCCCGCTTCCGCTCGCCTCTGTATGCAACAAAGTCATAGAACATTTATTAGCAAGGCACATTATTATTTTCTTGCGTTGAAAGTATTTTATACCTATACACATGGATTTAGAAAGCCGTTGTCAACTGATACTGAACTGATATACTGTTCATTCTTTTGATTTATCTCTGGAAACTCGACAGCAAATACACGTCATCTGTGTAGATATTTTTTTAAGCTTCAATTTATAAAACTAAGCTCAGATAATATAAATTGGATTGTCGCGTATTTAAAGGACCTTCAGCAGAAACTACGTGTCGGTGATTGCCCATCTAGTTCACCAAATTGTGCGGAGTCCCAATGGGTGTCTGTTCTGTGGCCTTTGTTGTTTTTATTTTTATAAATGATATTTTTAATGTTATGGAAAGCCCGATTAAGACCAAATATTTTGTAGACAATGGTTTAACTTACACGCCTGTAGCTAATGCAAGTAACCAAACAAAAATTAATCGATGATTAATTGATTGATTGGTTATGAGCTTTAACGTGCCTACGCTACTGAGTCGACGAGGTGCGCCGTAGTGTAGAGCACCAGATGAATTTTGACCACCTGGCACCAAAATCTCCAACGGGCACCAAAATCTCGAACACACGGGTGTTTTCGCTTCTTGCCTCTATAGAAAAAGCGGCTTCGTGGCTGGGAATCGAACCGGCGTCATTTAGCTGAGCAGCGGAACGCCTTAGCCGCTGAGCTGCCGCGGCGGGAAGAAAAATTGATTGATGCCTGTAAAGCCTTGCATAATTGGTGGGAACACCGCGAAACGGAAATTAAATATTAAAAGTAAGCGTTCACACATCTAATCAGAAAGAAATCTCCACTTTCATTTGTTATGAAACTGCAAATTATTTTCTGACCGGAAGACACAGCTTTAAACACCCGGGATTGACTATTCCCAAACTTTTGGGGAGCACACTGATGTTGGAGAAGTGTGTTCCAACGCCTATAGAAAGTGATTCCACTTGCGTGAAAGCTGCATGTCCCTAAAGATGTCAAATTACGTGCATACAGGACACTTGCACGCCCTATTCTGGAGTATGCTTTGTCCATGTGGAGTCGTAATCTGCAGGCACTGAGTAATTATCTAGAAAAAAATATAAAGGCTCATAGTGCACTTCATTTGCTGACGATACCGCAGGACAGAAAACGTCACAAATATATTACAGCGAAAGTTGAGACCAGTTTCAAGTTATAAGAGGCCAAATGAAAATAAACATGCATATAGGCAACCTGCCCAAAAACGAGAAGCTCGGTTGAACCATTGTAACCCAATAAGGCCTTATTCGGCTGGTCTAGACAGGTTCAAACATGCTTCCAACATAAAATGTGGATGATTTATTGTGTGATTTACCGCGCCGACACTATACAGGCCATGAGGCTCGCCGTAGTGGAGGATTCCGGGTTAATTTTGAAGACCTGCGGAACTTTAACGTGCGCGGAAATCTCGAACACACGGGCGTTTTCGCTTTTCGTCTCCATCCGAAAAACGGCTGCCGCGGCGGGGAATCGAGCCCCCGTGCTTGGGCTCAGCAGTACAATGCCATAGCTATTGGCAGAAAGTGTGGAATTGACTTCCGTAGTGTGCTGGGGCTAGTTTGAATTTCAGGCATTTCAGTGCCCGCTAGAACTGCACTGCTGGCACCACAAAACTGGAGGAATTTGTCTTTTTATATTGTTTCTTGTTTTACAATCCTCGCTTCTATGACCCTCAAGTTAGGGTTAAGGTATCAATGAATACATAAAAAAGGAAGCAAAGAGAGCTGGTGCGTTATGGTGAATAAATGTTTTTGGCAAGTCACGTGACTGCTTCTCAAAGTTGCTTCCGCTTGTTTATTGTGCGCAGTGTCGTTATGCAATTTTCAGAATTGTCACACAAACGTACACTAGCCACAAATTTCAACCTTTTCATTTCATTTCTGTTGTAACGTGTGCTCAAGAATAAAGAAATTTGAGTTCGTTGCATAAATAAACAAATCTAACTCTGAGAATTGAAATTTTTGCGAAACCTTTACTTATTGAGATGAAGTACAAATGTTCTTCAAATTAGTTTGGATATACATGTGCCTACACAAGAAAATTTTAGAAGCGCCTTCACTTCAAATAATCGAAAATTTTCTTGAGAAACTGACAATGAGTAATGCATACAGAATGATTATGCCGAGTATATATTATACAAGTTCCCTTGGGTTGATTTCTGTTTTATAAACGTCTTTGTACAAAAATTACTTAATGCGTTCGCAAAACGCATTTTCTCTATAATGGCTTGTGTAAAGCAACAAACCTGACGCGAAACAACTCACAGAATAGGTATTTGCCCCAAGGACTGGCGAGAAAGCCAGTAATATTCATGAAGGTAGCATTGTGCCCATGCATAGGCATTATCAAGGCAATATGCTTTGACAAGCATAGTCCAATACAGGTCTTCCATAGTTTGGCCAATTGTCGGCTTGTCACCTTTGCGATACACCATCCAATAATGACGGCCTTTTCGCTGCCGTTCGAGTCATCGTGGCAGCAGTACCAGAAGCAAGCAGTGCTGACTACATACCGTGGTACCTTGAAATTGTGGGAATGAATAACTGGTACAAGAACACCATTATATTTCAGTAGAATGCAAACAGTTTGCGAACAAAACGTGATGATTTCCCAAAATTATTTGCGCAGTTCAAGTTCCCTATTCTTTGTATTCAAGAGCCTGCCGTAGCGAGCACCTTTCGATTAGAAAATTATATAATTTACAAATCTTCGCGACCTGGAGAAGTGAGCAGAGCAATGTTATGTGTTCGAAAGGACTACCCTTCTTAGGTGCTTGAGGTCAGCAACTCAGATGTCGAATATGTTGCCTGTAAGTTATCTTTCGGTAGCATTTCTATCACTGTTATAAGTAGAGACCGGAAGTTTAGGCACTAACAAAACAGGTTTTAGGCGCCTATTGTAGGCGCTAAAATCGTAATTTAGGCATATATAGGCGCTAAGTACTACCTTATAGGCATATATAGGCTGGAATAATATTTACTTAGGCGGCGTATTTCAGTGCAATTTTTCGGCTTTGAGTAAACACAGGATACAAAATCGGGATTTGAAAACTGCAATTTTATTTTCTCCATGAAACACTCAAGGGTCGCGGTTTCAAAATATCTAGCGTGACGCAACACTGTGCGAAAGGCTGTTAAAGCAGTGGCAGAAAAGCACCATCTCCAGGTTTTCGGGCTTGAAGTTGTGCCTTTTGTCAGTCAATATCTGCTTGTACGCAGAAGAAGAACGCTCCACATCCACAGAAGTTAGCGGAGCGTACTTGTACTTCGGCAGGTTGGATGTTTTGATTCCATCTGGAATCGCGGTACGTCCGGCGCTCAAAACCTCAGACAGTTCCTTCAGAGTAGAAAATCCGGTATTTCTGTCCAAGACAGGCTTAAGCTTCTCTATAGCTCTGCAAGTGACAGGTCCCCTGGGACACCAGCGAACCTTCCTGGGCATCCAAAATCAGCTGAATATTTTGAGTCAGCGTGGTGCCCGAACTTTAAAGTTTCTGTATCGTTGTTGCCAAAAACGTGAAATGGGCACACAAATAGGCCATGTCACATGGAAGTGTACTATTATGTAGAACCTTCTCGGTCCTTCTCACTGAGACACTCTCGTCTTCTGCAAAGCTGCTAACAGATTTCAGTTATAGACGAATAATGTAATAATATGCGGAGAATTCAATGCTCACAATCCAATCTGGGGAAGTGATCACTGTGATTTCCGCAGATATGTCATTGAGTGTGCTGCGGACATATGTAATTTAACAGTTTTAAATGATGGGTCCCCGACATTTATTTGTGGATTTCGGTATTCGAGCTCCATTGATATAACTTTGTGCTCCCAGGACATCTTGAACGGAATCAGCTGGACAATAGATATTGAAACTTGTGGAAGTGATCATTTCCCTATTCTAGTAAAGCATTCTTAGCTGTGTACTAATGCGCCCAAGAGGTACGCCAAGCGCACAAACTGGCAGCTGTTCCGTCGTAAACTATGAGCGAATATTGGTGCATATGTGGACAGTGAAAATTTCAGACAATTCATACATAACACCTTGAAGACGTGCACACACAGTCACCGTTACAGACCATTACGCTTCTGTTGACAGTGAATATGAAATGAGCGTCTGCGTGCTCTTAGAAGGCAAGTGGAGCGACATTATCACCGAAGTGGGAGCATGGAGGCATACAATGCGTGTCAAAAAATTCACTCCGCTACACGGCGTCACCTTCAAGTGCTAGGAAGAAAACAGTAGCGTGATTTCCGTAGCTCGTTATCACCAATGATCCCCTGTCATAAACTTTGGTCAGAGTTAAGGTCCTTCTGTGGGTCAGTAGCCCAGAATTACTCTTTCAGAGCTCTTGCTGCGGCCCGCGTGGAGCCGGAGGGAACTGTAGCAGATGAATTTTGTAAAATGGTAATTCAACCAGGTGCCGAGACAAAATCTCCGGAATATAGAGCCTCAGTCCAGTTTCAAAAGACGAAGTGAATCATAAGCTCCAGCTCCAGCATCCCGAACTTGATTGTCCTTTTATGATGAGTGAATTACAAAGTGCACTTGCTTCCTGCACCGACAAAACGCCTCCTGCCCCCGATGGCATTACGTATGCCATGGTCAGGAATCTTGGTCCAACGGGTACGTCCTACCTGCTAGCTTTATTTAACACTTTGTGGAGTCAAGAAGCTGTTCCGGAATCTTGGAAGACAGCGCGTCTCAATGCAATTCTTAGGCCCGGCGAGACACACTGTCGCTTTAATTTTTCCGTCCACTAAGCCTGACAAGCTGCTTGTGCAAATTTATGAAAAAAAAGATTGCGGCAAGGCTTCAGTGGTGGTGTGATGTGACACAAATGTTCCCTGAATGCATGTCGGGATTTCGAAGAAAGCGTTTCTCGATTGACGCAGTACTTGACATTGTGACATCAGACTAGCATGAGCGCAGTCGTGGGACCTTAAAAATTACGTTTTTTCGGTACGAAGCACGCGTTTGACACTGCCACTCACATTCATATCCTGCGAAGTATGTTGCAGATGGGCATACATGGAAGAGCACTGGACGGATACAAGAATTCCTTAACAACGAAGAGTTTCTATGGAAACATCAAATGGTCGTAGTGCCGAGCATGTTCCTTCACATGGAGTACCACAGGGTAGTGTCCTTAGTTCTTGCCATTTAATTGTGTAATGGTCAAATTAGCACGCAGATTGCCTCCAGACTTGCAGCATTCGATTTACGCCGGCGATGTCTGCATATGGGCATCGGGTCCCATTGCTCTCGTCCTTCAACCCATCTTACAGGAAGGTTTAACTAGCTTGCGAAACTTCCTAAAAGAGTGTGGGATGACGTTATCTTATGCAAAAAAAGCCGTGTTTCTTTTCACGAAAAGGCAACTAAAAATGTTTATTCTCTCCTTTGAAGGTTAACCAATTGAAATCGTAAAAGAACATCGCTTCCTGGGGATTGCGCGACCTTTCGTTGGCTGCACACATCAAGGTGCTTGAAGGAAATGTCAATGCAATTATTAATATTCTTCGTAGCCTTACGGAACCATCATGGGGTGGACACACATAATCTCTACTACAGGTTCACTCAGCGTTATTAGGCAAATAATTGCGTATTCAGTGCCAATTTTGCCCGAGTTCTATCTACAACACCGCCGAGGAAAGACTTCAAAGGCTGTTGGCTAGGAATCTCCACGTTTGTTTAGGCGTTCCTAGACCATCGTCAGGTCCCCTTGTAATTGGTGAAGCTCATTAGCCTCCCGTACCAGTGATGCGAACTGTAGAAACGTGTCGGCATTTTTTGCGAACATCAACCCAGCATTCCCGCCAACATCTTAAACACGGCCTTTTAGAAAGGAAAGGTTGTAGGATGCACAAGACGCTTGAGGCAAATAAAAAGATGTTACCTATGTACGACGTTTGGCCAGGTAACCCTGCGTATCTTCCATTGCTCCTTGCAAGTCCTGCTATTCAGTTGTCTCTGCAGGGTGTATTCCGAAAAGGGATTTACCTGCTGTCGCCGTGCAGCAACTGTCCCTTTGTCAAATATATATGCACTTCCCTGGCTTCACACATGTGCACACAGATGGGTCTTGCCTACATACCTCCTATTCGTCTGCATTTGTTATACCGAGCCTGCATTACGAACACAAAATTAGACTATCCCATTACACTTCCTCAACTACGGTAGAACTTCACGCTGTTTTGTTGGCCCTGCGGTTTATCTACAGTGTGGCAGTTCATCAAAATTGGTTGATTCTTTCTGACTCTCAAGCAGCAGAAGCATCTACGAAACACACTAGCAATGCTTTCAATGATTCATTAGTATATGAAACTTTGAAAGCAATCACTAGAGCCTCTCAGGTGCACAATATTGTGTTTCAGAGGATTCCTGGCCACTGTTATATTCCCGGGAATGCACCGGCAGATGTGGCAGCACGCCAAGCGCAACAGTTTCAACCACAGACATATTGCCCCTCCCCGCAGGGGCACCTTGTATGCTCAAGGTGATGGTAGTGGCGACACCGTGGACCCCGAGCCCATTTGGGTTGGACCCACCCACGCTTTAGGCTGTGCGCGGCTTAGCCGTGTCCAGGGAAAAGCGGATCCTGGTGGCTGAGCCGAGAGACAAGAGTAAGACAAGAGTGACAAGAGACACAAGAGTGACACAAGAGTGACAAGAGTGACAAGCTTAGACAAGAGTGCACCCGCGCTTCACGGGGTGTGGCTTTGGTTGTGTCACAGGGCACAATTCTTAAGTCAATACAACTTGACACTACACTAGAGGCCGTTGCAGTACCAGTTTATGTCGACAAGCTGGTCACTGTTGTCTCACTTTATCTGCCACCATCTGATAATGTGTCATTACAGGAACTTAACGATCTTGTTGAGCAACTGCCTGCACCCTTTGTTATTATGGAGGACTTTAATGCCCATCACTGCCTATGGGGAGGTGACAAAATCGACAGTCGGGGAAAACGAATCGAACAGTGGTTGACGAATAACAGTCTTTTTGTGTTCAGTATATTGCAGACAACACATATTTTTCTGCGGATACGGGAAACTTTTCTGCGCTAGGCCTTTGTGTTGGGTCGCCAGAGCTCGAGATGGACTTTGAGTGGAGTGTAGTGAACTATCCACACGGAAGGGACCACTTTCTCGCCTTGTTGTGAGACGTGCAGCCACTTCCAGCCCTCAAAACTGTCCACCCCGGTGGACGCTCGAGAGAGCAGACTGGGGAAAATTTAATAATCTGGTCAGTTTTGAGAGAGTTGACATGAGCACTATGTCCATAGAGGAAGCAAATGCCTACATTTGCGAGGAACTTTTCAAAGCTGCTGAAGTGGCCGTCCCACAAATATCTGGCCCAATCCCTAAGAAGCCAAAGCCGCACGTGGTGGAATGATGCCTGTCGCGAAGCCCGGAAAAAGCAAAACAAGGCCATGGGTGTGTTCAGACGGTACCCTACCATGGACAACTGCCTGACCTTTAAGGCTGCCCGAGCTGCTGCCAGAAAAATCAGAAAAGAAGCAAAAAAAAACTCGTGGTAAAACTTTGTAAGCACAATAAACACTACCACTCCCGCAAAAAAGTCTCGGACCATGTACGCAAAGTAAAGGGCAGCTACAGACGGTTTACGGAACAACTTTTTTCTACCGACGGTGGGAACGATTTGTTGCAAAACGCAAGCAGATGTTTTACGTGCCCACTTTTCAGATGTTTATAGCGATACAAATTACACACAAGAGTTCATGAGACATAAGGCTTGTGCTGAAAAGCTCAGGATTAAAAATACTACCAACAACACCGAAGACTATAACCAAGAATATCGAACTTAAAAGAGCACTAGCTCCGTGCAAGGCTACTTCTGCCGGCCCTGACCTTATTTACTGCGCTTTTCTACAACACCTAAATGATAGCTGCTTATAAGTGCTTCTGAAGTTCTTTAATAAAATCTGGAAAACAAGTGTTCTGCCCAAAGCATGGAAAAAGGCTGTCGTAATTCCGTTACTGAAAGATGGCAAGCTACCGGACTGTCCATCAAGCTACCGACCCATAACATTGACCAGTTGTCTGTGCAAGACATTTGAGCGAATAGACATTTTTAGATTGGTCTCTGTTGTCGAACGTTCAGGTTACCTAGATCGGTTTCAAAGTGGCTTTCGGCAGTTTCGGTCTACAACTGACACCTTTTCAACTTGAAACAATATTACGAGATGCTTTCGTTAACAATCAGTTTGCCTTGCTGTATTTTTTGATATGGCTAAGGCTTATGATACCACTTGGCGGTATGGAATTCTGCGGGATATTGTAGAAATGGGAATCAGAGGGCGAATGTTTTCATGTGTACAAGATTTTCTTCAAGAACGAACATTTACTGTGAGACTGGGCAATGCAGTCTCCCGTTCGTTCAGCCAGGAAAATGGAGTACCTCAGGGCAGTGTGCTAAGTGTGACACTCTTCGCCATTAAAATAAATTCCTTGGAAAAGGCTATTCCTCGACCGGTTATGTACTCCATTTACGTCGATGACCGTCAAATTGCCTTTTCGTCATGTAACCAATCAGTCTGTGACAGACAAATCCAGATTACTGTCAATAGGTTACAACGATGGGCAGATGAATACGGTTTTCGCTTTTCTCCTGTGAAGTGTGCATGTACGTGTTTCCAGCGGAAACGAGGTATTCATGCCAAACCTCAAATAAAAATCAGGGATATGCTCGTTCCAGTGCACAGTGAGCACAAATTCTTGGGCATCATTTATGACTCCAAATTAGGTTTGGGGCTCACATAAAGACACTCAAAATGACCTGCATGAGGACACTTATCATTTCGAAAATTTTGTCTTACAAGTCATGCGGGGCCGCCCGTGCATGTTTGCTCAGAATTTATGGCTTACTTACGGTCGCTTCTTGATAATGGCTGTATTGTTTATGGGTCAGTTCGCCAAGCTGTTCTTACCTCACTCGACCCAGTGCACAACTTGGGCCTGAGACTTGCCTCAGGTGCATACGGTACCTCCCCTGTTGATAGTCTTTACGTTGAGTGCAATGAGTGGCCTCTGCAGTACCGTCGAACGTACCTAAGGGGAGTATATGCTGCCAAAATAGCATGCATAAATGACCATCCTTGTGCGGGAGAAATGTTTGAAAATAAGTATACGAAGCTCTATGAGAACAAACCAAGAGTGGACCGCCCTCTTGCCGTCCGTTTCGAGGAGCACATGACTCTGTACTCTTTCAAGATATGCCCGCCAACTTTCTGAGTTTCTCGGACGCTTTAGGCCCTTGGGACTCTAGTGCTGTCAAATGTGATCTGTCGCTGTTAAAATACCGCAAGAAAGCTTTTCCACACCAGTGTTTGCGCCAACAATTTCTTGCACTTAAGGATAAATACAGTAGCTATTGCAACTACTTCACTGACGGTTCAAAACTGCTGGTCGCATTGGTTATGCTTTTGTAAACTCGTCGGCAGTTACTGTAGCTGAGAGGATAGCTGATGAGGGCAGTGTCTTCACTGCAGAGGTTTTTGGTATAACCTCAGCTATTGAAGACGTAATAGCAAATGGACTACAAAATGTGGCAATTTTTACAGATTCCTTAAGCGCCATACGTGCTTTGACCTCCCTTGTCCCTTCGAAGAATGCGGCTGTAGGTATGCTAAAAAATCGACTGTGCTGCCTTACATCGGCAGGGGTCAGTGTCGTCTTTTGTAGGATACCAAGCCACATTGGCATTTCAGAAAATGAAACTGTCGATAGAGCAGCATACGATACTAAGCATTGTGCAATAACGAAGTACAAGGTTCCTTACCAGGACCTTCGGAACACCATACGAAAGTCCATTACAATGTACTGGAAAACTGAATGGGACAGACAGACTGAAAATAGGTAACACCTAGTGAAGCCATACCTATCTGAATGGAAAAGTTGCAGATACAGAAATCGTTTTTATGAAGTTATTTTATGCCGACTGCGAATAGGTCACACTGTTCTCACACACGGCTTCCTGATGCAGAAAGAACAGAAACCCGTGTGTGACCACTCTGGAGATCCTCTTACTGTACTTCATGTTTTAATAAGCTGCCCACACCTTGAAGCAGCACGCATCAAACATTTCAAAGCATTATACACCTTTTGCATCCCTTTACACCCGGCGCTTTTACTTAGTGATGAACCATTGGTGGATTTTAGTAACGTTTTCATATTTTTTGAGGACCCCGGCCTTCTACACCGGTTTTAGCTATGTGCATCTTTTAGTCCTTTTAAGATGTTTTTAAACTTCACAACACCTTGAATAACATCGTTTAACTGTCGCCTAACTATTCTAACCTGCGTCTGGCGCATTATAACCGAAACGTTGCTGTGCCAAAAAACCACAACTTCTCTCTGCCATATTGCCCCTCTACATTTCAGACTTGCGACATACTCTAACGACAGCTTGCGACAGCCTTTGCCATGCCACATGGTTTGACGAACGGTCACAAAGCAGCCTGCTCTTCGAGGTTGATCCCTTATTGCGATTTCAACTTCCAATACCTACATCCAGAGGCTTAGAGACGCTAATACACAGCCTGCGTATTGGTACTGCTTACACAAAGCATTTTCTCCACAAAATCGGCAAACTTCACAGTGCAATATGTTTATGGGGTTATCCTGATGAAACAATTCATCATGTAATTTTAGAATGTCCCCGACATGACGATGCCAGGAGGCACTTTAAAAGTGTGCTCATGTCTCTAGACAATAGGCCGCTTAACCTCGGCAAAGTTCTCGGACCATGGCGAACACCGATTCAGCAACGGCGTTCGTTTTATGCAGTTAAATGCTTTCTAGAGACTGCTTTATTAGGACTTTATTAGGACTTTATTAGTTTCAAATGTAGTTCCACCTTCGGTGTTAATGCCCCTTAGAATCTACAAGCATGACTAGCCCCATTACTTTTTATTGCGTTGGTTGTTGTGCAGTTTTTCCCTCCTCCAGTATGTACTGTATATCGTCACTTCTCTAGTGTGTGATTTGTTTGTAATCTTCGGTATGATTTGTGATCTCTTGTTTTATGTGAATTTCCCCTCACCCACATCAAGTGACTAGCATAATCACTGACTTCAATTAAGGGACACCGAGGACAAATTTTTGTTTGAAGTGAATTGTGTGTGCTCTACTTGACTCCATGAACATTGCAACAACTCGGAATAGCTCGCCTTCACCGAACTGGGCAGTGAGTTTGAGACTTTTAAAATGTCTTCTAAGAACAGTACCTTACGCGAGAAGGAGTAGCCGGCGCTCCTATAAGGCGTGAACCTCTCCTATTTTTTCGCCATGTAATAAAGAAGAAGAAGAATGACAGCCTAGGTATTGCCAAGCTCGGACACACTGACCACTCGTCATTTCCCATGATTGTGCTTGCCACTTTCTGCTGCTTTTGGCATTGCTGAATAACCACTGCCTGAAAAATCGTATTTTTTAACCAGGTTTATGCGGGGCTTACTGTTACGCTTGATAGTAATCGCGTCCGGAAATTGTGTGCGTGAGTCGAGAGGAAGAGTTACGTAAGTGGTACTGCCGCTTATGCCAGTCGGCCACTGTCATGTCAAACACGCCCAACGCACTCGATGGTTGTTAGGCGTCGGCCGGCATAGTGAGTGGCGTAAGCAGTGTGCTTCTATATTTAAGTCTTTGTTCGTGAATTTCATTGTTAAGACCAACATTCTTACTGCTTAAAAAGGATACACATTAAATTTGTGATAATGGTTCGTTCTGGAAGCCTATAATCCACGTTTAACCTTTTTCATTTTCTTTGTTTTTTGTCAGCCTTGGTCAGCCGAAACCAAAGAGGCTGAGTGCGGAAAAGTGGCTATGGTGTCACGGGCCCTTTCTGTGTTTTTTTTTAAAATAGAGCCAAATAACGCTGTAGCGTTATAAGCGCATAACGCTACAACGTTATTGCGCTCATTTTTTTATTTTCATCTTACTGCTAACCTTCCGTCATATGCCGTGGTCATCAAGCATCCGTGGAAGTACAGTCGGTCAAATCTTTAACTGGTGTTTGCGAGGGGCGACTTTCTATGCGTCAGCGCCATATCACGGAGCCAAGTTGCAAACTGTTTGAGGCTAAGCGCATGCCCAGAAAGCCGCGCTCAGTTGTGCCCATCGCATGCTAGGCTGTTCCTTCCTTAGCGCGTCGCCCCTTATGAGCGCACTGCGAGCGATGAAGGCCGCGTGGTAAAGCGAATGGATTTGCTCTTGTTTTATTTTCCCAAGATTAACGTTGCAGCAATCAATCGAGTAAATTTTAAGATACGGCGAGCGCGCGCAATCATGAGATAAGCCGAAGAACATGGGTTACTTATTTCTTCTTTCGTTTTTTTTTATGTCGATGCCTAATTTATAGCTTCAGCACGGGCACCAATCTGTAAGTTCGCTGTGAAACCTCGAATCAGGGAAGCTGCTCTTCAGGTTGTGCTCGAAGCAATTCGGAACACTCGCCAAAATGTAACCCCGTATATCTCAAAAGGCAAGACAGACATTGGGATGTTATCAAAAAGTGTAGCTACTTAGCAAATTCTTGACTCACACATTTACTGCCAGGGTTGCAATGAATATTCTTCGTTACGGTCACAAATATTGCATCACGTTGTCTGCATCCGACTGAAACAGCACGAAATGCGTTTTGAAAGCATTTATTGGTCATGCGCTGCATACTGACTGATACCACTGATACGCAAAAAAGAACAGTGAAGGTGGGTAGCAATACGCGGCTTGCACAGGCCTTTCAGTAGCGGGTGAAGTAGCCGCCAAGCTCTACTACGGTAGAAATGCGGCCTGGAAGGCAGTCGTACAGTGGACGAACGTGGTCGGTGTCGGCCTTAAGCACTTCCCACTGGCTTTTGGTGGCTTCCCTCAAGTCATCAGAATTTGCTGTGTGGAGGTCCATTTTTCACAAGTTTGCTTTCAAAATTCCCCAAACGTTCTCCAAAACATTCATGTCCGCGCCCTTGGGCGGCCAATCGAGCGTCATCACACCAAGGCTTTCGAGGTGCGCTGTCACTCAGTGTGCTGTATGGATTGGGGAAAGGTCATGCATTAGCAGAAAATTTCCGTCGCTGTATGGTCCATACAGAACATGAGGAAGCATCTGAAGATCTATGATTGCTATGTAATATTCGGAGCACAGCCGACCATGAATGCGGTGGAGGGGCCCGAGGCCATCTTTCGTGACAACCCCCCGCACGTTCACAGATCTTCCACTCGCCTTGAAGTCCTGGACGTAATGAGGATCATGCCTAAAAAAACAGTGTTAAATGCAAATTATTCACCGTCCCTAGCAAAACTAATAATACGGTATGTAAGATAACAAGGCACCGGGTGGAAAGCCCAAAGTAGCAACTGGCCGGTATACTTTTTGTGTCTGGTCCCACTTGCTGCAGAAGCTGCTTTCGTCTGTGAACGCGACGTTATGCCTGTCATCAACTGTCCAATGAAGATGCTCTGGAGCGAAGGCGAGTCTTTTTGCTCTGGCATTGTCAGAGAGTAGGGGTTTCTGCGCAGCAATCCTGTTTCTAATTCCTGCTTCTCTTAGACGTTGCCTAATAAGTTCATTAGAAACATTTAGGCCAAGGAGAGCCCTAATCTGACCCGCTGTTATGAACGGATTGTCACTCATACAGGAAACAATCTGTAAGTCCTCTTCTTCGGTTGTTTTTTTGGTGAGGCAGCGAGGAGAATCTGCAATCCGGCCTTCGCCCCGGTAGGCAAGTATTATTCTTCCCACTGAAGCCTCAGCCACTCCAGTTGCTTGAGCGATTTTTTTCTGTGCTAAGTCGCTCATTGACATTCCTATAATTTGGAGTCTTTTCGCTTGAGGTATTCGGGGTGGCATTTTGGTGACTGCCGAATACTGCTGCGAGCACAACCTGCAGAGCAGCTTCAGTGATGATAGGTTAAAGGCGGCCTTATAGTTTCGCAGCCACATTGAAGATATCAAGCGCGCATACGACTGATAACTGCCATGATACACACCAGAAAGCGTTTACGTCACAAAGCAAAAAAAAAGAATAAACCCTATTCTTTAGCTTATTTCATGAGTGAGCGTGTTCGGCGTATCTTGAAATTTACTTGATTGATTGCTGCAACGTTGATCTTGGGAAAATAAAATAAGACCAAACCCATTCGCTTTATCACCCTGCCTGAATCGTTTGCAGTGCGCTCATAAGGGGTGACGCGCTAAGGAACAGCCTAGCAGACGATGGGCACAACTGAGCGCGGCTTTCTGGGCATGCGCTCAGCCTCAAACAGTTTGCAACTTGGCTCCGTCATATGGCGCTGACGCACAGAAAAGTCCCCGCTCACGCACGCCAGTTAAATATTTGGCCGACTGTACACTTTTTGTGCTAACGAGAAACCGCAACTGAGGGAGCCAGAGACTCGGGCTCACCGGAATCAGGAGCTCACAAGTGCGGGAACTTGATTGTGGAAACCAAATAAATGAGACCACCGCTTTGACGAAATCAATGATCCGCAGTTTCAACAGGCGCCAGTGCTGCGCAAGGAGGTTTGTTGGAGGCGCCTTGGGTGTTCACAAGCTCACAGACGTGGTCGCCAGCCTTGTATAAAAATCTCACGCTATCAACCAAGCGGCTCTGCGGTGTAGGATCATGCCGGGTCAACATTGTGCCACATAGCTAAGAAGCGGGGCAAAGAATAAAGCCGGGCTCCCGAAACCCATGGAAAGCCAGCATAATAAATAGCAAAGAATAAAATGCATCTAAATAGCCGTGTTGATGGCCTGTAATTTGGTCAATTTTAAATGAATAAGTTAATCTTTTGCGCCCAGTCCCAGCAGCAAGCTTTGGCCGGCAAAAGATAAATGGCCCCGCGATACCATTTAAAAAACCGTCAAAATAGATCCGCTTGTGAAACCAGAGAGCTCGGCATGGACCTACACAGAAGTGGGTCAAGCGATCTCACATCTGCAGAATACCGAAAATTTTTGAACATTTGGTACGCATTGCCAAACCCACCTTTTGCTGTAAGCCTGGCACAGTTGCCCACATTTTATTAGAGCACGAACATTATCTCGAACTCTCACGCTTTCCTTCCCCCTCTCCTTCCTAAGCTACGGTAGACCCTCATTATCAGCGACCACCTGGACGTTCAGAAGCTTCTGGCATCTAGGGCACCCGTCTCCCGGTCACCACTTGGGTTCTCGGACTATATACTACTAGTACTTCATGGACCAGTTAAGTTTCATACTACTACTGTAAAATGCCTACGCAGGGTAAGAGCAAAAATGAAAGACGAAACGACAAAACACAAGCCAGCACTGATACTGAACCGTGTATTTCACGGCCTGCCATAACAAAAAACTTGCACCCCAAGAATAATACCAAATAAACAACATCAGCCGGGCAGCGTAGAGGGAAGCCCTCAACCTCCGTATTTTCACGAATACCTCAAAGGCCCTTAAATTCACTTCTGCTTATAACAAATTTGAAGTAATCAGAGAGCCCACTCTCCCAGAATAGAAGGAGTGCATGGGGAAAAAAAGAAATTTGGGACCGGACACTTCAATCTATAAAACGGCTGGGCGACACATTAGGCTTGTCGCCGATCCAGCGATTCTGCTTGAAGTTCCTTCCCACACCTAAAACTATACATCCATACCTACACAAGGATATGCGACCACCCAAGATCACATTCATTAAAGAATTCTTCCAAAACTGTGAAAACAGAGTATGAAACAACTGTGGGATTTTCTAAAGTGCGGAAGCAATAACAGTCGTGGCTGACTATCGTGACCATTCCTATCACTTTATTACCCTTCTACACATTGGAACGCAAAAGGCGGAAATCGGAGCCGTCATCTCGGCGACCTACCTAGTCGAAGTACCGAAGAGATGTTTAAACATCATCACACATGCTTAAAGGGTCAATAGTGTCACAGCAGCACGGCGTAACACTGCAGCCGCCCCACAAAATTTGCAACAAAGTGGTGATCGAGGACTACACCGATAACCTCTCTAAGGAATTCCAGGAACTACTGTGGAAAGAGGAGGACGCGCACCTTGGACGCATGAGCAGGCAGGCTTCTTGCGTTCCCACCAGCGCACACGGCTTCGGCCTTCGTTCAAAGAACACGCCAAATGCAGGGTTTCGAACGATAGAGCAGGCGGAGACGTCACGGACACTAAGTTCTACGTGACCACCCTGCTCCACGTGAACCAGAGGTACAAGAAACTAGTGCGCAATGCCTTCCCAATGGACGAAGACTTTGCAAAGGCCATGAGAAGTACCTATGAGAAGTTCTTCACGAGGCCTGCCAACCGTTTTCTGAGATCTCACGAAATCTTGGCAATGTAGTGCAGTCACCTGCTAGTTAAGACACCCCTAACACCGACGTGGCTAATCTCGACGACACATTCAAGCCGCCAATGACCGTGTTCACCCTTCTACACGGTAAGAATGGGTTTGGAAAGTTATGCTTCAAGATGATGTCTAAGTGACTGGCAATAAATCGATAAGAGGTGAGGCGGAAAAGAGCACGCTGTGGAAGTTGAGGAAGGCTCGCGGGTTTGAATTCACTGCTAAGTTACAGAGAAAGTTTACGAATATTGCCACGAACCATGCATTGGGTTTGTTTATTTATGGTTTGTTTTTGCTGCCCGGCTGCGCCCGGCTGTGTTATCTGTATCCCAATCGAAGCGCATGTTCCATTCTTTATTTTTATGACGCACGGGTTATCTCATTCGGAGAGGATTTCGCCCTAAAGTCAATGGCCTGGAATAATCTTCGATGCACAATGGTCGGGAAGAAAATCGACGTTTCTAGAAACACTCGCGCCGAAGGATAAAAGCCTGCTGAGCAGACGCCGTGGTATTCCGATCGCCGACGCTCGATTGCGTACTTCACTCTGCTGACTGCTACTTCGCCGCCTGTGTATTCTTTGACTTGTTAGGAGACCACAAGTTCGCTCCAATAAACTTGTTTTCCTTTAAGGAAACTGTGTCGTCTTTGGTGTCGTGACAATATCATCCTGAGCAAAGTTCTAAACCAGGGATTTAATCATACATGGCGGAGTCAGAAAAATGCCCGAAATTGGATTTTTACGATCTCGTTCTCAGATGTTTACAGACTCGGATTTTTGGGACTTTCGTTGGAAAGAATCAAGCGTAAACTTAGTGCTCAGTAGCCCAGTACGTTATTAATGCCCTGAGCTGCCACTATATAGAGATAAACTAGTTTCAAGTAAGCTTTTAATTAAATACCTTGCTAATACCAATGTTTGCAGAGGCAACGATACCGTTACATTATTGTGACCTTCGCGCCGAAGGGTCCCGTCTCTGAACTGCTTGGTGAAAGGGGAGTCCATGAAAAGTCCCGGGAACGCTGCACACGCCAAAAAAAAAAAAAACTAGTCTGAATTTTGAGAACACAGAAAAACCTAGTTGCTGGGTCGTAACTAATCACTTTCTTGAATTTGTTCAACTTCAGTTTGTGTTCGGTTTGCATACACGGGCTAAAAAAAAAGGGTTTTGTCTTTATGAAGCCGATACTGGAATATTTATATTGCACTGTCGAAAAGAAGAAAAATCTCATGCTACTCCTGTGGCGGTCGAACAAACAGCAGCAGTGATAGGAAATGACGCGAACCTATCTTCTCATGGGATGGACGACGACCTAGATTAGCAAGTTTATGCATACGCACCTGCTTTTGTGAAGATGTTGTTTGTTTGAGTAAAAACTTTCGTGCGATTTGCAAGAAGAATAGTTGCCAAAATATGTCAGGCTGGTTTATTTTTGGAGAATGGTTCGATGTAGTTCCGGTTTAGGTTCTGCCGTGCGACACGCCTACGGCTTGCAACGTAATGTGGCACCGGGCGTTAGCCATACTTCAGCAATCAAACTGACCGGCTATTGACATGTCGTTGACTGCCGAAATGGACCAGATAAATTTCTTAGCTATATTTCTAGCGAGTAAATATCGTTTTATTTATTTGACTTATGACGCTTCGCTGTCTTAGATGCACTGGAGCTCTAAGCTGCATATGCCTTTGCGAGTGGCACGATTGCGCAAAATCTACAGCCGATTAAAAGAAAAATTATTCTGCGTAATAAGGGAATGCAATCAACTGTAGCATTTATCGTCAAACGCAAAATCAAGGTAGAAAAAAACGTTTCGGCAGGGTGAACTAGCCAACTGGTCATCAGCACGACGACACATTTCCGATCAATGACACTGCTTGAAGCCACGCAGTTGCTGCTGATAAAATATTTGTGGAGCTAAGGGAAGGTCACTGTACAAACGTTATCAAATGTTATTCAAGCAATGCTTAGTGCTCAAATCCAACACGTTAAACGCAATCAGACATGACGACGTCGGCATCAGCTTGTGTACGTGTTATTTGCAAGTCTCACTTTAGGCCGGGTTCAGACAGTTGTCGCAATTGTCGTAATAACTTTAAAGAATGGCGTCACTTAACGTTTCAGCCAACCGAACTGCGTGACACGCCGTTTTTTACGTCGATAGGCGACGATGCGGCTTTCGCGTTGGTAGTTGGAACATGGCCTTGTGTTCCCGTAGCATAATTCAATAACGCACTATGCGAGCAGCATCGCACTGTGTCGGTTCAAATACCACGGCAGAGAGCTTTTTTTTTAATTTGTCGGCAGTGGGTATTTTGTCAATGCGCCTTTTACGACGCAGTGGATACTATGGAGAAAATACATGCAGGTGAGCTCCGTATGCGCGGGAGAAAGGACGCGCGGTTCACCATCACCGATGAACTGGAGTGCTGGCGTTCAGCCACGGCGTCCACCTCAACTCGACCCTCCTCCCTGCATAAAACAATACTTTGTGGCTGATGGACAAGAGGGAATAATTGGAGGTTTCTCTGGGCCATTTCTACAATCAGCAGGATGGGAAAAGCGGGTGATCTTGATTCTTGAAGAATGGTTAATACGGCGATCACACATAACACTGGAAGTCATGGACGTGTTGCACAGCGAAACCGCACATCAACAGGTTTGAACTCTCCAAAAATAAACCACAATTACTACAGTCTGACACCTACACTTGCGGCCACTAGCACTAACGTTTTCCCTAAAAAAGTATGAGTGACAAAAACGCAAAAGCGTCTGCATGAACGTAATAACTAACATCGCCTTTTAGGAAATGTAACCGGAAATGGTAAGCAGCATGCAGAAAAACATAACCTAAGACATAATTTTTCTACTAAGTAAGTTCATGTAAACGCAACCGTGGTTGTGAAATTATGCCCCATAGGACTCCGGACTTTATTCTGCCGAAGTAATTCCAGGATATTTACAATTTACTTCCATGTTCCTTTGAGTTGACACTGAAGTGAATTTGTCGAACCCCTGTTTTGTGTGCATTCCTCAGAAGGGCTGAAATACACACATTTTTATGGCTTGTCCGCGAGAACGCAGTATTTCATTTATAAATCGCGAAAGAAGAAAAAATACCCCGTGGTATTAGCGGCAGCCACAACAACTGCTGTAACGGCGGGGATTCATCTCGCAATGTGAGTGGATTATGTAGATATTTTAAATTTCAGAGACACACACTTGCGTCTGTGTAAATTTTTTCTTTGATGTTTAATTACTATTGGTAACAAGTGCATATGTCGGAATGTAGTTGTTGTCTGTCTTTGGATAGTTGAAATACGTTTGGGCTTCGGTTCCATGCAACAACATGCTTGGCGTCCGACTTTATGTTGGTGGGGCATTGATCCGTTCTTGGCTCTATAGCACAGGTCACATCGGACTGCCAGCCCCGCTTATAATCGTAAAGTTTAATGGCTGAGGCGTACGCAGTGGCTCCATGCCCTCCGTGCCATCGTCAACGCTCAACTCCGACGCAGTTCGCACAAAACTTCGGAGCTTGCATCGCGAGCTCTGTGTCGTAAGAGGCCGTAGAAGGCACGCTCACACTAGACACAGGCGAAAACGAGGCGACGGCGATACCGACTTGCATGTTGCAGACAACGTTTTCCCATGACTCTGATGGTGACGCAAACACGTCGTCTGATGAAAGCGCTTGTAGTGTGGCTGGTTCGACGACAAGAGACGCCGACATTGGCGGTCGGCAATACCAGAAGGGTAACGGGAGTCAATCAAGAAGCAAAAGATTCTCTCGAAAATTTTCGTGTCGCAGTGAAGGCGGCTCTGTTTTCTTAATTTCTTGAGTACAACAAACTTGTTAAAGTCCATCAGGCTCATGCAACTCAAACCTTGTGCTAATGCGCTCCGTATTTTGGCTTACGAACCTTCGACCATGCGGTTCGGCGATTTCGTTTCCCCGGAGCTGAAAACTGCAAGGAATCAATATCTGCTACGTTATTTAGCGTAAAGCATAAACAAAAGTACGACAAGCACTATTCCAGGAGTTCGAAATCCCAGTTACAGGCGGGTACACAGTTACATTTATTGAGCAATTACGAGTTTTGAGCCCGAGTGAGTTCTGAGCGCATTTTGAGTTCTGTGCCCGTGTGAGTCTTAAGTTTTGTGCTCATTGTGAATTTGAGTTTAAGGGAGCGTAACAGAGTTGTTCAGCAATATATTGAGGTCAAGTGAGAGGCGGTTCAAAAAATAGAGTTGTTAGTGAGTAGAGCCAGCCCAACTTTGCCGAGGTATGTTTACGAAAGTAGTTGTTATAGCGTTCATAATTTGCATATTGCACTAGGCCAAGGTAACTTTTTTTCAAGCCGTAAATGTTGCGTTTCCAGAGAAGTGACATCGTGCTTGGGCCTCAGACCCGAAACGCATGTGTGTTCGCATGTTGCTAGTTAGCTGCATTGTTTCACTTCCACGATTGTTGCGCAGATGTTTGCGTCAACTAGGAGGCACCTATGGTTGGTAGCTAAGTTTCATGCGTCGCTTTTGGCTCGATTTCAGGTTACGTGCAGGTACGGCAGCATTCGCGATTTGCATGATCGGCTGGGAGGTGAAGGGGGGCGTCTGATCTGTGAACGTTTTTTGTGGAATTTTCATGATGATCAGCACTTGCTGATCATGATCACATGGCCAGCACGCTTTAGCGGCTGGGCATGTGATCGGTAATTTACTGGTGAGGTCATAAAAGAAGCTAGTTTGTCGTTTCCTCCTGATGAATCCTCTAAGGAGGTGGGAGAGGGTGGTGCGAAAGCACATGGCGGCTCGCGCTGACTGATGGTTTGCCTACTTCTGTTAACGGTTAATGATATGCTAGGGGTGAAAACGGAAAACGTGAGCGTAGGGGGGGGGGGGGCTGAAGGAGCGGCTGCTGTCCCCTCTGCTGTTTCAAATGTGGTGTCAATTCAAACGACCAGGCGGCTACCGTTTAGAAAGAATAATGACCGCAATATGAGATAGTACTATATGGTGAGTAATAGGTTGGGTAAAGATACAAATTAGTGGCGCTACGGCGTCTAAGGTATCATTTAATGGTCCAAAATAAAAGATCCACGCGGGATATGGAATGCTTCCTGGGTATAGTCATATGAGAGTCACAATGAGTCATACATAGGGTTATTATTCAAAATGATGCCGGGAGGTCATATGGGGGATCAAATTATTATCCTGAAATATTCAAGGTTAGTCGCAGATTGGATTAAAATTCAAATTCTTGCCCCTACGTCGTCGTCATCATCATCATCATCATCATCATCATCATCACCAGCCTATCTACACCCACTGCAGGGCAAAGGCCTCTCCCATTATTCTCCAATTACCTCGGTCCTGTGCCAACTGTGACCAATTTATCCCTGCAAACTTCTTGACCTCATCTGCCCATCTAACTTTCTGCCGCCCCCTGCAACGCTTGCCTTCTCTAGGGATCCACTCGTTACCCTTAATGACCAGCGGTTATCTTGCCTTCGCATTACATGCCCTGCCCACGTCCATTTCTTCTTCTTAATTTCTACTAATATGTCTTTAACACCAGTTTGCTCCCTGACCCACTCCGCTCTCTTCTTGTCCCTTAATGTTCCACCTATCATTTTCCGCTCCATTGCCCGCTGAGTCGTTCTCAATTTAAGTTGAACCCTCTTAGTGAGCCTCCAAGTTTCTGCCCCGTAGGTGAGCACCGGTAGGATGCAGCTGTCATACACTTTCTGCTTCAGCGACAATGGTAGGCTGCTATCCATTATTTGAGAATGTCTGCCATATGCACCCACCCCATTCTGATCCTTCTAATTACCTCTGCCTCATGGTTGGGATCTGGGGTCACAACTTGGCCTAAGTAGATATATTCGCTTACCACTTCCACTGCCTCGCCACCTATCTCAAACTGCTGTGCTGTTCCGAGGTTATTGATAATTACTTTAGTTTTCTGCATATTAATTTTCAGGCCCACGGTTCTACTCTGTTCGCCCAGTGCGGCAAAGCATGCTTTGCAATTCGTCCCCCGAGTTACTTAGCAAGGCAACGTCATCAGCAAATCTAAGGTTACTGAGGTATTCTCTATTACGTCGTGTGATATATCAAATTAAGGCCTCGATCAGGCGAACCACGCAGGAAAAATGCAATAGTGCTTCTTGATTATTACTATGACATAGTCATGGTGGGTTATATATTGGATTAAAATTCAAGATGATGCCACTAGGCTGCGTGGGGCATCAAATTGGAGGTTTCGAGGAGAGAAATTACGTGCGACAAAAATTTGTTATGGTTACATCATGACATAGTCATGGTTAGTTATTATTTGGGGCAACATTCATTTTGATGCCACTCGGATGTGTTGGGTATCATATTAACTGTCCCGATGAGGGGAATCACGTTGCATAAATACAAAAATGCGTCATGCTTAAAGTCATGAAGACTAATAGAGTTGGTAAAAATTCATATTGATGACACTCGGGCATTTGTTTGTTAAAGTACAGGTCTCAGCGAGGTGTATAACGTAGGACAAATAAAAAAAATTCCCCCGCATTTCCCCGAGGGGGAGAATGTGAAAGTGCGAATGCACGGTTGTCGGCCCGCTTGCGGCGCTTGCGCTCGGCCCCCGCAGCCCACCGCCTCGCCGCCTTCTCTTCCATCTCTTCCATCGGGTTTGTAGTATCACGTGTACACCACGCAGTTATCAAGCCACTATAACGCCGCTGAGTCGCCAACGCACGCCGCTGACGACGTAGTTTGAATGCGTTAAAGATATAAGGCGCGTTACTCACACTGATATCAGCGTGGCGTCCGTGGCTTAGTCGGTAGAGCGTCGCGCTGCGGCCGCAAAGTCCTCGGATCGAAACCTGGCGCCGGATGCTGTTTCTTTTTTAAATATAGAGGAGCACTGCGGACGCCGCCACCGCCGGCGGTGGATGGTTTGGGGTCGCTTATAAAGTGCATTCGCACTTAAAATGCTTCCTGCTTGAATTCCTGATATAGCCAGGGCGAGTCACAAATCGGGTTAAAATTTGAAATGACACCACTCGAGCGTGTGGGGTATCAAATTTAAGGTCTCGATGAGGGGTAGCACCTGGACATAAAGAAATGCTTCGTGGTTATAATAATGAGATAGGCATGGTGTGTCATATATTTTGGTTCAAATTCAAGGTGATGCTGCTAAGGCATGTGAAGTATCATATTCAAGGTTTTATTTAGGGGAATAACGTGGGACATAAATAACGCGTGCTGGTTATAGACATGACGGAGTCATAGTTACTCAGACTGGGTTAAGTCTCCAAATGATGTTGCTAGGGTGCTAAGGGTATCAAATTAGAAGTTTCGATGAGCAGAATCACGTGGGATAAATACAAAAATGATTCTTGGGCAGAGTTTTTCGAAACTGATTGGGAGGTATATAATGGGTCAAACTTTGAAGTGATGCCACTAGGGCGTGTTGGGTATCAAGTTAAAGGTCTAGATGAGGAAAATCTCATAAAATAAATAAAAAAAATGTGTCCTCCTTATCATTCTGATATAGTCATGGCAGTTTTAGATTGTGTGAGAATTCAAAGTGAGGCCGATAGGGCGAGTGGGGGTCTCAAAAAACATGTCTTGGTTAAAGAAGGTGGTTCGGATGCAATCATCAGATATCACGGCCCTGAATAATTACCAGTTAAGCAAAGACGTCTCAAACTGCGCCCCCCAAAGTGCGCTCGTAAATTGTTGGCACACAATTTTGAAAGCGTGGTTGGTTCGTCGTATTGCAGCTCTCAACGTCCGTCAGCAAGCCTGCGTTTTCATGAAACAGTTGAGCAACTAATGGGATGATATATTTTGTCGCTCATAAGGCGTATGTTACGCCAATGAATGGCTGGCTTGATCATTTATTGCCCTCACATTCGACTCTGTGTTCCCCGTGCAGGCGCAGGGTCGGCCACTGATGCTGCACGCTGTATTTGAGACTGATCGGCCGGCTCGTAGTTATTTCCTGCTTCGTTACGTAAGAGTAATTCAAATGGTCCCACTTCACCTGATATGCACCAGATGTGGAATAAAAAAATACACGTCAATAGGAAAAGGGAGCACGTATGTTCCATACAGCAGACGTTGTAATGTTTGTTCTTATTTTTACTAATGTTTTTTTCGTCACCAAGGCGGTGTGCTCATGAGTTTACTACAAATGCGAACCTCACTAGTGTTAAGCCTCATATATGGTATGGGATAGCTGTTTAGAATGACCCACCACACATTATCTACACACCGAAGCGGAGCGTATAGCAAGCTTGAAACACATGCAAGCTGTAGGTTTTGCGTCCCAGAATTAGCCACGGTTGTATAGCAGCGCTTGTATCAAAGTTAAGACTGCTACGTATGGCGAATAGGTATATGAAATTGAGATTTGAGGCTTTAATGGTCAGATGCTGCCACTGGCCAATGAGCGCTCCGTAGTGGAAGGATATCGATAAATTTTGACTGCATGGGTGTCGTTGACATGCGCTGATATCTCGACGCACGGGCGTTTTCACTTTTTGCCCCAATCAAAAAACAAGCCATGCACCCCGCCTGTGATCGAACCCGCATTCCTAATCGTCACAGAGTATCTAAAGTTGTTTAAACCCTATATATAGGCTAGGTTGATGTCTTTTCTAATCCATTGTAGGCCATTACGAACTGCTAACACCTGATTTTCTACCTACGTATCTGATGGGGACGAAAACACTATAGATTTAGGGGCGCGTTCAGGGTCCCCAAGTGGTAAAAATAATATGGAACCCAACACTACTCCGCGCGTCATTGTCTGTGTAGCGTCGGCGGGTTAAACCTCACAATGAATCAACGAAAACACTATACTCGTACGCAGAAACATGATGGTAAAGTTTGTAAGCTGTATTCAAGCGCAAATGTTGCTGTTCTTATGCTCCAACTTTTTAGGAGCGGAGGGCCTCCGCCTGTGGAAACGCTACTGACTACGCAAGAAGTATTGGTCAGAGCAAGATTGAACAACCACCTAGGTGAGATTAGTGTCGTGACAGCCACGTCTTTGTCAACCGTAACCACCCTTATAATAATCATCAGATGTAGCTTCAGACTAAGGGGTGAGTTTCCTCGGCACGCGAGACAAGACACCCGCCAGAGAACACCGCTCTGCCTGGTCGAAACGTACGGGTACTCCCTGGTCCACGGTGCCATGTTGTCATTGAGTTGCATATGCAATTATATGTTAGAAGCTGCCACACTGCCTAATCGGCCCCCCATAAAAGAAAAAAAAATACAAAAGCCCCCCGCTTATTCCCATACTTAAAGAAGCCAAAAATTCTGTTTCTGCAGTTCTCATAGATAGTCTGGAAACATTCGGATGTCACGCAATATTAGCCGGTGGCAGGTGGAACATAACGTACCGCACGGCTCTGGGCACCACGAAGAACTCTTCAAGAGACATTTATCGGCCCCTTTCACTGTACAGTTTACAACGATTTTAACGATAGCTATGTTGTAAATAAATGCATGCAAAGCTTACTTTCATTTATTTTTTCCAACCTACCTACATGCCGTTCTGGCGGCTTTAGTATTCATAAGCAGATAAGACTGTTGGAAACTAAAACGCATAAAGCCTTTGACAACTTCCGAGTAATACAGGTACCCTTATATGCTGCTCCTCTTCTTCCGAAGTTTTTTGTGGGAGACTTGCCGTGAGCAGCAAAGTGGGGGTACTTTCTGGCTATTTAGGGAAACGTCTAGGGGCTTGTTTTTTCTGTGACTATTTTTGACTTCTATTTATCTCTGGTAGCCAATTTTTCCTGTTGACCCGATTATAAGGAACAAATTTTTTGGCTTTGACATTTAGCCATTCTTGTGGACATACAGGACGTTTGTCGTAAAGTGAAAGCGAAGAAGGCGACGATAAGGAATACACGCTCTGCGGGTATGTTTCAAAACCTGAGAGCACCATTATCTTCATCGTGTTGCGGGGTCACTCACTCCACACGCGCCAGCCGGTCAATGGGGAACTGCCAGCGACAGCGGCCGGTGGAGGAAGAGATCCCGGGAAGAACACCTAGGAAGAACGGAGGGTTAGAAGTGTGAAGCGTGACCGGGTTGAACGGCGGCCGGGTGACCGGACCTGTGCTGTGCCCCAAGAGGTCCTCCACAGGCGCAACGTCCAAAACATCTTCTCAGCAAGGAAGTCGTCTCGCCGGGCATCGGTAATAGACAGCGTCACTTCCACAGAGCTACATTCCCCACGACGGGGAGGGAAGCTCGAGTGCGTTGCGCAACCTCTGGCTACGAGACGTGACCTCCAAGCTACTAGACCTGTCACCCAAGGATCACACGTGCCGACGCCCTCAAGCTTTATCTCCCACGTACTGTGTATCGTTTTTTCTTGCTACCATTGTCTCTACCTCTAACTCTTCCTACCATTGTTTCTACTCGTCACTGAGTTTACCCATGGTTAGCTTGTAGACGCTGTCCGTTGTATTTTTGTGGGTTTCGAGTATCCCAGGCAGCACAGGACTGTTCGGCCTAAAACAGGCCGGTGTACTTTGGCCGGTGATTTTCTGTCCGGCCGTTTTCCGGCAGCCATGTTCGGCCCATGTCCAAATGTGGGCCTTTTGGCCGTATACGGCCGTACTCCCATGGCTGTCCAACGGCCAGTGTCCATCGGCCAGTCGACCGGCTTACGGTCATACGGCCAGATTCCAGCCGTAGGGCTCCGGCCATTCCAAAGCCACCCGTGTACGGCCGAAGTACGTCCGCCGGAGGACAGCTGAGATGCGGTCGTCGGACTCCAGCCGGACTACAGCTACCGGAAATACGGCCGTGCTACGGGCATTGGAGTTCAGCCACAGTACGTTAGCTGTACTGAGGCCGGTCACTGCATGTCGCGCAAGCAGATGACTCATTCGCGCAGTGCAGAAGCAGCACAAACCCAGCATTTTGGGTCCAATGCAGCCACATCAAAGTGAGCTCGCGCGCAACCACCAGCCGCCAAGCTTTCAGCGCAGCCTTGCTTAATTACCAGCCTCAGTTGACAGCAAAATTCATTTATTAAACAGTGCTCACAAATTGTCGTTCCTTTAATTGCTGTGCCTCATTTACTGCCGAACACAGAAAATATTCAGTTCTTTGTAGAGCTTGAATAGATGTATTGTCCAGGTCCTGATATCCTCTGTGGGGCGGCTTACCTGTAATAAACGGGGAAAGAGGAGGGGGGGGGGGCGGAGGGCGCATACTTTAGTGGGTTGAATTTCAGAGAGATAAATTGCGCCGGTTTTAGCCAATTTCTTTTAGGGCAATATTCCGGAACACTTTCATGCTATGACTACATAAACTATTTTTATAACAGTTGCTTGACCAATTTTGATGTATATAAAACCGGCGTGAATGCCTTTACGAAGCGTTTTGGTTCTCAACAAAACACTCAGGAGCATTTAATATAACTCCTTCACAAAAAAGTATGTCCAGTTTTTGCCCATTTTTCTTGCAAAGACATTTTCTACTCGATCAACTTTTCTGATGATCCAGCGCAGGGCTGATCCTAAGAAGGAGCGAACAGGTACTTTCATTTTCAATCTATTTTAATGTTGTTTTCATGAGTATACGTCCACACCACTTAATAGTCCAAAGAGCTTAATTTTTTTCTAATGTCATACTACGTTCAAAAAATTCTAGACGCGTCGCGAATGACGCCCTGCTTCAGGTGGCTGCAGTTGTATCCCTTTGTGTTCACGCAAGGAAAGGCGTAAAATTAGAGTTACATAATTTGTTTCAAACCAATAACATAGCAATGGTAGCATGTATACAGGAAACCTTGCATACTGCAACGAATAGGGCAATAAATATTTTATTGGTCAAGGTTGAATGCGTAGGGTTCTCAACCCGTCGGAGGCAAACTTGCACCTCTGGAAGTTTATTTATTTATTTATTTATTTATTTATTTATTTAATTATTTATTTTTATTCATTTATTTATTCATTGTTTTATTTATTTATTTATTTATTTATTTATTTGTTTGTTTATTTATTTATTTTTATTCATTCATTTATTCATTGTTTTATTTATTTATTTGTTTATTTATTTGATGCCTGCTTGCCTTTGCATGCATTACAGAAGGGAGATACATAACACTAAGCATTAAATATGAGACAAAATAACAAAATAATTCTACAAAGCGCACTGAAAATCGTCAATATAAACAGTTAATGCAATCATACGTCGAAGATAATTACACTGCAGTATTGATGTAAAATAAAATGAATCGCGCAAGGCGTCACCTTTAAAGGAAAGTTAATAATTTGCTTTAAGCTAGCTATCCCACTTTGCGATATGTAGAATGGCGCTTGGACATACTTCTCCCCTTCTACAACGGTTTTCGAATGATAGATATTACGAAAAAAGTTAAACCTGTGGTTTCGTCTGTGATCTTTCACGTCCTGCCATTTCAGTTTATTTTTACTTTCTCTCATGCTAAGTTGAGCGTTCCAATTACCTAATACGAATCGCACTGGCATATTCTGTATGTTTTCGAGCGTATCAACGAGCTCTTTGGTGTAGGGATCCACGAAAACACATGCGTACTCCAAGATTGAGCGCACATGAGTGAAATACGGTTGTTCTTTTCAGTTAGATGGAGGTTCACTGAAATTTCGTCTCAGAAAGCCAAAAACATATGCAGCCGTAACTTTTATGGTGTGAACCTGCCTATTTAACCTCTAACCACTCCCTAAATACACTCCTAGGTATTTATATTCCTCGGCCGTTGTCACAGCAGCATAATTTACGGTATACGTATCCAATTGGAATGAAGGTTCTCTTGTAAAGGTGCCGTTAACACACTGTTTAACATCCAAAAACTTTTCTGAATCAGCACACCAGGATGTTATTAAATGCGAATAAAGCCGCAGGTATACGGAATCACGTTTATTCGCTATAGTCCGGTTAACTACACAGTACTTTTGAACAAAGCTATAGGGCCAATAGTAATAACAATGCAAAAACCGATTCATTCAGTTCATAGGATGAAATGTACTACGCAGAAGGTGATATGCAACACCATCATTTGCTTTTCTGCAGTGCAAGAATATACAGTCAACCACTTTAAGCTTATCTATTGCAAGAGCCAAATCGTGCGTGAACTCAACAATCTGCGTTGAGCAAGAAAATCCTGACAAAATCCGTGTTTGCTAGGATGCTGGCGATTATGTTTACCCAAATGAGTCATATCCCAAGAGTAGCTAAGCTCACCTTCAAACATCGGAACTAAATTAACAGCTAGGCTTCGTCAGTGACAAGGTTCTGTTGTTATCGCAAATTTAAAATATTTTTTTTCTAAATAGGCAGTCGTAAAATCCCCTGAAGTAACATAGTGCAGGGCATGAAGTTGATCCTACCAATGCACGAGCGAGTCTCTTCTACGTTTATCACCAACAAATTAGTGCAACATTGCTTGTCGCAGTTTAATTGTAAGCAGAATAACGTGCGCTTTTGCTCGCACTTGCCTTTCTTTGGTGGGGAGTCCTTGACATGGTGGCGGTTTAGCTCCTGCGTGGTTGCCGCATGCTCGACGCCCTTGAAGGCCAGTTATTTTGGTGAACCATCTCTATTTCGGATCGGACATCTCTGGCGGATCGATGTCTCCAATGCTCTCCATTTCTTGAGCGGGCGAATAGCCTCGAGATGATGCGTCGACGAAGCCGGCGGCAGAAGCGTGGTAGCGGCGATGACTGCCGAGGCTTAGCTCACCCGTCGGTGTGGCACAGTCTTCTTGTGGCAATAAATGACATTTCGATGGCCTAAAAGGTTCCCTGCTAATGTCCAGTGAGTCCTTGCACCTTGCCCGTTCACCGAGAACACTCATTACTATTTGACAAACGATGTTCGTTCATTTAAAACGTAGAAACACGGAGCGGATGAAAAACGCGTCCCCGTCGTTCGGCTCACTAACGGCTTTTGTCCCCTCAGGAAAAAACCGGTCGGTCTCCTTCCAAACATGTCTGTGCATGAATTCTCGGCGCCCAGGCGCGAGCCGTTGTTCGGCTGTATGCCGTTTGCCGAAAAAAAGGACGTATAACCAGATACCTTACGTAGGCCGGTCTCCTCTTGAACACCGGTTGCCAAATATTCTGTGGCCATTCGCTTGCCGTAATTCGGCCGAGGACAGCTAACCGAATGCAAAACGTATATTCTGGGGCCGTACGTCCGCCGGACGCGCGGTTCACCGTTGAAACAACGAATGCACGGCAGCCGCGCTCCGGCCGGTCTCCTTTCGAACACCAATTGCCGCAAGAATACGCGTATTCTGTGGCCGGTCGCTTGCCGTGCTTCGGCCGATTACCGCTTCCCGAAGAAAAAACGGATGCCCTAAGGCCGTACTTCGGCCGTTCTCTTTCTCAACATCGGCAGCCGTAAGAGAACTGAATATCTGGCAGCCGGTTAGCTGCCGTTGTGCGTCCGGATACGGGCGGACCGAAGAATGCCGAAGTGCTGGTTGCCGAATGTTGGCCGTTCAACGCATGATCAGTGGCTGCCAGAACCTGGATGCTGGCCGGACATGCCAGAAAGCGGCCATAGACGGGCCGGTCTTGGGGCACACTTTCTGTGCCGCCTGGGATTATACAAAGTCTCGTTTCCAAAGGTTATTCTTATAGTTTTTATCGTCCCCCTAACCTGATCATAATTGGCGTCCGCGACAGGACGAGGCTAGTTCGATTGGCATGCCCCTAAAATCCAAACCCAAAATGGGCACAGGAAAGCTAATTGAACTAGCGGAGTGGCTAGGCTTAAGCGGCGATGAGCTTGATCAGTGGGTGCTTGAGGAGCAGAGATCCTGGGAAGAACGCCAAAGAAAAAGGGACACTGAGAAGTGTGGAGCGTGACCGGTGTGCGCGGCGATCGGTCGACCGGACCCATGCAGTGCCCCAAGAGATCCTCCACAACTGCAGCGTCCAGGACATCTTCTCTGCAAAGAAGTCGTCCCGCCGCGCATCGGTAAACGAACGTGACGCCCGAAGAAAGGTCGTTCGCCTCTACGGCAACGGGAGCTAGGAGCACGCTTGACCACCACGGCCAAGACATCACCTGGACGTTTCAAAAATGCACCACCACTACTGCACATCTGGGACGTGAGGTAGCAGAACCCCGTTCCCACAGCAAACCATTACTGTGTCCTCACCGTGCATTCCCGGATTTGACTGTTTCCCATTTGTTGAACCCTTCCCCGTTTGCTCTGCCCAATTCTAGCTAGTTTCTGCCTTGTTCTCTAGATTTCTGTGGTTCCCTATTATTCGTTAGTTTATATCTGTCCGTTGTGTGATTTTGATTTGGGTTTCAGGTTCTACAAACATAGTCTTGTTTCTCTCTGGTTTTTATTATTCTGCGCCGAACCTGACAACATTGTGTGGTGGGTGTTGTGTGGCTTCTGCGAAAGAATGCTTTCGCATGAACATTAGTAATTAAATAGATATTTTTATCTGTACTAGTTAAGGACGGGGGCTTGGGTTACCTGTGACTCTTTGGACAGAGGCCAATAAATGCAAAATACAATAGTAATACAAGAGTCTATAGATCTGGTCCTTCCAAAATTTTCTTTTAATCATATTCCCTCAGCGCAAATGGAGAAGAAACACACCATCGCCTGCCGCGTGCAAAGCTGCGCGGTTCCTTTCGTTTTAACGCTGTGATTTTACGCCACAGCTTGTGAATATTCCATGCAGAGCCATATAAATATTATGCGGAGTCCTGGCGGAAAGTACTGACAGATGCCAGATCAACATTACATTCCCAAAGTAAAATCAACGACACAATCTGCGCCTGCATGGGGATGCTGTGTGAGTTTTGCAGGCATCCTCGATTTTACAGCCAGTTTTTTAATGAACGCAACCTACATGGGGCCAGTGAAAAACACATCAGCGCGCGCATGGCTAGACTGTTTCGTTCCTCAACGTGTCAAGTTGCGGAGGAAGATAACTAAAACGGAATAAAAAGACACAGAACGATGCGCAATCGCAAACTGGGATTTTCGTTCAGAAAACGCTAACATATAGTGCAGGTGATCCCGATAAGTGATGTACACAAGAAATAACGAAGTGCACAAGTTAGAAAAGCTCGGTAGAGTAAGCAGTGGGTGGGTGCGCATATTGAACATTCCCGACATTTAAAAAACGTTTTAGCTTTCTCAAACTTCATATTGCCTCTGTGGCTCTTCACCAGCGTTGTTTTCGGTGGCTACGAGCGCTTTTTTCCAGACATTGCGAGCGGCAGCGTGTCAACCAAGCTTCGTTTGTAAGATGACCTGGCTAAAAGCCACCAGCGCAATTGATTCCTCTGAAGCACCAAATCAGGGTTTATGAATAATAATGTCCTTAAAAGCTGAACTCGCCATTCCTAAGTGGCAAGCGTTTGCTTCAGCTGCACCCGACTCCCTACGTGAAAGCTTACGACACAACTCGGAATTTTTACTTATGAAGTTTACATAATGATGTTACGATGCGATGATTGTCTGGCTTAAATTTGCGCCTTCAAAACCTTTCCTTTGACACCACAATTACGTTTCTGCTACCATTTTATCATCTGCAGTGAATTCTCGAAATTTAACTACTTTTAACTAGTACTGATCAGCTCGTTGCCCTTTCTATTTGTCCCTCACGATTTTTTTTATCGAGACCTTTACCTTGGTACTCCGCACACCCTAGCCACGTTTCTGTGAATTTTAACATAATTTATGGATCACCATAACTATCTCATTTAGATAACGAGGACGCCTTTTTTATTTTTCAACGTGCTTCCGTTCATCAAGACTTTCTATTTGATACCACTTGCGCCTCCACGGCATCACTTTCGTTTTTTAAACCAATTTATGACTCACTACGACTATGTCATTATTAATACCAGGAATCATTTTCATTAGTCTCCCCTTAAAGTGCTTACCGAGACCTTCAATTGACACCCCATGAGCCCTAGTGGCCCATCACTTCGAATTTTAACCCTATCTATGACTCACCATGACTGTGTCACGATTAAAACCAGGAAGCAATGTTTGATTTGTTCCACGAGAATTCCCTCATCCAGACTTTCAATTCGATAGTCCACACACCCTAGAGGCATTCCAATGAATTTTAAACCAATGTATGATCCCCATGACTATGTCATGAAGACGACCAGGATGTGTGTCTCATTGATCGAACGTTATTCACTTTAATCGAACCTTTATTTTAATACCCTACACGCCTATGGAGCATTACTATGAATTTCCTCGCGTTTATGACTCACCAAGATAATATCATGAACATGACAAAAAAGCATTTTTATTTGTATCATGTCAATTTTCTTATCGACACATTAAATTTGACACCTCACATGCCCTAGCGGCACATCACTTTGAATTTGAACCCTATCTATGAGGCCCCATTACTATGTCACATTGATGACGAAATCTATTTTAGGCTTGTTTTCCGCAATCGAAAACTCTAATTTGATACCCCACACGCCTGAGGGGCATCACTGTGAAATTCCACCCTATTTATTAATCATTATGAAAAGTCGTGATAACGACTTGTAAGCATTTTTTATTTGTTTCGTATGAATCCACACACTGGGGCGTTTAATTTAATACCTTCCTCATCCTTGAGCGATCATTTTGAATTTTAATTCAATGTGTGACTAGTCATGACTCTCATGGTGCGGTCAAAAATTAAGCCATACACGCGTCACCAGGACTTCAGTATAGAAAAAAAATTGGCCGCGTATCTGCTCCTTTCGTTGCAAATGCCGTCAAAAGACGATAGTCTTTATCAGCTTTTGCGAAGTAAATGTGCTTTACCGCTCACCTCTCGTGTTGTTCCTCTTGCGTCGCGCTCCTCCCAAGGTAAAGACACCAAATGTTTGCTTAAATCATTTTAAATTTCCCGTGTTCTACTGCTCCAAACCAGGTGTCTCGATGCGAACGCTGCCGTACGGCGAAGACGCGCGTTAATCGAGGCACCCTACTTCAACGTTTATAGAACCGCGTATCCCTACTCCACGTGCGTTGCAAGCAGAACGTGGAACCTTGCGTAACTGTTGCCGGCTGATTTCTTAAAATGGCGCCAGAAGCTAATGTGGCGCGGGCGACAGACAGCAGGCAACGGCGGAGTGAATTATTTTTCTGCAGTTGATGAAGTATTTAATTTCGCAAAAGTCAAGCATGTTTGAATTTTTAAAAAGCAACACTGCAAATATCACTTCTGTATTCATTTGTTGTCTCATATTTGCGTAATGTTTTGTTCTTCTTCAACAATGTTCACAGGTATGAACATTACACCGGAGATAGACGGGTAGATTTAGCTGTGACTATATAAGACTATTGCGCATGCATTGTTTTGCTTTGGCCGGGTGGCTGAATCGAGTCACAGACAGACAGACGGACAGACAGACAGACAGACATACAGACAGACCAAAATTTCTGGGTTTAAATAGCCCAAGAAAGACAATGGTCTGCAAAAGAAAACAAAAGGTGAATATCATATTGCCGCGAACCATACATTTAGTTTGTTTATTTATTGCTTGTTTTTACTGCGCAGCCCCGGCTTGCTCGGTTATCTCTGCCCCAAGCGAGGCGCAGGTTCAGTTCTTTATTTTTATGCCACACTGGTTATCTCGTTCTGATAAGGAGAGTGTATCGCCCGAACGTCACTAGCCTAGAATAATGTTGTTTGATCTACAATATTCTGGATGCAAATCGACGGTTGCAGAAGCACTCGGGCCGAAAGATAATAGCCTGCAGAGCAGACGCCGCGGAATTCCATGCGCCGACACTCGCCTGCGCACATCACTTTCTTGACTGATGCTTCACCGCCTCTGTATTCTTTGAGTTGTTAGGGGAGCACAAGTTCGCTCCCATAAACTTGTTTTTCCTTCAAGATAACTGCGCCATCGTTGGCTTCATAACCCGGTAGATGTGCCCGGTACGCATTCTTTATGCTTCCGTCGACTTCCGGGAGCCGAAGCCAGCCCAAGCAGATCCAGGCGCCGACTACAAGGTTTGGTCACCTACCAGAACGAAACGAGAAAAAGACCCTTGCTACCGACATGTTACAACAAACTACTCCCATCGTCCTGCAACAGCCCCGGGAACAAGCATCGTTAAGCGGATCCCCTGGAGAAGAACCTGAGGAATGGTTAGAGAAAGTGGAGCGCGTCCGCGTCTTAACCAGGTGGGATGGCAAAGAAACCTTCCGCCATGTATTCTTCTATTTAAAAGATACAGCTGGAACGTCGTTTGAGAAGCATGAAAGCTCCCTAAAAGACTGGAGTCTCCTTGAAAGTGAGTTCCTTAAAACATTCGCCACTATCACGCGGAAAGAACTTTGGTTGGAAACATGCACACAAGAGCGCAACGAAGGGGTTGCGATCTTCGTTGAATAGATGAAGCAACTATTTCGCTCGGCGGACCCCGAAATGACTGAAGAAAAGAAGCTCAGGGTTATAATGCGAAAAGTGAAGCAAGAACTATTTGCTTGCCTTGCCCGTGACCCCCATAATACGGTTGCCGAATTCACGGCTGAGGCTGCCGCATTGCAGAACATGCTGGAAATTTGTACTGTACACTACGATCGCCTTATCAATGCGCTAGCTCAGGACACGATCGGTGCCTGGGCTATTAGCTCCGATACTCTACTCGTTACAATTCGTGCGATCGTTATGGAGGAGCTTCACAAACTTTTCCCAATGCCGCCAGAACCTCAAGGGGCTTCCCTGACTGACGTCACCCGAGAAGAGTTTCAACAGGCACTGGGGACTTCTACGCCATCCGACTAACCCCGGGAGCCACAAGCTATGGCCTACTCCACAGTTCGTCAATCTCAGCTTGCTCCAACCGGTCGCCAAAGGCCCCACCGTACCGCTTACCACTCTCGCCCGCCCGACCCCCAGTAGTCCAATACCAGACGCCGAGAAAGATGGAAGATGGAACTCCCGATAATCTTGCGCTTTGCTACCACTGCGGAGAGACCGACCACATCTACCGTCGCTGTTCAGACAAGAGGCTGGGACTGCGTGGTTTCTCTGTCGGCGCACCACGCCCCCTACACAGCCAACGATTTGCTGAAATCGAAGAATGCGTGTCTAACACCAACTTCGGTCAAGCACGTTTCAAACGTTTGCCATCGCCCCACCCATACCGATCGCCAAGCCGTCGAAGCTACGCAGACTTCACGCGTGCGGGATTCCTCAGCCCACGTACGGGAGACTAAAAGCAGCAACTACTGGAGGTGAAGTTGCTCTACTGCGAAAACCACGAAACCGCCAGAAGACGTAAGAACGTGTCGAATTCTATGATTCCCGTCGTGCCCGCATCTCGAAGACCCGCTCTAATCCTGACGTGACTCCCGAACATGGCGACAGCAACAAGGCTAGAGGAAAAACCGGCATGACCAACCCTGCCGCCGAGAAGACGACGACAACGACGACGCACAATGCTCGACCGTCAACACGAACAAACCGAGATGCGACGCCCCGACGCTCCTGGAACTCGAGGAAGGCGGCGGCCGACGTCAAGGTGTCCTTCGACAGCTTTGATGTAGTCGCCCTCATAGACACAGGAGCCGACTACTCAGTAATGAGCGGATCGTTTGCATCTAAGCTGAAGAAAGTTACGACCAGATGGGATGGTCCGCACATGCGCACAGCAGGAGGGCATCTCGTAACACCAAGCGGAACGTGCACATCGCTCGTCACCAAAGACGGCATCACGTACCCAGCTGCTTTTCGCATTTTGCCTACCTGTTCCAGCGATGTAATTCTCGGAATGGACTTTTCGACGGACAACGGTACAATAATTGATCTGCAGACAAAGTCGATGACACCATTTCGTCCGATCACTGCATGACGCAGGAACTGAACCCCGCACACCGTGCTGCTGTTAGAATCGCCAATTATCAAAGTAACTTTGCAACCCCGCGCAATCCTGATGATCTCCGTTTACTGTGAAGATGCTGTCCTTGACGTGGATGCACCGAAGAGGGTGGCTAAAGTTTGCTTCTCGACCACGGTGTTTCCATGGCATGAGGCATTGTGCACTTTAAGAAACACAAATCCCACTATTTGGTGACTAATTTCACCTAGGAGTACCACCATTTAAACAAGGGTGCTGCAATTGCGTACCTAGAAGAAACGCAACAAGTATGTGACGTGATCGCGGTCGCCGACTTTGAAGACCTACCCAAAGATACTTTCTAGCTTCCACATCCCTTCGACGTGAACCCGGCACTACCGCAAAAAAAAAACGAAAAAATTATTGGCTTTGCTGCGTCACTACAGCGAGTGTTTTTCGTTGAACACCAAATTACGCCAGACACCACTAGCAAAGCACCAAAATATAACCGAACATACAAACCGGACCTACCCGACAGTCACCATATCACGCGTCTTCACATGAGCGGGAAGCCATTCGGACACAATCGATGACACGCTCAGCAACAACCATATACAGCCATCAAAAAGTCCCTGGGCTGCATTGGTCGTACTCATGAAGAAAAAAGATCGTACATTAGGTTCTGCGTTGACTACCGACAACTGAACAAGATCACCAAAAAGGACGTGTACCCCCATGCCACGAATCAACGACAACCTCGACCACCTCTGCCACGCAAAGTACTTCCCTTCGATGGATTTGAAGACAGGCTACTGGCAAATTGAAGTTGACTAGAGAGATCGAGAGAAGAATGCATTCATGACCCCAGACAGCCTATACGAGTTCAAGGTGATGCCGCTTGGGCTGTACACGGCACCAGCAACGTTTCAAAGAGTCATGGACACTGTGCAAGCTGGCTTGAAGTGGCACACCTGCCTCGTATACCTCGACGACGTTGTGGTATTCGCCCATAGTTTCAAACGAACACCTTACAAGGTTGGAGTCTTTACTCAAGGCCATTAGTACGCCGGGGTTAAGTCTGAAGACTGAAAAGTGCCGCTTCGCGTAAGAGGAGCTCACGTTTTCAGGACACGTCGTCGCTGCCGCGGGAGTCCTGCCTGACCCGGCGAAAACTTCAGCCATTGCGGAGTTCACCAGACCGAGAGACGAGAAAGGCGTGCGAACATTTGTCTGACTATTCACGTACTTCCAGCGCTTTGTTGCAAACGTCGCACAGACTGCAGAGCCACCCTCGCTATTGACGAAATATAGCACCCATTTCAGCTTGGAAAGCGCCAAAGAGGAAGCATTCTGCGAGCTCCAACAACGTCAGCAAAGTCCGCCTGTGCTCGCTCATTTCGACAAAAAGCGCCTAAACAGAAATGCATAAGAACACCAGTGATATCGGCTGGTGGACCATCCTTGTCCAAAAATTAAGGCAGTAGAGAAAAAGTACTCGCCTATACCAGCCGTGGTCTGTCAAAAAAAAAACTACTCATTCTCTCAGAAAGAGTCCCTGACTATTTATTTATTTATTTATTTATTCATAATGCCCCTAGTTAAACTTCGCCTCTGCATCTCCTTGGCGAACGATGAAGACGAAATAGGGAGGTTCCTTTGATGCTCGAGCCGAGGGAACGACCTCGGCTCGCTCCGATGACCGACGACCGATGCTTGAAGCGGGTGAGGGATGAGGACTGCCCTTCTTGCTGGATATTAGGTTTATTTACACTATTTACATTACTCCAAGTATCTACATCACGACAGAGTGACGGTTACATTGTTACTCTGCCCGCAGCAGCCTGTTCGGCCAAGATCTGTACTGAACTAGATTTCTCTCGACCGACCACAAACCAAACTCAACACTCCGGTTTTGATCCCCAAAACCCCGCCTCCAAAGGGGGCGTACAAGAAAGAGCGAAAACCTCTTTCAAAATAATTAATATGAGCCATTGCTTGGCTTCAACAACCAACCAATCCTACACACGTCTGCACCTGCGGTCGCGTGACACAACACAAAGAGACGCCGCTGCCCGCCGTCTGCCCCACGGGAAGAGGCGCTCCAAGCCCAGGTGACCATCTTCGATACGAACGACCCATCAGCGAACAGTGCCAAAGCCGGCTTCGAAATACTCAAAAACCGAACGACCGCATACCAACAGAGATACTCGGGCTAAGCACCCCCGTCTTTTGCTACACAAAAGAAAGGGCACAAAACATTCACTCGGCGGCCCCCAACTTCGCGTCCCCGCGGTTGCATGAAAGGAACGCCGCCTGAGAGCCACCAGTGGAGGAAGCCGATACATGAGCCACCAGCATCATTCATTAATTAAATGATGAGCCCAAACTTAACACCTCCGCACTTAGAATTTTGTCCGTACACCAGCTGTACGTACAACATTAACTCTCACTGCACGTTATGTCTTGCTGCAGAGTAAGAACTAAAAAGAACACCCTCAAGCAGTTACGCGAGTTGTACGCGCAACATCCCTGGTAATAGGCACGGTAATAACATTATCCGTCGCCTAAGACATTACCACTATATACGGCATGCACCAACGCTACAAACACTAACAGCCGGCCAACTGCACCAACAACAGCTACCACACGGCACACTTAGTGCCTTGGCCTAGCCATGGCGTCCGCAACATCAAACAATAAACGAAAGCGCTCAACTACAGGGCCCGTGAGAACAAACTCGTGGCACCCTCTACCATTGAAGGCAACCAACCCCACGAAGGGTGTAAATGTTCAAACTGGACAACTGAATGAATACCACCATCCACTCTTAAACGTTAAGCGCATGCAGGAACACTCCTTCACACTAATGGAAAAAAGAGACAACGAAACAAGCCCAAACGCACAAATGGGGCTAGTCCTGTACCAATAACAAAACGTTTATAAAGTTAAGCGTCTCTTCATGCGCAATAGATTGTTCATCCCGGTTGCGGTTCACTTGTTGTCCACATGCGATGTACTGAAAGTTTGCTTTTCAGTACTTCAGACACTAGTTCGCACACAAGCGCCACAAGGGGGACCTACTTGCACATTCCATGGCCCACCATGACCACATGCCAACGACCGCAATTAAAGGAAGGCATTCGCCATTGTACCCAAAGGTAAACCACCCACCGTGCTGTAACCTCGGCTCTACTTCTCAAGAAGACAGAGTCAAAACCTCCAAGCTGCGCTACTCGCAAATCACACGCCTTATGACAACTGTACGCTACCAGCACATGCGCGCACACAAAAAAACTAACAAGCGGGAGAACGACAGTACAGGTAAAACTAACAATAATTCTCATCTGAACGATCCCTATACATCCAGAGAAAAAAACGCCAACAACTAAGTGTGCGTCAAAAAACAATGACCCGTTCCTGTCTACCTCTACACACTATTCAGCGCAAACACCCATTTCCACGGCGGCACACACGCCCAGGCAGCACAGAAAGTGTGCCCCAAGACCGGCCCGTCTATGGCCGATTTCTGGCATGTCCGGCCAGCATCCAGGTTCTGGCAGCCACTGATCATACGTTGAACGGCCAACACTCGGCAACCAGCGCTTCGGTATTTTTCCGTCGGCCCGTGTCCGGACGCACAACGGCTGCTAACCGGCTGCCAGATATTCAGTTCTCTTACGGCTGCCGATGTTGAGAAAGAGAACGGCCGAAGTACGGCCTTAGGGCATCCGTTTTTTCTTCGGGAAGCGGTAATCGGCCGAAGCAAGCGACCGGCAAGCGACCGGCCACAGAATATGCGTATTCTTGCGGCAGTTGGTGTTCGAAAGGAGATCGGCCGGAGCGCGGCTGCCGTGCATTCGTTGTTTCAACGGTGAACCGCGCGTCCGGCGGTAGAATATTCCTTTTCTTCGGGCAACCAGTGTTATGAAGGATACCGGCCGACTTTCGGCCCCAGCATATACGTTTTTCATTCGGGTAGCTGTCCTCGGCTGAATTACGGCAAGCGAATGGCCACAGAATATTCGGCAACCGGTGTTCAAGAGGAGACCGGCCTACGTAAGGTATCTGGTTATACGTCATTTTTTCGGCAAACGGCATACAGCCGAACAACGGCACGCGCCTGGGCGCCGAGAATTCATGCACAGACGTGTTTGGAAGGAGACCGACCGGTTTTTTTTGGGGGGGAGAAAAAGCCCTTAGGGAGCCGAACGACGGGGACGCGTTTTTCATCCGCTCCGTGTTTCTACGTTTTAAATTAAGGAACATCGTTTGTCAAACAGTAATGAGTATTCTCGGTGAACGGGCAAGGTGCAAGGACTCACTGGAAATTAGCCGGGAACCTTTTAGGCCATCGAAATGTCATTTATTGCCACAAGAAGACTGTGCCACACCGACGGGTGAGCTAAGCCTCGCCAGTCATCGCCGCTACCACGCCTCTGCCGCCGGATTCGTTCACGCATCAGCCCGACGCTATTCGCCCCCTCAAGAAATGGAGAGCATTGGAGACATCGACCCGGCAGAGATGTCCGATCCGAGATGGAGATGGTTCACCAAAATAACTGGCCTTCAAGGGCGTCGAGCAAGCGGCCACCACGCAGGAGCTAAACCGCCACCATGTCAAGGACTCCCCACCAAAGAAAGGCAAGTGCGAGCAAAAGCGCAAGTTATTCTGCTTACAATTAAACTGTGACAAGCAATGTTGCACTATGTTGTTGGTGTGATAAACGTAGAAGAGACTCGCTCGTGCATTGGTAGGATCAACTTCATGCCGTGCACTATGTTACTTCATGGGATTTTACGACTGCGTATTTAGAAAAAAAAAATTTAATTTGCGATAACAACAGAGCCTTGCCACTGACGAAGCCTAGCTGTTAATTTAGATCCGATGTTTGAAGGTGAGCTTAGCTACCCTTGGGATATGACTAATTTGGTTAAACATAATCGCCAGCATCCTAGCAAACACGGATTTTGTCAGGATTTTCTTGCTCAACGCAGATTGTTGAGTTCACGCACGATTTGGCTCTTGCAATAGATAAGCTTAAAGTGCTTGACTGTATATTCTTGGACTGCAAAAAAGCAAATGATGGTGTTCCATATCACCTTCTGCGTAGTACATTTCATCCTATAAACTGAATGAATCGGTTTTCGCATTGTTATTACTATTTGCCCTATAGCTTTGTTCAAAAGTACTGTGAAGTTTACCGGACTATAGCGAATGAACGTGATTCCGTATGCCTGCAGCTTTATTTGAATTTAATAACATCCTGGTGTGCTGATTCAGAAACGTTTTTGGATGTTAAACAGTGTGTTAACGGCACCTTTACAAGAAAACGTTCATTCCAATTGAATACGTATACCGTAAATTATGCTGCTGTGACAACGGCCGAGGAATATAAATACCTGGGAGTTTATTTAGGGAGTGCTTTGAGGTTAAATAGGCAGGTTCACACCATAAAAGGTACGGCTGCATATGTTTTTGGCTTTCTGAGACGAAATTTCAGTGAACCTCCATCTAACTGAAAAGAACAACCGTATTTCACTCATGTGCACTCAATCTTGGAGTACGCATGCGTTTTCGTGGATCCCTACACCAAAGAGCTGGTTGATACGCTCGAAAACATACAGAATATGTCAGTGTGATTCGTGTTAGGTAATTGGCAGGCTCAACTTAGCATGAGAGAAAGTAAAAGTAAACTGAAATGGCAGGACGTGAAAGATCACAGACGAAACCACAGGTTGAACTTTTTTCGTAATATCTATCATTCGAAAACTGGAGTAGAAGGGGAGAAGTATGTCTAAGCGCCATTCTACATATCGCAAAGTGGGACCGCTAGCTTAAAGCAAATTATTAACTTACCTTTAAAGGTGAGGCATTGCGCGATTCCTTTCATTTTACATCAATACTGCAGTGTAATTATCTTCCACGTATGATTGTATTAACTGTTTATATTGACGATTTTCAGCGCGCTTTGTAGAATAATTTGTGATTTTGTCTGATATTTAATGCTTAGTGTTATGTATCTCCCTTCTGTATTGCATGCAAAGGCATGCAGGCATCACATAAATAAATAAATAAATAAATAAATAAATAAATAAATAAATAAATAAATGAATGAATGAATGAATGAATGAATGAATAAAAATAAATAAATAAATAAATAAATAAATAAATAAATAAATAAATAAACTTCCAGAGGCGCAAATTTGCCTCCGACGGGTTGAGAACCCTACGCATTCAACCTTGACCAATAAAATATTCATTGCCCTATTCGTTGCAGTATTCAAGGTTTCCTGCATGCATGCTACCATTGCTATGTTATTGGTTTGAAACAAATTATGTAACTCTAATTTTACTCCTTTCGTTGCGTGAACACAGAGGGATACAACTGCAGCCACCTGAAGTAGGGCGTCATTCGCAACGCGTCTGGAATTTTTTTAACGTAGTATGACATTAGAAGAAAATTAGGTTCTTTTGGACTATCAGGTGGTGTGGACGTAACTCATGAAAACAAGATTAAAATAGATCGAAAATGAAAGTGCCTGTTCGCTCCTTCTTAGGATCAGCCCTGCGCAAGATCATCAGAAAAGTTGATTGAGTAGAAAATGTCTTTGCAAGAAAAATGGGCAAAAACTGGACATACTTTTTTGTAAAGGAGTTATATCAATTCTCCTGAGTGTTTTGTTGAGAACCAAAACGCTTCGTAAAGGCATTCACGCTGGTTTTATACACAGCAAAATTGGTCAAGCAACTGTTATAAAAATAGTTTATGTAGTCATAGCATGACAGTGTTCCGGAATATTGCCCTAAAACAAACTAGCTAAAAGCGGCGCAATTTATCTCTCTGAAATTCAACCCACTAAAGTATGCGCCCTAAGCCGCCCTCACCCTCATCTTTCCCCGTTTATTACAGGTAAGCCACCCCACAGAGGATATCAGGACCTGGACAATACATCTATTCAAGCTCTACAAAAACTGAATATGTTCTGTGTTCGGCAGTAAAAGAGGCACAGCAATTAAAGGAACGACAATTTGTGAGCACTGTTTAATAAATGAATTTTGCTGTCAACTGAGGCTGGTAATTAAGGAAAGTTGCGCTGAAAGCTTGACGGCTGGTGGTTGCGCACGAGCTCACTTTGATGTGGCTGCATTGGACCCAAAATGCTGGGTTTGTGCTGCTTCTGCACTGTGCGAATGAGTCACCTGCTAGCGCGAGATGCAGTGAGCGGCCTCAGTACAGCTAACGTACTGTGGCTGAACTCCAATGCCCGTAGCACGGCCGTATTTCCGGTAGCTTTAGTCCGGCTGGAGTCCGACGACCGCATCACGGCTGTGCTCCGGCGGCCGTACTTCGGCCGCACACGGGTGGCTTTGGAATGGCCAGAGCCCTACGGCTGGAATCTGGCCGTATGACCGTAAGCCGGTCGACTGGCCGACGGAAACTGGCCGTTGGACATCCATGGGAGTACGGCCGTATACGGCCAAAAGGCCCACATTTGGACATGGGCCGAACATGGCTGCCGGAAAACGGCCGGACAGAAAATCACCGGCCAAATTACACCGGCCTGTTTTAGGCCGAACAGTCCTGTGGGGTCATTTCAGATAAGATCAAACAAAGCATGGCTGGTCGACCTCTTCAATTTGCTTGAAACTTTTTTACCTCATTCCCGCATGTATTTAATGTGCGGATTGACAAATATTTTCGGCGGAAAAAAATTTTGGCCGGCTGAAAAAAAATTTGGAACTCACCCGCGTGGACCCCGGCCGCTACCTGCCCATGCGCCGCGGCAAAATTTAGCGACGTCTACCAAGAAATATACTAATCAGGCGGGAATGGTAATGTTTATGCTTAATCTACACCTGGTGTACATCGTTGGCTAGAAAAACATATATTTTTTGTAATAAATTTCCAAATCTTGCTCAGAGCGCATTTTGTTGTGTTCTTCGCGGGCCAGTTTTATCGTAAGTAATAGAGCTAGAGCGTTCAAATTTGAGTGAGGGCTGCTCCTGGCAAGCACAAATAAGGGCCGTAAATATCGTGTCTATGCACACTACGGTTAAAAAGTAAATGGCGCACATGTGTAAACAAAAAACTAAAACACTCCGAGTTCAGAGGCTTTTTAAAAAAAATACTTCTTCGATTTTGCTGAAATTCTCCCCAGATGTTCACCTGTGCATGTACTTCAATGTTCATTAAAAACATGTTGCATCATTTTGTTCCTGACGCGCCTACAGCGTGAGAAAAAAGACTGGTTGGCCAGGTCTTCACAAGATCCTGAGACATGAAACAGTGACAGCAACTTCCATTGAATGTGCAGAAATTTGATACTTTTTTGTACCAAAGGGAAACGATTACTTATTGATAGCGTTACGGAGAATTCAGAAGCGAAACTGAAATTTTAGTGTGAATTTTGGAACGAAAATAAACAATCTGCGCACCGCTAAACGTGTACTCTTCGAAGAAAAAACGGAGGAACCCCAGATTCACGCGCATTAAAAAAGCGCTTCTTCGAGTTTTATGAAGCTTTCCACGGATATTTTCTAATTTCCTCTAAACGCGCTTGTGTGAGCCAAAGAAATATCTTGCGTCATTCTAAGTACAGCGCGGATACAGTCATAACGGTGGCGAAACCTCTGCAATGTATGGTGGTAAAACTCGCAATTTGAATGTCTTCGGGTCTATTTTTATAGCTTCCTCTAGGTTTCCCCAACCACGGTCACTCTTTATCTTACATTATCAACGCTCTTTTTTTGTGCGCACTGCTGCCGTGATGCGATATATTTGGTTCATACGATCAACTATTTGACAAGGTGCACCCAGTCTTGTTTTTTAACTCACCTGGTCGTAACTTTCGTTCGCCTGAAATCAAAGGTTCAACGGAAGCCCGTCCGGTCGGCAGCACACATGGCAAGTATTAAAAACGGACATCGGCCACACACGACCCTGGCGCGGGTAACGTCTCCAGGTAGCGCGCCCCTCTTCGGTCTTCCTCCGGACACACTGGTTCAATTACCGAATTAGCGACCAAACAGGAAGGCAAGCGCCCTTGAGCCCGGTGGGGTCCGGGACGACACATGTGGGATCTTCATTTTTGTGTTTGAGTCGAGTATTTTGTGGGCTTTTTCAACCGTATGCGGCGGCGCGGACTTGGCTGACAGAAAGAGCGAAAGAGGGGACTGGAAGAAAAGGGGCTGCATGCGTTCGAACGGTTACAAGTGTTCAGTTCTGTCACACTGGGAGAGTGCCTTGCGCTGCCTCTCCGCTATTTGACTACGGTCGCATTTTAATCTTCATTTCATCACTTTTTATTATTCCTTTTAAGCATTCTGATTTTATTATTCTTTCTGTATATATTTAGCTTGTTACTCAGTCTCTTTTGTCATAGTTTTGTGGTTGCAAGCGATGACGTCTGCCATGACTGGCCGCATGCTTGCTTGAGTTTAGAAAAAATCAGGGTGTGGGTAGACGACAATCTCCCACTATACTCCAAGGTGACGTATGTGAGTGACGGAGCTGACAGTCACTTTAAAAACAGGTACCAGTTTCATGAGTTGCGAAAGAGCGACATGCCTGAAACGCAATGAATATTCTCCGCAACAGGGCACGGAAAGAATGCCTGCGACGGAGTTGGGGTAATCTTCAAACACCAGGCGACACTTTACAACCTAAGAGAACCAATAAGAAATGCGATTCAGACGGCAAAAGACATGGTAACTGTGTTGTCTGAGAAGATCAAGGGCGTTCACTTCATATACCTCAAGGGTAACGAAGTTTCCAGCTATCGTGAAACAAAAAAGGAAGAATGGCGAACAGTGCATGCCTTTCCCGGCATACAGTCCTGGCCCGTGTGGCGTTTAAGGAAGTCATCAGAAGCAGATATATGCGAACTATACGCAGCGCGGACTGTTTGTGCCCCTTTGAGGAAATTGTGAACATTGAGGCAGCAAGCAATGTGTAAATAAACAGCTAGTAGCTGCATGGTATTAATGGGGTGCCGATGGAACTCTGTCATGTCAAACGTTGACTTCATTAGTCTCACTTGGCTATTCTGTTCTCCTTATCTCAGAAGATATTCTTCCCTTTCTACAAAATAAATAAGGGAGATCTGCAGAAAGTCACAATCGTCGTTTTATGTGTCACCTCCTTGTCACGAGCATGCTTGACAAGGCTCTTTTGCTTTTCAGTGATCAAAATGATGGGAATTTTTTTAATCGCTCACGCAATTAAATTAGGAGGAAAATATCCGTGGAAAGCTTCATAAAACTCGAAGAAGCGTTTTTTTAAATGGGCGTGAATCTGGAGTTCCTCCGTTTTTTCTTCGAAGAGTACACGTTTAGCGGTGCGCAGATTGTTTATTTTCGTCCCAAAATTCACATAAAATTTCAGTTTCGCTTCTGAATTCTGTGTAATGATATCAATAAGTAATCGTTTGCCTTTGCTACAAAAAAATTATCAAATGTCTGCACATTCAATGGAAGTTGCTCTCACTGTTTCATGTCTCAGGATCTTGTGAAGACCTGGCCGACCAGGCTTTTTTCTCACGCTGTAGGCGCGTCAGGAACAAAATGATGCAACATGTTTTAATGATCATTGAAGTACATGCACAGGTGAACATCTGGGGAGAATTTCAGCAAAATCGAAGAAGTATTTTTTTTAAGCCTCTGAACTCGGAGTGTTTTTTTTTACACTTGTGCGCCATTTACTTTTTAACCATAGTGTGCGTACGTGCGTAGACACGATATTTACGGCACTTATTTGTACTGTCCAGGAGCAGCCCTCACTCAAATTTGAACGCTCTAGCTCTATTACTTACGATAATACTGGCCCGCAAAAAACACAAAAAAATGCGCTCTGAGCAAGATTTAGAAATTTATTACAAAAAATATGTTTTTCTAGCCAACGATATTTTGGGCGCAGAATGTACACTAGGCGTAGATTAAGCATAAAAATTACCATTCTTGCCTGATTAGTATATTTCTTGGTAGACGTCGCTAAATGTGGCCGTGGCGCATGGGCAGGTAGCGGCCGGGGTCCACGCGGGTGGGTTCCAAATTTTTTTCAGCCGGCCAAAATTTTTTCCGCCGAAAATATTTATGAATCCGCACATTAAATACATGCGGGAATGAGGTAAAAAAATTTCAAGCAAATTGAAGAGGTCGACCAGCCATGCTTTGTTCGATCTTATCTGAAATGACCGTGCGAGGGTCCGCTGCCTGGGCGGACCCTCGCACGGAAGCCCATTCCGTTTCATGCGCCACCAGCTGATTCTACACAAACCCTGGTTTGGTTCACGGTGTCCTGTGCTCCCGGGAAAAAAGGAAAACCCTATGCGGCGGTAACGCGTACGACGTTATCGCACTTGCGCCGTCACACCCGGCGCCTCCTTCCGCGTTTTTGGGCCCGTCGGAATAGTCCTACGCGCACGACGCCGCGGGCAGCCTGCGCATTCCTGCTTCGCGCACACGAGCTTGACAATTAGGCCCGCCGTTCCGCTATGACGCCTGTGCTACCGCTGCCTCCTCCGAAATGACATTGCTTTCCACAGCTTCGCTCGATCTCTAAATTAGGTCATGCACGAGGGTCTCCTCGCGGTCAGCCGCGGAGTCTACGTCGGCGCACAGAGCGGTGCTACTCTCAACACTTCCTTGTCCTGCTTCGGCCACAGACAGCTGTATATTGCCCACCTCCACAGAAGGAATTGCCGAAGCTGGGACAGCTGTCTCGTTCAGTCCCGTGATATCATCTGTCGCAGTGGGAACACTAAAGGGTTTCTCAACAACTGGAGTTGTTGAGAAACCCTGGAGTTGTTGAGAAACCCGCTGCATTCCCACTCTTTTCATCCTGTGGCGTTCGAAGCGCCCGTGAGGAAACGAACACTGTGAAAATGTTGGTATTATCTTCGAGTTTACCAATTCTGCGAAGCTTCGCTTTTTCATAAGCGATCTCCGCTCTTCCTTGGGCTAATTGAGCACTGAGCTCCTCAGCCGTCCATACTGACGGGCTACCCGCTGGCCTTGCTTTTTGTAAAGCGTGCTGGGCATTTTTCAGAGCTAATCTAGCTCTCAACTCCTCAATTTCGAGCACAATGGCACTAACCTTCCGGTCGGTACCGCGACACCCCGTTATCATAGTGGCCATGGTGAACACGGAGAAAACGAATCAGGGCTACCTGTGCTCACTACTGGCTCGGCCGGGTCGCAGTATCGCTGATCAGCAGCTCGCAAACCCAATGCGCCGCTCTCGTCGCTGGGACGGGGCCGTCCTCACTGAGCCAGAGCTCACGAGGCCACCCACTGAGGTGCCTCCTCGTTCAATCGCGGCATCCGCCACCTTGATCCAGAGCTCACGAGGCCGCCAACTGAGGTGTCGCCTCGTTGAATTGCGGCTTCTGCCGCCCTGAGCCGGAGCTCACAAGACCTTCCACTGAGGTGCCGCCTCGTTGAACCGCGGTTGCCGCCGCCCTGAGCCGGAGCTCACGAGGCCTCTCGCTGAGGTGTCCCCCGTTGCCTTTGGATTGCGGCTGCCGCCGCACTGAGCAGGAGCTCCCGAGGCCTCCCACTGAGGCGTCGCACCGTTGCCGTTGGATCACGGCTGCCGCCGCCCTGAGCCGGCGCTCACGAGGCCTCCCGCTGAGGTGTCGCACCGTGGCCGTTGAATCGCGGCTGCCTCCGCCCTGAGCCGGAGCTCACGAGGCCTCCCGCTCAGGTGCCGCCTCGTCGATGCTTGGAGTCGGGCTCGTTGTTGGTCGGAGCAGAACCTTCCGTTGAAGGAATCTCTCCGGAATGCCCTACCAGCTCCAGCACACAGCTGCGACAGTTAACTTTTCCCTCTGCATATTCATGGCGAACGATGAAGACGATATAATAAGGTTCTTTTGATGCTCGAGCCGAAACGACGATCTCCACTCCCTCCGATGACAGACGTCCGATGATTGAAGCGGGTGAGGGATGAGGACTGCCCTTCTTGCTGGATATTAGGTTTATTTACACTATTTACATTAGTCCAAGTATCAACATCCCGACAGAGTGACGGTTACATTGTCACTCTTCCCGCAGCAGCCTGTTCAGCCAAGATCTATGCTGAACTAGATTTCTCTCGACCGACCACGGAGCAAACTCAACACTGAGGTTTTGATCCCCAAAACCCCTCCTCCAAAGTGGGCGTACAAGAGAGAGCGAAAACCCCTTAAAACCCCCTTTCAAAACAATTATTATGAGGCATTGATTGGCTACAACAAACAGTCAATCCTGCACACCTCTGAACCTGTGGTCACGTCACACAACACTCTCTCTCATGCACTCATACTACGTTTCCCACGCACTTTGTTGGAACCAACCAGCAAGTGCAACCTAAAGTCACTGACCGCGCGGCGTGAACACACCATTTTGTCGAACGGGGCGGCATCTGCTCAAAAGCCAAGCCGAAGGCTTAGAGCGGTCTTCGCGCGGCTAACCTCTCCCCGTGTCCTCGCCTTAGCGCCTCATCTGCGCGCGTGCCGGGACAAGGAGGGAGTCGTTGCTAATGCCCTCCCAGAGTAAGTGACGCCGCTGCCCGCGGTCTGTCCCACGGGAAGAGGCGCTCCAAGCCCAGGCGACTATCTTCAAGGCGAACGACCCATCAGCGAACAGTGCCGATGCCGGCTTCGCAAATCCTCAAAAACCGAACGACCGCATACCAACAGAGATACTCCGGCTAAGCATCCCCGTCTTTTGCCACACAAAAAAGGGCACAAAACATTCACTCGGCGGCACCCAACTTCGCGTCCCCGCGGTTGCATAAAATGAACGCCGCCTCACAGCACCAGCGGAGGCGACGCCACCGGCGGCATTCATTATTTAAATGAGGATCCCGAACTTAACACCCCTTAAGGCACTCGTGAGAAGGTATTAGATAGTAGGGGGTTACATGAGGAAAATTACAAACAATGAATGTCAAAAAAAGGGATAAAATTTCAGATCAAATACAGACTAAAGTTGAAGTATGCGTTATAACAAGTAATTGGTAATAACAGCCAAAATAGAGCAAGGAATAGGCAACAATTCGTTCGAATACATACAAGTACAAGTGAACAACCTTTGAAAATGCAAGCGAAAATAACCAGTACACTCAATTATAAAAAGAAAGTAAATAAAGCATACACTCGAAAACAAATAAGAAATACACTCACTCCTCACCCCGCAAACAAGCTGAATCTGGGGGGCGGTAAAAAATACCTATAAGTATGACGTGGCCACCACACTTCAGGGAAGCCCATACACAATCTAAAAAACAGGTAACAAGAACAGGTACTGCAAGCCCATCATTTTATCGCCAAAAGTTCACCACCCGACTTCTATGTTTCCTGTCACAACGAAAACATTTCTAATCTGTCCACGTGAGAAAAATACTTTTCTCAGGAATGTCATCGTTTAGTTACGTTTCAGTTACGATTGTTGGTGTGCAAGGATGAACGAGGGAAGACAACGGAATGCTTTTGGACTAAACGCTTCTAATGTTGGTGTATAAAAAACGAACACCGCGAGAACTGCTTTGTTGTGATGATAAGGATCGGTTAATTGTTGAATGGGCTGCACTCATACCGTAGTGGAGGAGGATTCACATACCACAGCCTGATTAGTAATGGATGCGGCTTGATTGGTATTGGTGTGCCATACATAAACGTCATCATTGATGTGAAGCCTGTCAAAAACGAGCTTCACACGGTCACTTTCCTTTTTTATTTTTTTTCAAAAACTGTAGGACGTTTCGCCGCTTTTCCTGAGCTCGTTCATAAAAGTCACGTGACTGGCCGAACGTCGTATTTTTCAACTTACTGCCATGACCTCTTTATCTTTGAAGAACTTGACAATAACAGGCCGAGTTATATCGGGTAAGAAACACCGACGCGATGTGCACAGGCGATGGAAGTGACAGTGAGCTCGAGCTGATTCTGGCAAAAATCAGTTACAATGTTTTAAACGGCCTCCAACGATTCCGTTGGATCACCGTCAGCAATAACATAAAATAAAACATTTGACCTTCGCGACCGATTTTCTATATAATCGATCTTGTCCCGGATAATTAAAACATTGTTACGGCAAGTGGTGGCCTCCGAAGAACAAGACGACTAAATGTTTGACTACAGGTCGACAATCGGCTTTGCATTTCAGACAGTTTCGTATCATTGTTTGCGGGGATTTGTGCAGAAATAGAAGGTTCTAACCTAGATTCCAGTTCAGCAACACGCTCCGAAACCGACTCGTAATTGTTTTTCAAGGTAATAGGATCTGCAAGTCCTTATTTACGGATTCAAGCACAGAAATATTCGAAGTTTCCATCCGCTTAACTGCATCGAAGACAAAGTCAAGTTCCTCTTCCTCGGCTTTGTCATGGGCCCTGGGTTTGACTCAATGTCACCATGCAGCAATAACCGGCGCCAGAGGTACATTGCAGCTGCGCGAACACGCTTCAACAAACAAGAACAAGGGGGCCACGACACCACAATTACACAAACGTCATTGTCACGGTAGCCATGCGTATCAAAATTACCCCACCTTGCCGCGAGGGGAACCCCGTGGAGATGCGACGCCACAGCGAGCATCGGCTGCTCGCTTCAACCGTTTGCGTTCGGTATCACGTTTACGAAGTTCGGAATCGGCTGCTCGCTTCAATCATTTGCGTTCAGCATCACGTTCACGCCGCTTCGCAGCCTTGTCTTCAGTGGGGCTAGCATTCCTGTTATCACAGAGATCGGTGCTTGTTACGATTGCGCTGGCGATAGCAGAATTGTTAGGCTCCATTCAACGCATCGATAGAAATCGGAACGACGGTGCTGGAACGACCGCAGCTATGACGCAACGTGGCGCGGCTATGACGCAACACAATCCAATACAATCCACTTTAATCCAATTCAATCCAATCCAAATGCAATCAAATCCAATTCAATCCAATCAAATCCAATCCAATCCAATCTAATCCAAGCCAAGCCAAGCCAAGCCAACCCAATCGAATCCAATCCAATGGCCCTCGCGAGAGAGTGTTCGCTATCGGAGAGGAGAGGGGGTGAGCGGCGGAGAGCGCAGCTCGCGTGGCGAGGAGAATGGGGGAGGGGCGGACGACAACGACGCCGACGCTGCATGGACAAGGCGAGTAATGAGATGCAGACGCATCTAAAATAACTGACCTGCAGAAGGGGGAATGGTGAGTGCCGCAGCGTCATCGCGGCGTTGTGGCCCGAAGTGGCGTCGAAATGCACGCGCTTATGACCACCCCACGAAGAGGCCGGGATAGCGGAAGCAGTCCCTTGTTGCCAGGCAGGAAACCGGGTGGCTGCCGAGAGCGCTGGTGCTGCCACAAAAACTGCAGAAAGGCCATCGCCGAACGATGGCCCGTCGAAGACGGGACACACCCCAGTACGCCAGTCTTGCTCCAACGGCACAAACAGCAGGGCAGAAGTGACAAGCGGCGGCTGGAACGGGGCAGCGAGGAGCAGTATCTGCAGAAGTGCGAACGGTGAGTGCCGCAGCGTCATCGTGGCGTCGTGGCCCCACTTTAAAATGGGTAATTCAGAATATCGCCCATGCGTGTGTGGAAGACCGTTCAAGGTTGTGACAGACCATCATTCTCTGTGTGGGCTCGCGAATTTGAAGGACCTCTCTGTCCGTCTCGGTAGGTGGAACTTGCGCACGCAAGAATTCGACGTTACACGAGTCTATAAATCCGGCAGGAAACACTCTGAAGCTGACTGCCTGTCTCGCGCCACGTCGACCCACCACCACAAGGTTCCGACGAAGACGGCGCATTCTTCGGAGTCGGGACGCAAAATGACCTAGCGCTCCAGCAGCGTGCCGACTGCGAGTTACGCGTCATGATCGACTGTATCAAAGGACGTAACGTCAGCGGGCCAAGTGCTTTCAAAGGCAACTTACATTCATTCATGCTCCAAAACCCAGCCCTCTTGAAGAAAAATTTCAACCCTAGAACGAGAACAAATTATCTTCTTATCATCCCCACAGACCTTGACGAAATTTTGGAAGCGTGCCACGACAACTCGTCTTTGGGACATCTCGGCACAACACGCACCAAGGGGAAAATCAAGG
>NW_027526422.1:92871326-92892329 GCF_048455015.1 Haemaphysalis longicornis
TCCGGCTGCACCCGCCCGCTCTAATTTGAAAGCCGTGCTGCCTACCAGTTGTTTTTCATGCTGCGTTTGGTAGTGTGTGTCGTGGTGTGTGTGGTCGTTGCTGGTAGTGCTCGTGTGGTCATCGAAACGCGATCATCTGGATAGAGGCGAAAACCAAAACGCCCGTGTGTACGAGATTTCGGCGCACGTTAAAGATCTTCAGGTGGTCAAAATAATCCCGAGCCCTCCACTACGGCGTGCCTCATCGCCTGCATTGCGTCGGCGCGTTAAACCCTACAATCAATCAATCAACGCCATCATCTGTGTTATTCTCACAATTGCCTTGAGCAAACGTGCAGCCACCGATGACGATGACTTCTGGGTCGTGTACGCTGCCCACCAGGCAGCCTTTCAGGAGGGCTCCAGGCAGCCTTTCAAAAGCCTCCCCCTACTTTGGGTTCTCTGGTTTTCTTGTTTTCTCACTCCGGCTGCGCCCGCCCGCTCTAATTTGAAAGCCGTGCTGCCTACCAGTTGTTTTTCATGCTGCGTTTGGTAGTGTGTGTCGTGGTGTGTGTGGTCGTTGCTGGTAGTGCTCGTGTGGTCATCGAAACGCGATCATCTGGATAGAGGCGAAAACCAAAACGCCCGTGTGTACGAGATTTCGGCGCACGTTAAAGATCTTCAGGTGGTCAAAATAATCCCGAGCCCTCCACTACGGCGTGCCTCATCGCCTGCATTGCGTCGGCGCGTTAAACCCTACAATCAATCAATCAACGCCATCATCTGTGTTATTCTCACAATTGCCTTGAGCAAACGTGCAGCCACCGATGACGATGACTTCTGGGTCGTGTACGCTGCCCACCAGGCAGCCTTTCAGGAGGGCTTCTTGAAGCGAGCAATTCTGCTAGCAGAACTGCGCGAAGGCAACGATGTTGTCAAGCGGACGCACAGCCGTCGTAAGCAGATCTTGTTGGCGGCCGTGCTGCTTAGCTTCCGCGAGCGGCATGCGTGGGCCTACACGCGGGGAAGGTCGTTGTACAACGAGAGACTACCGCACCTCCCGGACAGCTGCTTCAGGGAGAACTTCTTACTTGATCGGCGGACATCTGCGTGCATGGGGGGTGTTTGCGAGTGCATGCGGCGGCGATACACGAACATGCGCCGAGCAATACTCCTGGGGCCGAATTCTCTAAAACGACGGGGCGTCGCTTTGAAGCGACGGGTTGGCGCCATTTAAATGCATGTGTTGTGGGATCGGGGCCGTCGCTTTGCGGTGCTCCTCATGAGGGGTGATCCTGAGAAAAGCACTGTGGCAAGGGCGCGAAGTGACAAGCGAAACGACGGGGGGCAGTGGGTGTCGCTTCGCGCCCTTGCCACAGTGCTTTTCTCATGATCACCCCTCATGAGGAGCACCGCAAAGCGACGGCCCCGACCCCACAACACATGCATTTAAATGGCGCCAACCCGCCGCTTCAAAGCGACGCCCGTTTTTTAGAGAATCTGGCCCCTGGAAAAGAGAGTCGCAATCGGGTTGTACCTGCTACAAACATCAGGGGAAGAACGCATGGTTGCCCATGTTTTTGGTGTTAGCCGCACTTCCGTTAATCTCACTTTTAGGGAGTTTTGCTATGTAGTGGTTAGTCAGTTGGAACCTCAGCACATGAGTATGTCGAGGGCCTACGAATTGGTTGAACACGTGCAGCGGTTTGCTGCAAGAACTTGCGTTCCCCAGAGCGTAGGCGCACTCGACGGGTGCAACATTGCAGTTTGCCCTATTTTACGAATCGGCTAACGCCGCCGTATTTTCCCGCATCAGCCACCCCGTGCGAAGCCACCACGTGTGCCCCAGCCGCCCGCGTGTCGGTGAACCATACTTTCGTGTCTCGACATGAAAGGTCACACCACGGAGCAAGATAAACAGGAGCGCCGACTTCGCTCTCTCCTGCTTAAAGGAGCCATGAAGAGAAAACACAAGTTTGGTTGATTCAAAAGATTGCCTCGTTAGAATCATACTGACACCACTTTTAACGTAAACTTCGCTCAAATAAGCTACATAATTAGGAAAAACGGGAATAGTCATGCGACCCATCAGCTCATTTCCCGCAACAGAACCTATGATGTCACATGAGCTAAGCTCCGCGATTGGTGGAGGCTGGCAGAAGCAGACGCAAATTAGGTAGAGCTTACAAACTAGACGAACGAGCGATTTGCGCTTAAATTTAGGGCACATTCTTTACAAAGCAATAAGAATGATGGGACAAACAGTGGAAGTTACGAAAGCACATGTAAACATAGAAGTACTGATGCGTTCTGCTGTTCGTACTGCGCACAGCACGCTTGGTTTAGCTGCACAGCACTACGGGGCTTGGGGTTGTCTCAGACGACACTGGCCGATTGACGCAAGCAACGGTGTCTTACGTGACCCCATTTGTCGAGCGAGCACTGTTTCAGGGAACGAATATTTTCTCCCAGAACAAAAACAAGCCAGGTTTAAATGCGGGCAAAAACAAACCAAAAGCTTGCCACGGTATGGTGGCGCCATCTAGGTTACGGAACGTAAACAAACGCGGAACAAACCAACACCGCTGTACAGGGTGGAGCCAACCTTTGAACGGTCCCGTGCCGCCGCAATTGGGCCAACGAGCTCAACGCGTTATTCTTTTCGTTTCCCACGAGACCTAGCATCGCGAAACCCACAATATGATTCAAATTTCTTCAGTAAACCGCGTTGCGGCGATAATTTTAGCGCGGTTTTGACACAATGACTTGCTTCGGCAGTGAGCGAGCAACCAAAAATGGCGGCGCCAGCGTATACGTGTCTCTACCCTGTACGGCGGATGCGTGAATGAAGGTACTCTAGGCTGCAGAGCGGTCGGTTCCTGTGATGTCATTTGGGACCACGAAAACGCACGATTGAGCGGGAAAATGAAAATGTTAACCTAAATTGTTTAATTTCTCAGTGAATAAAGCACCGTTTGTATCCGGAAAAGCGCTGGGGGCACCATAAAACAAGAAATCTTTCGTATAAAACCAACTTGCATTTTCTCTTCATGGCTCCTTTAAAGTCCATCACTCGCGGAGCGCAATGTAGATGGCGCAGCGAATGGTCCGGCGGCTAGGCGGCCGGCGTTCCCCGTGCGCCGGCGGGTGCGTTGGCGGAACGCATTCCGTCGGCTTTTGTCGTCTGCTTCAGCGACGGTAGTTTTGGGCACGGAGTGCTTTGGGCCTGCGTTGGCGCCGCTTCGCGTTCATTGCGCGCCTCCTTCGCACGGCTTGATTAACTTGTTCGACAGCACCTTCTGGGTAACCCGAACCCGAAGGAATTGAGTGGTCGTACGGCACGGCAAAGATGCGTTAAGGATTGGTTTGCATGGCGGGAAAACAAAATGTAGAGCGCACATATAGACACATTGCTGCTATACAAACACTGCCTTTTGCGCATTGCTTGCCGAAAATGTGACTCCGTTTTGCAAATTTGTGACCAATTCGGCTGTGTTTTAACAGGATTTACAAAAGGCGAAAGGAGCAACTGGTTCTTATCACTAGCGATTATAAAAGTTGCCTCAGCTTTCTCGCCGTTCTCCAACTTACGTCCAAAACAGAGTGTGCCTAGAACACGGACCGGCACTCACACGCTCATAAGAAAATAACAGAAACGCGATAACATCACCCGCGACTGCCCGCGGCGTAGCAGTCCGCTCAAGATCGAGGCCCTGACAGTGCGGTCTTTTCACAAGCCTTCATTTCGCGATATTTGAATTGGTCCGGACCCTATATCTCTGTGGTGATGACTCGCCAAAAGAAAAGGTTTGACAAGCCGGTTCTTTTGCTGGTCAGCCACTTAAAGAAAAACAAAAACGCCGGGAACCCCCGTAGGCCCAAAATTGCAGCCATACAAATCGCACCATTTTATTTGGAGTCCACGGCGTTGTCGACGAGATAACACGATTGTAGAGCGACAGTGAACATCGGGGGGTAAGTTGCGGTATGAGTTGCAATGAAGGTTACGTTTGATATTCTTGGGTGCCTTATCAAGATGACAGTGTTTTTGTACACTTATTACAACAGGGCAGCCGTCCAATTCAGTCATTGGCTCAGAAATGTGTGTCTCATTGCCGTTTGCGGATGGAGACTCCGGGCGACCCTTGTAAGCATTGTTCGTGCCCAGAAGCGGCATAAATAATCAAGCAGGCGGCCGGAGAGCGGGCCTACAACAGAGGGTAATTTTTGCGCTGCATCGGTTTGTCGCAAACAGAATCACGCTAGACTGCATGTTCTGGCGTTCCATATTACTCTTCATTCTTTCGTAATTCTAAAGTCGTCGTCGTTCAGTTGCGTCTTACAGCTGCTGGGTTAATACAATATTTTTAGCGGGTCTTCATAATGTCAGAATAAACGCCCCCTGATAGGGAATAAGCGATCGCCATATATGCGGTGGCGTGCGATTATCTGCGCCGTCTATTCCGACTGCGCACGGGTGTTTAAAATCCGCGCGTGCAGTCATTCCTCCTGCATAGTAGGACAGGCATACGAAAGACGTCGTTGCGAAAGAAACGACGCCTCTGCGGAGAGCGAAGAAGGGAAGAGCCATGTACAGAGGCACAGCGACGAGAGGGCAAACGAAGGAGGAAGAGAGCAAAGGGAAAGCTGGGCGGCCGGCGGCGCGTGGACATTATCGGCCCGAGCAAAATAATTTTTCTGGGCCACAGTCGGCGCTCCTCTTTATATCTTGCTCCGTGGGTCAGACACCTCGCGTTGCAACGCGCCTCCGGCGGTTGCCAGCTGCACCCCCAGATGCCAGCGGCACGCTCAGGCATTCTTCACGGACGTGCGCCCCTCCGCCGTCAGGTGCCAGCGCTTCAGTGAGTCACGCCTTGACATGCCCGGCTCAGACGTTTCGCTATCGGCGCGATCAACATTCGATAGCGCGGCACCGGCACCTTTCAAGGACACTCTCACCCCTCTCTCGAACGCCACGTGCAGCGAAGCCATGAATGACTCACGAACTATGGAAAGAGCGTTGTTTGTGTCTGTGATGTTCGTGGCGTGTGGCTACTTCTTCGCGTTTGACCATTGTTGCTTTTGGTTATAAATAGAAGCAGCCCAAAGGCTGAATTCATTCCTGTATGAGCAGCGAATCCATGCGGTCGCTCTGCTCGAGTCCTGTATTGTAACCTCGCCCGTCGGGGCATTGTATGTTTTTTGGCTTCGGCTCACCTCTCGCTATGAAGTAAACAGTTACGTTATCCTACTGCTCTGGACTTCTCCACGGCTGCAACAGCGCTGGCCGCTCGCATCATACACGCTACCACTCGTATGTCGGAGGCCACGGAGATCGGATCGGGTGCCCCCGCCCGGTCGCAACAACTGGTGGCAGCGGTGGGATGACAACTTCGTGACACCTGGAGCCAGCGGAGCGAGACCCAACACCACGGACGTCAAGGCGGCTTCGGACTTCGCAGAATTCACGGCGGTCAAGGGTGAGTGCGGGACTTTTCTTCACTGAGTTTTACCAGGCTTCTGAGGATAGCTGTTAGGGCGTGTGTTTTTGTCGTGTGGGTTATTCGCGCAAAACATTTTTTGGAGCAGTGGGAAAGCAGTACTCTAGACCGGCCATGAATTTGAAGGCGTTGAAAAAACCGCAGTTGTTGGAGCTTGCAAAAGAGTTGCGCTTGGATGTTACCGAAGCGCTGAGAAAGCCAGAGCTGATACAGGCTATACTCGCTGTTGGCGCTGACGATGACGAGCTGTCTGAGTGCATTGAGACGATCAATGGCAGGGAAACCGCTAAACGTCAGGCTGCAAAGGCAGAGGCTGTGCGCCAGCGTGAGGAACGCGAGGAAAGAAAGCGAGAACAGGAACGCGAGCAGAAGAAACAGGAACGAGAACGGGAGCGACAGCATGAGCTGGAAATGAAGCGTCTAGACGTCGAGACGTCTCGACCTAGACGTCAGAGTGGCAGCAGCGTGCAGTCTGCGGTGACTTAGCGGCCTATGCTACGAATGTGTGACCTCATGCGACCCTACAAGGTAGGAGAAGACATCGGTCTTTTTTTGGTCAACTTCGAGCGTACGTGCGAGAGGGCCCAGTTTAGCCGAGACTCATGGACGTAAAAGCTGCTTACGCTTCTGCCAGGTGAGGCATCCGACGTGATGGCCCGCTTGCCAAAGGAGGAGGCGGAGGACTACCAGAAAGTCAAGTCTAGCCTCCTGCGTAAGTACAGGCTGTCAGCAGAGGCATTTCGCCAGAAGTTCCGTGAAGCCGAGAAAGCTAGGGGTGAGTCGTACTCGGAGTTCGCCTACAAGCTTAGGGCTAATATGGAAGAGTGGCTCAAAGAGGCAAAGGCTTTCGGAGAGCACGACAATGTAGTTGAGGGCTTCGGTCTTGAGCAGTTTTACCGCCGACCCGCCGCGGTGGCTCAGTGGCTAAGGCGTTGCGCTGCTGAGCACGAGGTCGCGGGTTCGATTCCCGGCCGCGGCGGCCGCTTTTCTGATGGAGGCGAAAAGCAAAAACGCCGGTGTGTACGAGATTTCGGCGCACGATAAAGATCCCCAGGTGGTCAAAATTAATCCGGAGCCCTTCCACTACGGCGCGCCTCATCGCCTGCGTTGCGTCGGCGCGTTAAACCCTACAATCAATCAATCAAGATCCCCAGGTGGTAAAATTAATCCGGAGCCCTCCAGTAGCGCTTGCCTCCTCGCCTGTGTACCGCCGGCGCGTTAAACCTCATAATCCAAAATAAATCAGCTTCGCAAGCGCAAAACACCGCAGCGAGCAACGCAAATATTGCCGCGCGCAGGCTGGGAGCTGGTGCCGGGGAGCGCCGGCTGTTCAGTTGTTGACGACAGCAGCGCCGCCGCTATACCGGTTTTATTTTCTGCGCCAAAGTCGACCCGGCGGAGCAATGGGAGAGGCCGCCGCTCGGGCACTCTAAAACTTCTAGTACACTCTACTTCGGCCGTCAGTGTGCTCACAAACAACTCGCACCGCATGGACACCACGACCAGCAGCCGCCGCTCTTCTTTCCCCGATGATTAGCGCCACGACTGACGCTGCGGCGGAAAGGGAAACTAGCGCCGTCACCGGGAGGAGGAGGAGGAGGAATAAACGTCCCTATGAAGAAGTTCGCCTTGGGGAAGAGTCCTTATTCCAGGACCCCTTGAGACCGTCCGGCTTCTTGGGCTCTGTTCACCAGCCAAAGCTGGTCATCAGGGTCCGAGCTGGACAGTGCTCTCTCCCAGTGCTCAGGGGAGGGGAAGGGCAGAGGGGGTAGGTCAGGGTTTTTATCACAGCCCCACACAATGTGGTAAAGCGTGCCCGGAGCCTCACAGAAGCGGCATTGCGAGGAGTAGAGGGTGGGAGCCAGAATGTGGGCTCTAGTTGGGTGGGGAAAGGTATTGGTTTGGATACCTCGAAGGTGGTGTTCTTGTTCTTTGGTTAGATTTTTGTGTGGAGCAGGGTACATGGTTCGCTGCAGGCGGTAGTGCTGCGTGATTTCCTTGTAGGACAAAAGGGGACAGTCCCACCGCTGCTCGCCGAACTCCTGACTAGCCCGGTGTGTCAGATCGCGGGCATGCTGATGGGCAGCTTCGTTGCCAGGCACGTCGGCATGGGCGGGAGCCCAAATAATCCTTACGCGGTGTTGTGGAGGATTCTGCAGCAGAATTTGTGTGGCGGGGGGTGAGACGAAGCCGCTGGAGAAAGTTCTGCATGCTTGTTGGCAGTCCGTAATAATGATCTCTGCAGGGGTTTGAGCAATTGCTAGGGCTATGGCCGCTTCTTCTGCCTGTTGTGCATGGGTGGTAAGAATTGATACACTTGTGAGGAGGGCTTGAGCTGTAGTCACAACAGCAGTCATAGCTCTCCTCCCGGGATAGGAGGCTGCGTCTGTGTATACTGTGGTGGCGTTTTGGCCGTACCGTTTGAAGATAGCTTTAGCTCTGGCGTCTCTGCGATCCTGATGGTGCGTTGGATGCATGTTCCGGGGTAGTGGGGCCACATCAATGAATTGGCGGATCTCATGCGGAAGGTTAGTCGAATCGGCCTGGGGATGTTGAAGCGGTGAGCGCAGGCACAGCTGGTTCAGAATTGTCCTGCCGGTGGAGGTGGAGCTCAGACGTAATATTTGATTCATATGGTGAGCTTCGAGGAGTTCATCCAAGGTATTATAAACTCCCAAGTGTAGGAGTTTCTGTGTCGAGGTGCTGACAGGTAGTCCCAACGCCAGTTTGTACGCCTTGCGTATGATAGTTTCTACCCTGTCTTTTTCAGCCTTCGACAGCACAGCGTAGGGGAGGGCATAAGTAACCCTAGAGATTACAAAGGCTTCGACAAGTCTTAGCACATCCGCCTCTCTCATACCTCTCGTTTTTGAGCTGACCCTGCGGATCATGTGGGAGACTTGCTCCGTGGTGTGCTTAAGTCGGTCTAGCAGTTTGGTGTTGGAGCGATCCGCTTGTAGAAGCATGCCTAAGATTCTCACCTGCTGAGTTGGAACAATAGGGTGGCCATCCACTTCTAGGGAGATGGTTTGCGACCCGGGAGGGAGTTTTTTACGTGGTGAGACGATAAGCAGCTCAGATTTTTGCGGCGCACACGCTAGACCACATTGTCGTGCATATTCACTGACAATGTCGGCCGCCTGTTGTAGGTTGGTCTCCATTTCCCCCATTGACCCATGAGTGGCCCATATGGTGATGTCATCCGCATATAATCCATGGTGTATGCCTGGTATGGAATCCAGGAGCGGAGGGAGGCCTATGAGAGCTATATTAAACAGCAAGGGGGAAAGGACCGCACCTTGGGGCGTGCCCTTGTTGCCGACAGAAACTGTATTGGAGTTTAAATCTCCCACCATCAGAATGGCTTTTCGGTCGTCGAGGAAGTCCCGAATGTATTTGTAGGTGCGTTCTCCGCAGTTATGGCCATTCAGTTGTTTAGGTATGGCCGTATGACTGACATTGTCAAACGCACCTTTTAAATCCAAGGCCAAGATGGCTTTGGGGTTGTCCTTCGAGCATTTCAGCATAACTTCTTCCTTCAGTTGGAGAAGGATGTCCTGCGTGGAGAGGTGATTACGAAATCCACACATGGTATGTGGGAACATGTTATTTTGTTCGAGGTACTGCTGCAGCCTTCTGTGGATGATATGCTCCAGAAGCTTTCCCAAACACGAGGTTAGTGATATAGGGCGCAGGTTCTCGGTGCTCTGGGGTCTTCCAGACTTCGGAATAAGGCGCACCTCTGCCGTCTTCCATCCTTCCGGCGGAGAGGCGCGTTCGGCAGGCCTGACCTAGTTTCCATCGAGCGGCCGTGGTCGGGAACATCAGCTGGGAGTGAAACGGGCACGACGAGCCCATTAGACACCTTGCAGTTCCCAACAGTCACTACCTGGTCGCCACTCGCACTTTCAGCGACAACCTCGGCATGCGAAGACCGAAGCGTGTTTCCGTTCTCCTTCCTCACTGCCAAAACTACACTGCATCCAGGCTGCCCTGTCTCAAAAGACTGCTCAGTTGCCCGCGAACTGCGCGCGTTCGGGTCGACAGCCGTTTTCAAGGGTTCCCGTGATCTAGCGCACTTCGAACATGGCGATGAAACATCTCCGCTCAGCGTAGGGGCTTTACACACAGTGTACTTACGCTGCCCTCCGTCGCGAGCCTCTGGAAATGCCCAATCATCACTTTCTGTCTGAGTTTCGCCATTCCTCACAGAGGTGGCGACCCTATCGTTACTCGAGCTCTTCGCAGCGAGCTCAGCTGGTTCTTTCCTCGGCAGTTTCTCAAAATAGTACCCCTTTTCCCTTAACAGCTGATCCGACCTGTTCGAGAATAGGTACTTGAACGCCGGAAGTAGTTGTGGGGATACTGCTGCGTGCGTCACAAGTTCACCAAACGGACCTCCGATGCTGACCTTAGCGATCGGCAGACGAACGTTTCGTGCTCCTACGGCTGGCTTCACCCAAACACACTGCCCTGTTAGCTGATCCGTTCAACATACGAAGGGTGGACCATGTCTACCGTCGCCGCGGAGTCACGAAGAACTCGGCACGGTTTACCATTGACGACTAGCGCCCGTACGTACGGCTCTAGAAACTGTCTGCTGTCCTTACTCTGATCTAGTACGTGAAATACTAGTTTTCCCTTCTTACAACTGGCAGCGAAATGTCCCGTCTCGCCGAAGTTGTAACACGCAGCCTGCCTGCGCGCTTCGAAAGCTTTCTTTCTGCGCTGCTCCTCAGAGCCTGCTGATCTCTCTTCGTTATCGTGGCCAGTTTCTCTATCCACGAGAACGACTTCTCTTGCTCCACCGTCTCCCCGGGGAGCTCTGCCTTTCGGCCCTGACTTATCAGGCCTCGGCCTGAACTCTTTTTGTCCGTCTGTCGGCCCCTGCGCACCTCGACGTGCGACAAACTCGTCGGCTAGCTGAGCTGCCTGATCCACAGTACTTACCCCTGGCCTATCTTGCACCCAGAGTCTCAGGTTTTCTGGTAGACGGCGGTAAAACTGCTCAAGACCGAAGCACTCAACTACCTTGTCATGCTCTCCGAAAGCTTCTGCCTCTTTGAGCCACTCTTCCATATTTGCCTTCAGCTTGTAGGCGAACTCCGAGTACGACTCGCCTCTAGCTTTCTCGGCTTCACGGAACTTCTGGCGAAACGCCTCTGCTGACAGCCTGTACTTACGAAGGAGGCTTGACGTTCTGGTAGTCCTCCGCCTCCTCCTTTGGCAAGCGGGCCATCACGTCGGATGCCTCACCTGGCAAAAGCGTAAGCAGCTTTTGCGGCCATGAGTCTCGGCTAAACTGGGCCCTCTCACACGTACGCTCGAAGTTGACCAAAAAAAGACCGATGTCTTCTCCTACCTTGTAGGGTCGCATTAGGTCACACATTCGCAACGTAGGTCGCTCAGTCGCCGCAGACTGCACGCTGCTGCCACTCTGACGTCTAGGTCGAGACGCCTCGACGTCTAGACGCTTCATTTCCAGCTCATGCTGTCGCTTTCTTTCCTCCTGCTCGAGTAGGAGTCTCTCATGCTCTCGTCTCTTTTCCTCCTGTTGTTCCTGTTTCTGCCTCTCGAGCTCCTGTTCTCGCTTTTTTTCCTCGCGTTCCTCACGCTGGCGCACAGCCTCTGCAGCCTGACGTTTAGCGGTCTCCCTGTCATTGATCAGCTCAATGCACTCAGACAGCTCGTCATCGTCAGCCCCAACAGCGAGTATAGCCTCTATCAGCTCTGGCTTTCTCAGCGCGTCCGTAACATCCAAGCGCAACTCTTTTGCAAGCTCCAACAACTGCGGTTTTTTCAACGCTTTCAAATTCATGGCCGGTCTAGAGTACTGCTTTCCCACTGTTCCAAAAAAATGATTTGCGCGAATAACCCACGCGACAAAAACAGACGCCCTACCAGCTATCCTCAGAAGCCTGGTAAAACTCTGTGAAGAAAAGTCCCGCACTCACCCTTGACCGCCGTGAATTCTGCGAAGTCCGAAGCCGCCTTGACGTCCGTGGTGTTGGGTCTCGCACCGCTGGCTCCAGGTGTCACGAAGTTGTCATCGGACCGCTGCCAACCAGTTGTTCCGACCGTGAAGGACGACTGCAGCCTGGAAGACGTCCAGAGCTGATAGGCTAACGTAACTGTTTACTTCATAGCGAGAGGTGAGCCGAAGCCAAAAAAACATACAATGCCCCGACGGGCCAGGTTACAATACAGGACAGGAGCAGAGCGACCGCATGGATTCGCTGCTCAGACAGGAATGAATATCAGCGTTTGTGCTGCTTCTTTTATACCCAAAAAACGCCCCCAAGAGTAACACGCCACCAAATCATAGACACACACACGCACAGTCTTTCCAAGATCGCGAGGCATCTTCGCCCCTTGTGGCGTCCGAGAGAGGGGGGAGAGTGTCCTTGAAAGGTGCCGGGGTCGCGCTATCAACTCTGATCGCGCTGATAGCGAAACGTCTAAGCCGGGTAGGTCAGGGCGGGACTCTCCGACGCGCAGGTGCCTGAAGGGTGTGGCGCTGGCAGCCACCGGTGGCACGTGGCAAAGCGAGGTGACTGACCCGGCATGGCGAGACACGGAAGCACGATTCACCGAAACGCGGGCGCACATGGTCGATTCCCACGTGGTCGCTGATGCGAGAAAACACGTGTTGCTGGCAGATTCGTAACACCGCCGTCTACCAGAGAACCTGAGACTCTGGGTGCAAGATAGGCCAGGGGTAAGTACTGTGGATCAGGCAGCTCAGCTAGCCGACGAGTTTGTCGCACGTCGAGGTGCGCAGGGGCCGAAAGACGGCCAAAAAGAGTTCAGGCCCAGACCTGATAAGTCAGGGCCGAAAGGCAGAGCTCCCCGAGAAGACGGTTGAGCAAGGGAAGGCGTTCTCATGGATAGATAAACTGGCCACGATAACGAAGAGAGAGCAGCAGACGCTGAGGAGCAGCGCAGAAAGAAAGCTTTTGAACCGCACAGACAGGCTGCGTGTTACAACTTCGGCGAGACGGGACATTTCGCTGCCAGTTGTAAGAAAGGAAAACTAGTATTTCACGTACTAGATCAGAGTGAGGACAGCAGGCAGTTTCTAGAGCCGTACGTAGGTGAGCTTGTCGTCAACGGTAAACCGTGCCGAGTTCTCCGCGGCGACGGTAGACATGGTCCACCCTTCCTACGTAGAACAGGATCAGCTAACTGGGCAGTGTGTTTGGGTGAAGCCAGCCGTAGGTGCACGAAACGTGCGTCTGCCGATTGCTAAGGTCAGCATCGGAGGTCCGTTTGGTGAACTTGTGACGCAGGCAGCAGTATCCCCACAACTTCTTCCGGAGTACAGGTACCTATTCTCGAACAGGTCGGATCAGCTGCTAAGCGAAAAGGGGTACAATTTTGAGACACTGCCGAGGAAAGAACAAGCTGGGCTCGCTGCGAAGAGCTCGAGTAACGATAGGGTCGCCACCTCTGTGAGTAATGGCGAAACTCAGACGGAAAGCGATGATGGGGCATTTCTGGAGACTCACGACGGAGGGCAGCGTAAGTACACTGTGTGTAAGGCCCCTACGGTGAGCGGAGATGTTTCGTCGCCATGTTCCAAGTGCGCTAGATCACGGGAGGCCTTGAAAACGGCTGTCGACCCGAACGCGCGCAGTTCGCGAGATAGCGAGGTTTCGCTGGAATGCAGAAACCATGAGGCTACCGAAAGACGACACAAGTCCGCGGAAACGGAGGTTGTTCCTTTCGACGGTAGTGCAGAATCGAGCGACGTAGAGGTAGCAAACGGTTTGCAGGGTTCAGTTGGGAGTCATGGTGATCTCGCCACTGGGCAAGCCGATTCCGTCCTGCCACCAGCTCAGGTAGCTGACCTCGAGCAACGGCCAGCCGGGCTCGTAGAGATTCAGGTGTCACGAGCGGCTGAGCCGTCTTTTGAGTGAGGGCAACCTGGTTGTAGTGTAGTTCTGGCACTGAGGAAGCAGAACGGGAACACGCTTCGGTCTTCGCGTGCCGACGCTGTCGCTGATAGCGCGAGGGACGACGAGGTAGTGACTGTTGGGAACTCCAAGGTGTATAATGGGCTCGTCGTGCCCGTTTCACTCCCAGCTGATGCTCTCGTCGATAGGCCAACATCGGCTGAGCTTGTTGAGGTTCCGGTGTCGCCTGTGGCTGAACCGAAGTCGAAAGCGACCAGCCTAGAGAAGTAAACGTAAACGCGTTCCGGTGTTCGCTTGCCGAACGCGTTCGTAAAAAGGTGAGCAACGAGGAGATAGCAAAAACTTCCGCGGGTATTTGCGGCGCGTGTTTCAGTGCGGGCACGCCAAGGGGTAAAACCGTGAGCTCGCATCGCGCCAAGGGAACGCCGCCTAGAAGCAGTGCGCGCCTAACGTATCAACGGTGGAAAATCCCGCTCGATCCTCCGCTCGCTCGACCTTTGTCGAACAAGACGACCGGTGACATTTCACGCGGTCGCAGCAGCGTTGAGAGAACGGCTGCACCGAAAGTGCGGTACAAGGGGAAAAAACTCAGGGCATTGACGAGAGCTCAAATCGCAGTTCTCGGCGCGAGAAGTGGCCTGTAGACGCCTGCCTTTCTCAATTTCTTTGTTTTTCCTGAAGCAGGTTTCGCCCTTTACGATTACGTTTTTTTTTGTGTGGGACATTTCCAATCACTCGTAATGTCACCTTTCAAGTTTGTGCGCTTGTCTAAAGTACTGCTGGGCTAAAATTTAACTAGTGTAGTTAGTTATTAGCGTATTTTTTTGCATCTAAAAGCCTGGTAGATCTTCAGTGTGGATTTGTCTTCACACTTGCCGGTGATGCGGTTGTGTCTTGCTGTGTTGTTCTGTTGCTTGCCTGACCAATCCAGAGACGTTCTTAGGGAGCCACTACTCGTCCAGTGATCGGCCCTGTGAAGCTCCAGCACGGTGTCGTACAGCCCAGGCCTGGAGTAGAGGGTCTGCTGAGCACTTCACTGCGAAAGCATCCCTCCGGACAACGGTTGAAGACCCTTATCCATCGGGATCTCGGACCCCCGGCGGAGAAGCTGTTACGAATCGGCCAACGCCACCGTATTTCCCGCATCACCCACCCCGTGCGAAGCCACCACGTGTGCCACAGCCGCCCGCGTGTCGTTGAACCATACTTTCGTGTCTCGACATAAAGTCAGACACCTCGCGTTGCAACGCGCCTCCGGCGGATTCCAGCTGCACCCCCAGATGCCAGCGGCATGCCCAGGCATTCTTCATGGACGTGCGCCCCTCCACCGTCAGGTGCCAGCGCTTCGGTGAGTCACGCCTTGACATGCCCGGCTCAGACGTTTCGCTATCGGCGCGATCAACATTCGATAGCGCGGCCCCGGCACCTCTCAAGGACACTCTCTCCCCTCTCTCGGACGCCACGTGCAGCGAAGCCATGAATGACTCACAAACTATGGAAAGAGCGTTGTTTGTGTCTGTGGTGTTCGTGGCGTGTGGCTACTTGTTCGCGTTTGACCATTGTTGCTTTTGGGTATAAATAGAAGCAGCCCAAACGCTGAGTTCATTCCTGTCTGAGCAGCGAATCCATGCGGTCGCTCTGCTCGAGTCCTGTATTGTAACCTCGCCCGTCGGGGCATTGTATGTTTTTTTGGCTTCGGCTCACATCTCGCTATGAAGTAAACAGTTACGTTATCCTACTGCTCTGGACTTCTTTACGGCTGCAACAGCGGCTGGCCGCTCGCATCATACACGCTACCACTCGTATGTCGGACGCCACGGAGATCGGATCGGGTGCCCCCGCCCGGTCGCAACACCTCCAAAGGAGTACGCGTTGGATTATTACAACTACAAGGGGTGGTACAGCATAATTCTGTTGGCTGTTGTGGCCCACGCACACAACTTTCTTTATACATATGTCGGTTCACCCGGAAGGAAGCATGATGCAGCAGTTATTGATGGTTCACGACTTCCAAGCATTCGTGACAGCCCCTCTTCAAAATCGGAACTATGACTATTCAATGAGTGGCAGTTCGCCCGGTCCCACTTGCAGATCAGGCATTTCCGCAGCTATGCAATCTTATGAAACCATACCCACAACCAGGTCACCTTGAGAAGCTTTCAAATACCATCTTTCTAGGGCCGGGCGTGTCGTTGGAAATGTTTTTGTAAGAATGAAGGCCCGGTTACATACGGTGCACGAAGGAATTGAGTGCGGCATTGACGATGTAGCTATCATTGTCAGTTCTGCACAACAATTCTCAGGATCTGAGCGACCACTTTGACGCCAGCTGGGTCGAAGGGGCGCACACTGATGACGAATGGCGCCCTCAGCCTGTGTGTACAAGCAACCGGGAAGAGCCATCGGGGGTGGCCGTTCGAAATGCCATTGCTAAGCACCTTGCGGCACTCTGAAGGTGTGCTCTTCCAGACGTTCCTGTGCACTTTCTTTTGTGCCTGATGTTATGTGATCTGTACAGCTTGCACGTCACACAAAGCAACACTTCAACGCGATGTCGCAAAGCAATTTGCAATTTTCCTGATATTGTCCAGTACTTAACGAAAATAAGGGACCAGGTCAACATTTTTTCCGCTCCCACCGCACTTTTGTTTTGCCTGTTAAAGGAGCCATGAAGACAAAATACAAGTTGGGTTTATTAGAAAGACTGCTTAGTCCCGATAACAATGATACAAATATCATTGCAATCTTCGAAAAAATAACGGAGATGTTACAGAAAACGTGTGAAGCAGTCGCGACCCCCTAGCCAATTTCCCGCAACTTTTCTATGACGTCACGAAACCTTGTTTGTGCGATTGGCGGCCGCCTAACTGACCTGTCACGACGGCACATGACTGGACGTCTGTAATGGGGCCTCTAGTTCTATTTGACCGCATCACTGGAATGCTAACGTGCAGTTAACGCACTGAAAATTATGTTTTATTGTTGGCCCGTACGACGTCATTCTTGCTCATAACACGTCACTGTGGCGCAAAATTTGAAAGTTTTTAAATACTTCTTGCTTTTTTTTCGTTAAAAATACATCTTTTGTGACTAATGGAGCTGAGTGAGATACTGAATCCTAGTTCTTTCAAATTAAACAAAGTTGTATTTTCTCTTCATGGCCCCTTTAAACTTCACACCTAGCCACTCAGCAACCACCTCAGGCACTCGTGCCAGAAAACCCGCTTCACCCTTCATGCTAGCGTCTTTCTTTAGTAGTCCAACGCTTCTGGTCAAGAGGTGCAATCAGTCAAGAGGTCCAATGAGACAAGAAGTCCAATAGTCACGTGACAGCTGAGTCAAGGGGTCCAACGCGTCAAGAGGTCCAATTTGGGTCAAGAGGTCCAACGGGTCAAGAGGTCCAACGCGTCAAAAGGTCCAACGAGCCCGGTTTTCTTTTGTCTTCTCCATTTATAATTTCCCCTCAGCCGTTCTTAATACATTTACCCCTTCAGCTCATTTTATAAAATGGATGGATCCAATAAATAAATAAATAAATAAATAAATAAATAAATAAATATAATCTCTGCATGCATGAGAAAACCCAGAGCGGGCAGCATGACATCATCTGCTACTTGCCCCAAACTGCCCACGTCGGGGCTCCCGTGACGTAGCCGACGTGCTGGCTGCGGTTGGCGCGCGCTGCTACACCGTGTGTACACGTCATGGTTTTGAGAGCGACATCGTGCTGCCCGGGCGCACGGAGATGGTGAAGACCTCGGCCGGTCTGGGCGAGCGCGTGCGGTCACTAGCGCGACAAGAATGGTGACTTCAAGTGCAATTTCCTGTCATGGCAGCCACTCGTCATTCGTTTTGAGAAACCGAAGCTGGCACGAATAAATGACGCCGCAAATGATTGTTTAGACTGCTACCGACCGTCTAATGTGCGCTATAGCTACCCATAGGAGCTAAAAAACGTAACACGGAAATTTCGTGTCAGTACTCCTTTGAGTTATGCGAGTCCACCTTGCGAATAATGTCTGCTTGTGATGGTTGCTGACGGTTCCGGTTATTTTGATGATTCTGTATTATACTATTATATGGTTATTGGCGAAAAGTAGACAGGCTGTTTTTTTAGATTATGCGGTTATATTGCCAATAACGGTTTCGGGTGACGGTTACCGACTACTTGAGTGAAATATTTTGGACTTTTAGAATTTACGGTCGGTGTTCCAGTCTACGTGTTCTATGACACATATTCTACCAATTCTCTAGAAATGCACTTCAGCATCTTACGTATAGCCTTCCATTTTAGTGGTGAGACCTTGCTTCGTTACTAAAAGGGGAGGCTATACGCAAGATCCTGAAATGCTCTCCGCAGGAGAGCAGAGCGGCGAGCACGCAAGACGTCGTCTCCGGACGACATTCGAGCTGCTAGACTTGCGCAGAAACATGTCCAAAAGCACATCCGCGATCTCGCTAAACTGCGCTGGAGCCAGTTCTGCTCTCGGCTGGATCCACGATTGCCACTAACACGTATATGGCAAATTTTTCGCACCTTAAGAACCCCGTCAAGTACTTTACCCGTTCTCGACGGTTGCTCTTCAGAAGGGCGTTAGTGAAGCGAGTGTTGCAGAAGAATTTTGCATGAAGATCACCACTCCGCCCTGCAACGTTGTGATCTCGGAGGTGTCCGTGTTTTGTCACTCCACCACAAATGCGACGCTGATGGATGAACCTTTCACCATTGAAGAGCTCACTAGGGCGTTGAATAATCTCAATTTGTCTTCTTCCCCTGGCGCTGATGGCACCACGTATTTGGCTCTACGCCAGTTTGGCCCAAAAGCTCTTCATCAGCTCTTCTCCGTGTACAACGAATCGTGGCAGAGAGGGCGGCTTGAGGCCAGCTGGAAAGTCGCCCGGATCGTAGCGGTCCTTAAACCAGGCAAGCCGGCAAGTCGGCAACCGATATAGATTCATACCGGCCAATTGCACTTTTAAGTTGTATTGGCAAGGTGATGGAGAAGATGGTGTTAGAACGGCTTGCTTGGGACCTTCAAAATCGAGGTGCTTATCCATCGCAGATGTCTGGATTCAGGAGAGGACGAAGCAGCACGGATAACATAAAAAACACAGTAAACGTCTCAAGTCAAATATTATTTCATATTTTCAAACAGTGTTTAATTTCAGGCCAGCTACCCACAGATTGGAAGATAGCCAACGTCATTCCCGTATTCAAAGATGGTAACAAAACGTCACATGAGAACTATCGACCCATTTCATTAACATGCATCTGCTGCAAGTTACTTGAGCACATCATCGCATCGCACATTTTCAGACACCTAGAAAAAAATAAGTACTTCCACAAAAATCAGCATGGCTTCAGAAAAGGTTTCTCTTGTGATACCCAGTTGCTTGAATTTTCCTCAGATTTGCATTTCAACCTAAATAATAACCAGCAAACAGACTGCATATTCCTCGACTTTTATAAGGCATTTTACCGTGTTGCTTATTGTCGCCTCATTTCTAAATTATCAGCTCTCTTTTTATAGACTCATTAACCTTATCGTGGTTGCGAAACTTCTTGTCGCTTCGCCAACAGTTCACCGTCGTGAATGATTCTTCCTCAACTATAACTGACGTCATCTCAGGGGTACCTCAAGGGAGCGTCCTTGGTCCATTACTGTTTTTAATTTACATTAACGACTTGCCCAATAACATTTCATCATGCGTGCGGCTTTTCGCAGACGACTGCATCATTTATCGTGTCATTAACTCTGCCCAAGATCACATTACTTTGCAAAGAGACCTCGACCGAAATTAATTCCTGGTGCGCGACTTGGCAAATGATGTTAAACACAACTAAGTGCAAAACTATCTCCTTTTCTCGTAAGCATACTCACTCTGATTTCACTTACCAAGTAAATAACTCAGCAATATCACGAGCCACTACCTACAAATATTTAGGCATCAATTTCACTTCTACACTTTCCTGGTCCACTCACATTACTTCAATCTGCGCAAAAGCATCTAAAACTTTGGGACACCTGCGTCGTAACCTGCGTAACGCGCCACCAGACATGCGCCAATTGTCCTACTTCACATTCGTCCGCCCGCAGCTAGAATTCGCCTCATCTATATGGTCACCTCATCAAAGCTACATAATTAATCTGGTCGAGTCCATCCAAAACAGAGCCGCCCGTTTTACATCTCGGAACTATAGTCGCAATTCAAGTATCACACAGATTAAAATTGACCTTTCATTCCAACCACTACAAGTTCGTCGCATGATCGCTCTTTTGTGTTTGTTTCACAAATACGCCCATAGTGATAACTAGAGACCGGAAGTTTAGGCACTAAAAAAACGGGTTTTAGGCGCCTATTGAAGGCGCTCAAAATTGAAATTTAGGCATATATAGGCACTAAGTACTACCATATAGGCATATATAGGCTCGAATAATATTTACTCAGGCGGCGTATTTCAGTGCAATTTTTCGGTTACACAGGTTACAAATACAGGCTACAAACACAGGCTACAAACATCGGTATTTTGAAAATGCAATTTTATTTTCTTCATAAAACACTCAAGGGTGACGATTTCAAGATATCTAGGGTGACGCAACACTGTGCGAAAGGCTGTGGAAGCAGTGGCAAACAAGCACCATCTCCAGGTTTTCGGGCTTGAAGTTGTGCCTTCTGTCAGTCAATATCGTCTTGTACGCAGAGAAAGAACGCTCCACATCCACTGAGGTTAGCGGAGCGTACTTGTACTTTGGCACGTTGGATGTTTTGATTCCATCTGGAATCGCGGTATGTCCGCCGCTCAAAACCTCAGACAGTTCCGTCAGCGTCGAAAATCCGGGATTTCTGTCCAACACAGACTTAAGCTTCTCTATAGCTCTGTCAGCAACCGGTCCCCTGGGAGCACTAGCGAACCTTTCCTGTGCGTCCAAAATCAGCTGAATATTTTCAGTCAGCGTTGTGCCCGAACTTTCTGTATTGTTGTTGCCAAGAACGTGAAATGGGCACACAAATAGGCCAAGTCACATGCAAGTGTAACATCATGTAGAACCTTCTGGGCCCTTCTCACGGCGACACTCTCATCTTCAGCAAAGCTGCTTACAACAGCCTTGACACCGTTTAAGTGTTGGTTGTAGTATTCCACTGCCGTCAGCCAAGTTCCCCAGCGGGTAACAACAGGCTCCGGTGGAAGAGGTACACCCGGCAGCTGCTCCCTGAAAGCACGAACGCGGGAAGGAGCCTTGAGGAACACCGCCTTCCCTACAGCTATCAGTTCGTTGACCGAACTGAACGACTTTCGTAGCTCTTCACACACCCGATGAATCCCGTGAGCAAGACAAGTGACGTGCAATAGTTCTGGGTAAAAAACCTTGAGAAGTGCACCAGCCTTAAGCATATAAGCTGCTGCATCTGTGTAGAGCAGCAGTACTCGGTCGTCGTGGGCTCCGGAGGGGTACAGAAGCTTCAATGACGAGTTCACGAAGCGGGCGATGGTCTCTCCGCTAGTTTTTTCTAGCTCTTTTGAGCAAACCAGGAAGGGTGTTGTTTTCTCTTCTGCGTCAAGCTTTCCGACTACAAAGTGACCGAGTACTCGTCCGGTGACATCT